>NC_067248.2:253158216-253494495 GCF_019359855.2 Lolium perenne
TGCTGGCTTCCGAGATCCACTGGATGATCTTCATGCTGCGCCCGAGCTGCATCTCTTTCTTGTACTAGTACACTCACGGTTTTCTTCATCTCATCCATTTCCGATGCCAACCGCGCCACAACATCTGCATCCCGATCCATCTTTCTCTTACGGCTTCTGTAACCGTACGGGTCATCATTCTGGGAGAACCCTATTTTCCACGGAATGTGCCCCATGCCTCGTACACGTCCTCCGTGTTCAGGATTCCCGAGGGCTTCTGTCAGCGTGTCGTCCTCTCTGTTGAACTTGATCTTCCCCTCTTGAGCATCCCTCATTGCGTTAATAAGGGCTTGGGTGGGTTTAATAATTTTGCCCCGGTAAACACACTCCCCTGTCTCCGGGTGTAGCGTTCCCCCATGCCCGTACCACCAGCTTTTGGCCCTTGGGTCCCATCCCTCCGTACCTGGACGGATTCCTCGCGCCCTCAGCTCGTTCTCCATCTTCTCCCACCTAGGCTCCCAAAGGCGATACCCTCCTGGCCCCATAATATGATTGTACTCCTTCTTAGCCGCATTTTCCTTATTTTTTTCGATATTTGAATGAACTGCTCCGATTTCTTTTGCTTCACAAATTCTGGCCAATCATGTTTCAGTTTCTCATATTGTCCTTTGAAATCCGGAGTCTTGTTCTCGTTGACATAGTCACGGGCTAGATTTTGCTTGAATTTCCTGAATGCGTCGGCCATCTTATGAAGAGTGAACTGTTTGACTAGCCTCCTCCTCTCCTTGTTTTCCTCAATCTTGTTACCCTCCTCATCGAATTTGTTGTATTCCGGAGGTAGAACGAAATGTTCCATAAGCTTTTTGAAGCAATCTTTTTTTGTTCTCTTATCGACAAAAGTGAAACCAATTCGTGCCTTCTTTGGCTCATTCCACTCCTGGACGGTGATCGAGACGTTGTCTCTAACAACGGCTCCGCATTGGTTGATAAACTTGGTGGCGTTCTTGCGGGGCTCCAGCGGCCTGCCAGTTGCACTGTCGACAACCTCGATGGTACATGTTTCTCCTTGTTTCATCGTCTTGGTTGCGCCATGCTTTGACGACGTACTCGATTGTTTCGACGATCCGGCCGAGGGCTAAAATAAGAAAGAGAGTCGCGCGCGTTAGTACACACATATTTATTCAAATCAGTTAGTTTGTATCACCAGAGGCTCAATGTATATATATACCTCGGCGCCAGAGGTGGTTGCTACTTCCAATTGAAGATCATCGTTTATCGACGTTTGTTCGGCATCATCTTGCTGACGGCCTTCATCTTGACCGTCAAGGTTCAGATAAGAAGAGACGATATCATCTTCTTCTTGTTCGGTTGGCACATATAGAATATCGCCGTTTATGATGCCGAACATATGGTCTTCAGCGTCCGGATCATAGTTGTCCATAATCGGGTCAGCTCTATCGTTCTCCATATGTCAGTCCTGAAAACATGTAGTAAAAACAAATTAATTGTGTATATGCATTATCACATCTCTTCTACATATAAAGAGAGAGGGCGACGAGGGAGGCGAGAGGGGGGACGCAGTGACCACGTGACCGAGAGACCGGTGGCGGTGGCGAAAGGGCGGTGGCGAAAGGGCGGTGGCGAAAGGGCGGTGGCGGTGCCGAGGACACATAACCCTCGCCGCCCCCTCTCGATCCCAAAAAAAAACACCGCGCGTATATGGAGGGGGCGACGAGCGCTGCCCCCTCCGTATACGCGCGGTGGTTAAGTTATTTTTGTTATTTTAAAAGTGACAAACTTTTGTTAAGTTATTTTAAAAGTGACCGAGAGACCGGTGGCGGTGGCGAAAGGGCGGTGGCAAAAGGAGGGGGAGAGGAAGGGGTGGGAGAGGGTGTCGCGGAAGAGGGAGGCGAGGACGAGCGCGTTGGCGGCGATTAAAGGTGTTTTTAACGGCGTCACGGAGAGGGAGGCGAGGACGAGCGCGTTGGCGTTGGCGCGTTGGCGCGTTGACGGCGTTACATTTTTATGAATAGAGGTAGTATAACATATATAATACTCCATCAAATATAAAACAAAGTCTAAAAAGCATAAATCTTCAAAGTGAAATTTTAGTTCATTTTTTTGACAAACTTTTGTTAAGTTATTTTTGTTAAATTTTGTTAAGTATTTCTTGTGAAATTAAAGTTTTTGTTAAGTTAAAGTTTTTGTGAAGTTAATGTTTTGTTAAGTAAAAAAGAAATGAGGGAGATTTTTTATTAAGTCAATTTTTTATTAAGTCAAAATTTTAGTGAAGTTAACTTTTAGTTAAGTAAAAAGGAAAGAGGGAGATTTTTTGTTAATTTTAGTCAAGATTTTTAATTAAATCAATTTTTTGTTAATTTTTTTTTGGTATCCGGCCCGGCCCTCTCTCTCTGTTCTTCTCTGTTCGTCTTCTCGATCTGTACGGCGCGGCCGGCGCACGCGAGGCCGGGGGCCGTCGGGGCCGGGGGGCACACGACGCGCGGGTGCCAGGGGTCGGCGGTGATACGTCTCCGACGTATCGATAATTTCTTGTGTTCCATGCCACATTATTGATGATATCTACATGTTTTATGCACACTTTATGTCATATTCGTGCATTTTCTGGAACTAACCTATTAACAAGATGCCGAAGTGCCGATTCTTTGTTTTCTGCTGTTTTTGGTTTCAGAAATCTTAGTAACGAAATATTCTCGGAATTGGACGAAATCAATGCCCAGGGTCCTATTTTGCCACGAAGCTTCCAGAAGACCGAAGAGGAGACGAAGTGGGGCCACGAGGTGGCCACACCATAGGGCGGCGCGGCCTGGCCCTTGGCCGCGCCGACCTGTGGTGTGGGGCCCTCGTGTGGCCCCCTGACCTGCCCTTCCGCCTACTTAAAGCCTCCGTCGCGAAACCCCAAGCACCGAGAGCCATGATACGGAAAACCCATCGAGACGCCGCCGCCGCCAATCCCATCTCGGGGATTCAGGAGATCGCCTCCGCACTCGCCGGAGAGGGGAATCATCTCCCGGAGGACTCTACGCCGCCATGGTCGCCTCCGGAGTGATGTGTGAGTAGTCTACCCCTGGACTATGGGTCCATAGCAGTAGCTAGATGGTTGTCTTCTTCCCATTGTGCTTCATTGTCGGGTCTTGTGAGCTGCCTAACATGATCAAGATCATCTATCTGTAATTCTATATGTTGCGTTTGTTGGGATCCGATGAATAGAGAATACTTGTTATGTTGATTATCAATTTATATCTATGTGTTGTTTATGATCTTGCATGCTCTCCGTTACTAGTAGATGCTCTGGCCAAGTAGATGCTTGTAACTCCAAGAGGGAGTATTTATGCTCGATAGTGGGTTCATGTCTCCGTGAATCTGGGGAAGTGACAGAAATCTCTAAGATTATGGATGTGCTGTTGCCACTAGGGATAAAACATTGGTGCTATGTTCAAGGATGTAGTTAATGATTACTTTACGCGCAATTCTTAATGCAAGTGTCTGTTGTTAGCAACTTAATACTGGAGGGGGTTCGGATGATAACCTGAAGGTGGACTTTTTAGGCATAGATGCATGCTGGATAGCGGTCTATGTACTTTGTCGTAATGCCCAATTAAATCTCACTATACTCATCATAATATGTATGTGCATGGTCATGCCCTCTTTATTTGTCAATTGCCCAACTGTAATTTGTTCACCCAACATGCTGTTTATCTTATGGGAGAGACACCTCTAGTGAACTATGGACCCCGGTCCAATTCTCTATACTGAAATACAATCTACTGCAATACTGTTCTACTGTTTTTCTGCAAACAATCATCATCCACACTATACATCTAATCATTTGTTACAGCAAGCCGGTGAGATTGACAACCTCGCTGTTTCGTTGGGGCAAAGTACTTTGATTGTGTTGTGCAGGTTCCACGTTGGCGCCGGAATCTCTGGTGTTGCGCCGCACTACATCCCGCCGCCATCAACCTTCAACGTGCTTCTTGGCTCCTACTGGTTCGATAAACCTTGGTTTCATACTGAGGGAAAACTTGCCGTTGTACGCATCACACCTTCCTCTTGGGGTTCCCAACGGACGCGTGCTGTACCCGTATCAGGCGGCGATGAAAAAAGGGCACGCGGCGGCGCGATGCGGTCGGCGGCGATGAGAAGGATGGCGGCGGCGCAGGGATGGCGCGCGAGCGCGCGGCATGCATGCGCGGTGGCCGGCCGGAGGGAGATCGCGAGGCGCGCGCGCGCGCTGCTAGAGGAGAGACCTGCAGCTGCGACGGGCGCCGGCGTTGATGCGAGGGCGGCGAGGGACGGCGGTGGGCGGCAAGGGCAGCCTGACGGCGCTCGTCGTCGTTGTCTTCGGCGGGCGCGCGGCGGGTCTCTGTGTCTTCGAAGTTGGGCGCGATGGAGAAAATGCGCGGCGGTTCCGCGCCAGGAGCTTTATAGGTGGCGACCTTTGGTCGCGGTTGGGGACCCCAACCGCGACTAAAGGGGTACCTTTAGTCGCGGGTGGCGACCCCAACCGCGACTAAAGGGTATTTTCGCCGGGTTTTCGTTTCCCGCGGAAAAATGCCAACCGCGACTAAAGCTATTTTTCAAATTTCTTTTCTTTTTCAGAAATATATCAATAAATTCATAAAAATAAAACTAATTCAATTCAAAATCTTAAAAATACAAATAATATATCAATAAATTCAGAAAAATAAAACTAATTCAATTCAAAATTTTAAAAATACAAATTATATATCAAAAAATTCATAAAAATAAAACTAATTCAATTCAAAAATTTAAAAATACAAATAATATATCAAAAAATTCATAAAAATAAAACTAATTCAATTCAAAATCTTAAAAATACAAATAATATATCAAAAAATTCAGAAAAATAAAACTAATTCAATTAAAAATCTTAAAAATACAAATATTATATCAATAAATTCAAAAAAATAAAACTAATTCATTTGAAAATCTTAAAAATACAAATAATATATCAAAAAATTCAGAAAAATAAAACTAATTCATTTAAAAATCTTAAAAATACAAATAATATATCAAAAAATTCAGAAAAATAAAACTAATTCATTTAAAAATCTTTCCGCCTCCCTCTTCCCACCAGTTCTTCCCGGCCGTCTCTGTCTTCTCGTTGGCCCCCTCTTCACGCCTCGTCTTTCCGCCCCCTCTTCCCGCCAGTTCTTCCCGGCCGCCTCTGTCTTCTCGCCCCCCTCTTTCACGGGCTTGCAGAAAAAATTCCGAGGAGCAACTTCCAAAGATGTCGTAGGGCATGTGCACCGACGACATCTTCGAGAAGTTGCGCCACGGGAGATTTTTCAACCCTTTACCCAACACTGTTAGAGGAGAGATGAAGTCTTTCACGGGCTTGCAGGAAAATTTTCCCGAGGAGCAACTTCCGAAGATGTCGTAGGGCGTGTGCACCGACGACATCTTCGAGAAGCTGCGCCACGGGAGATTTTCCAACCCTTTACTTCATCCATGGGGATGAAACTCTCCCTACCTGCTAGGTTGGCTTGTTGGTCTGCTTGCCAAGGCGTATCGATGCTCCTTTTATAGGCACGGCACTGCTTCGGCTTTGACTTGTTCCTCCGACAGGGCGTCGTGCGCTACATGCTTTATCTCATCGAGCAGTGCGTCCACCCACGCGTTCTTATCCTGCCGACAGCTTTAGTCACGGTTGCACCCTCTAGCCGGGACTAAAGCTTACCCAAACATCCTTATCCCACCGACAGTTTTCATAGATGACACAAAAACCACCTTTAGTCCCGGTTGCACCCACCAGCCGGGATTAAAGCTTACCCAGACGTCCTTATCCCACCGACAGTTTTATTAGATGATACAAAACCACCTTTAGTCCCGGTTGCACCCACCAGCCGGGACTAAAGATTAGATGACCAGCTCTGGATTCCTCTTCTTCCCGCCATTTCTTCCCTGTCTTCCCGCCTCTTTCTTCCCGCCTCATTCTTCCCGCCAATTTCTTCCCGCCTCTTTCTTCCCGCCACTTTCTTCCCGCCTCCTGTCTTCCCGCTCCCATTTTTCCCGCCATTTCTCACTACATATATGTAGCCCGGCTTGGCCAGCATTATCACATCTCTACAATCTCTCATCACTCTCTCATGGCTTCCACCGCACCCACTCTAACCTACCAGCAGGTGGAGGAGCTTTGCGCCTCGAACTACCCTTGCCCACCGGGCTACCGTGTCCCCGCCTGCTGGTGCCTAAGCGCCGGCGGCGTGCCGGTCCCTCCCGTCCCTCAGGGTACTGCGCGTCGGGCGGCCATCACGAACCACTACTACCTCGACCTCACGCCAGAGCAGCGGATGAATCCCCGCTGGCATCCCGATAACCAGCATACTTGGGACGCCTTCTTCATCAATCGGCGTGAGAGGGCGCTCGCCAGGTATGAGGAGGACGGTCTGCCTCCTGGGAACTTCCACGAGGCCGGCCGTCGGCTATGGTGATACGGTCGGACTCTGCAGAGCGTCATGGACTACATCACGGCCGGCGATATCCCCCGCCTGCGCTACCCTCAGTTCGAGCCACGAGCGCCGCCCGACGACAGCGACGACAGCAGCGACGACGACGGCGGCAACTTAGAAGGCGACGATTACCAGTACAACGGCGGCGGCTATGAAGACTACGAGTATGCATATTATACGCCTAGGCAGGAGTATGACTAAATCACTCCAAATTTCTTGTATCATCAGTGCTATCTCGAATCAATCGAATCATTCAAAAATGGACACCAAACACATCACGGGTAATATAATTCACATGATCCATTCAATAAAGTTTGGTACAATAAATTATTACACATCATTTCTTCCCTTGTGTCCCTGCTTGCTTACGATTGTGCCGTATCCATGGAGCATCCTCATCATTTAACTTAATGCTTGGGTCGGTGTTCACTTTGAAGGGCGGAATTTCACCAAACATATTATAATCTTCTGACATGTCTGTCTTGTCCTCCACTCCCACGATGTTTCTTTTCCCTGAAAGAACAATGTGGCACTTTGGATCATCGCATGATGTACTGATCGTTTTCTTATCTTTCCGTTTCCTCGGTTTGCTACTCATGTCCTTGACATAGAAAACCTGAGCGACATCTTTCGCTAGGACGAATGGTTCGTCAAGGTAACCAAGATTGTTGAAATCCACCATTGTCATTCCGTATTGCTGGTCCACCTTTACCCCACCTCCTGTTAGCTTGAACCATTTGCACCGGAACAAAGGGACCTTAAAGGAGGGTCCATAGTCAAGTTCCCATATCTCCTCTATGTAACCATAATATGTGACCTTTTGCCCATTCTCGGTTGCTGCATCAAAGCGGACACCACTGTTTTGGTTGGTGCTCTTTTTATCTTGGGCGATCGTGTAAAATGTATTCCCATTTATCTCGTACCCTTGGAAAGTCGTTATAGTCGAAGATGGTGTCTTGGCCAACATGTACAGCTGATCTACAACATCATCGTCATTCATTAAATGTTTTCTCAACCAACTGCTGAAAGTCTCCATGTGGGCCTTCCTAATCCAGGATTCAGGCTTCCCCGGGTTGTCCGAGCGTAAAATATTCTTGTGTTTCTCAAAGTACGGAGCCACCAAGATGGAATTGGTCAAAACTGTGTGGTGTGCTTCAGTCAGAGAATGGTCGTCCATACATATCGTTGATTTCCTTCCGATCGTGCCTTTTCCACTTAGTCTCCCCTCGTGCCGCGATCGAGGAAGACCAATCGGCTTAAGGTCAGGAACAAAGTCAACACAAAACTCAATTACCTCCTCATTTCCATAGCCCTTGGTGATGCTTCCTTCTGGCCTAGCACGGTTACGAACATATTTCTTTAATACTCCCATGAACCTCTCGAAGGGGAACATATTGTGTAGAAATACAGGACCGAGAATGGAAATCTCTTCGACTAGGTGAACCAGGAGGTGCGTCATAATATTGAAGAAGGATGGCGGGAACACCAACTCGAAACTGACAAGACATTGGACCACATCGTTCTGTAACCGTGGTAGAACTTCTGGATTGATTACCTTCTGAGAGATTGCATTGAGGAATGCACATAGCTTCACAATGGCTACTCGAACATTTTCCGGCAGGAGCCCCCTCAAAGCAATCGGAAGCAATTGCGTCATAATCACGTGGCAGTCGTGAGACTTCAGGTTTTAGAACTTTTTCTCCGCCATGTTTATTATTCCCTTTATATTGGACGAGAATCCAGACGGGACCTTCATACTGCTCAGGCATTCAAAAAAGATGACCTTCTCTTCTTTGGTCAGAGCGTAGCTGGCACAACCTTGAAACCATTCCGGATGCCGGTCATCAGGGTCTTTCAAACGTTGCTGGTCCTGCCGTGCTTCCTTTGTATCATTTGTCTTCCCATACACGCCCAAGAAGCTTAGGAGGTTCACACAAATATTCTTCGTAACATGCATCACGTCGATTGCAGAGCGGACATCTAGGACTTTCCAATATTCTAGCTCCCAGAATATAGATTTCTTCTTCCACATGGCTGCGTGCCCGTCAGCTCCCTTCGGAACTGATTGTCCGCCAGGACCCTTTCCAAAGATGACTTTCAAATCTTTGACCATATCAAATACCTCAGCACCAGTGCGTTCCGCAGGCTTCGGCCGGTGATCTGCCTTGCCGTTGTAATGCTTGCCTTTATTTCTTACTAGATGAATTTTTGGAAGAAATCGATGATGCCCAAGGTACACGTTCTTCTTACAATTTGGCAAATGTACACTTTCAGTCTCATGTAAGCAGTGCGTGCATGCATTGTATCCCTTATTTGACAGTCCCGAAAGGTTACTAAGAGCAGGCCAATCGTTGATGGTTACGAAAAGCAACGCTCGTAGGTCAAATTCCTCTTCTTTGTGCTCATCCCACACACGGACACCAGGTCTGCACCACAGCTGTAAAAGTTCATCAACTAATGGCCTTAGGTACACATCGATGTCGTTGCCGGGTTGCTTCGGACCTTGGATGAGCACTGGCATCATAATGAACTTCCGCTTCATGCACAACCAAGGAGGAAGGTTGTAGATGCATAGAGTCATGGGCCAGGTGCTATGGCTGGTGCTTGATGTCTACGTTCCCCTTCCTTTCCTGTAGACAGTGTTGGGCCTCCAAGAGCAGAGGTTTGTAGAACAGCAGCAAGTTTTCCCTTAAGTGGATCACCCAAGGTTTATCGAACTCAGGGAGGAAGAGGTCAAAGATATCCCTCTCATGCAACCCTGCAACCACAAAGCAAGAAGTCTCTTGTGTCCCCAACACACCTAATAGGTGCACTAGTTCGGCGAAGAGATAGTGAAATACAGGTGGTATGAATAAGTATGAGCAAGAGTAACGGTGCCGTAAAAATAGCTTGCGGGCGTGTAGTTGATGGTGGTGGTATTGCAGCAGTAGTAACACAGTAAAACAGTAAACAAGCAGCGATAGCAGTATTTAGGAACAAGGCCTAGGGATTACACTTTCACTAGTGGACACTCTCACATTGATCACATAACAGAATAGATAAATGCATACTCTACACTTTTGTTGGATGATGAACACATTGCGTAGGATTACACGAACCCTCAATGCCGGAGTTAACAAGCTCCACAATTATGTTCATATTTTGGTAACCTTATAGTGTAAGATAGATCAAAAGACTAAACCAAGTACTAACATAGCATGCACACTGTCACCTTCATGCATATGTAGGAGGAATAGATCACATCAATATTATCATAGCAATAGTTAACTTCGCAATCTACAAGAGATCATGATCATAGCATAAACCAAGTACTAACACGGTGCACACACTGTCACCTTTACACACGTGCAGGAGGAATAGAACTACTTTAATAACTTTGCTAGAGTAGCACATAGATAGTAGTGATACAAAACTCATATGAATCTCAATCATGTAAAGCAGCTCATGAGATCATTGTATTGAGGTACATAGGAGAGAGATTAACCACATAGCTACCGGTACAGCCCCGAGCCTCGATGGAGAACTACTCCCTCCTCATGGGAGCAGCAGCGGTGATGAAGATGGCGGTGGAGATGGCAGCGGTGTCGATGGAGAAGCCTTCCGGGGGCACTTCCCCGCTCCGGCAGCGTGCCGGAACAGAGACTCCTGTCCCCCAGATCTTGGCCTCGCGATGGCGGCGGCTCTGGAAGGTTTCTGTGGTTTTCGTCAATCGTGATAGGGTTTTCGTGACGGAGGCTTTATATAGGCGAAGAGGCGGCGCCAGAGGGTCTTTGGGGGGCCCACACTATAGGGGGGCGCGCCCCCCCCTGGCCGCGCCGGGGTATGGTCTGGTGGCCCTGTCCCCCTTCTCTGGCAGTTCTCGTGTGTTCTGGATGGTTCCGGGAAAAATAGGAACCTGGGCGTTGATTTCGTCCGATTCCGAGAATATTTCGTTACTAGGATTTCTGAAACCAAAAACAGCAGAAAACAGGAACTGGCACTTCGGCATCTTGTTAATAGGTTAGTTCCAGAAAATGCATGAATATGACATAAAGTATGCATAAAACATGTAGATAACATCAATAATGTGGCATGGAACATAAGAAATTATCGATACGTCGGAGACGTATCAGCATCCCCAAGCTTAGTTCTGCTCGTCCCGAGCAGGTAAAACGATAACACAGATAATTTCTGGAGTGACATGCCATCATAACCTTGATCATACTATTTGTAAAGCATATATAGTGAATGCAGCGATCAAAACAATGTATATGACATGAGTAAACAAGTGAATCATATAGCAAAGACTTTTCATGAATAGTACTTTCGAGACAAGCATCAATAAGTCTTGCATAAGAGTTAACTCATAAAGCAATAATTCAAAGTAAAGGCATTGAAGCAACACAAAAGAAGATTAAGTTTCAGCGGTTGCTTTCAACTTATAACATGTATATCTCATGGATAGTTGTCAATGCAAAGCAATATAACAAATGCAATAAGCAAGTATGTAAGAATCAATGCACAGTTCACACAAGTGTTTGCTTCTTGAGGTAGAGAGAGATAGGTGAACTGACTCAACAATAAAAGTAAAAGAATGGTCCTCCATAGAGGAAAAGCATCGATTGCTATATTTGTGCTAGAGCTTTGATTTTGAAAACATGAAACAATTTTGTCAACGGTAGTAATAAAGCATATGTATCATGTAAATTACATCTTACAAGTTGCAAGCCTCATGCATAGTGTACTAATAGTGCCCGCACCTTGTCCTAATTAGCTTGGACTACCTGGATTATCACCGCAATACATATGCTTTAACCAAGTATCACAAAGGGGTACCTCTATGCCGCCTGTACAAAGGTCTAAGGAGAAAGCTCGCATTTGGATTTCTCGCTTTTGATTATTCTCAACTTAGACATCCATACCGGGACAACATAGACAACAGATAATGGACTCCTCTTTTAATGCTTTAAGCATTCAACAACAATTAATTCTTTTCTCATTAGAGATTTGAGGATGTTTGTCCAAAACTGAAACTTCCACCATGGATCATGGCTTTAGTTAGCGGCCCAATGTTCTTCTCTAACAATATGCATGCTCAAACCATTCAACTCAGTGTAGATCGCCCTTACTTCAGACAAGACGAACATGCATAGCAACTCACATGAAATTCAACAATGAAAAGTTGATGGCGTCCCCAGTAAACATGGTTATCGCACAACAAGCAACTTAATAAGAGATAAAGTGCATAATTACATATTCAATACCACAATAGTTTTTAAGCTATTTGTCCCATGAGCTATATATTGCAAAGGTGAATGATGGAATTTTAAAGGTAGCACTCAAGCAATTTACTTTGGAATGGCGGAAAATACCATGTAGTAGGTAGGTATGGTGGACACAAATGGCATAGTGGTTGGCTCAAGTATTTTGGATGCATGAGAAGTATTCCCTCTCGATACAAGGTTTAGGCTAGCAAGGCTTATTTGAAACAAACACAAGGATGAACCGGTGCAGCAAAACTCACATAAAAGACATATTGAAAACATTATAAGACTCTACACCGTCTTCCTTGTTGTTCAAACTCAATACTAGAAATTATCTAGACCTTAGAGAGACCAATTATGCAAACCAAATTTAGCATGCTCTATGTATTTCTTTATTAATGGGTGCAAAGCATATGATGCAAGAGCTTAATCATGAGCACAAGAATTTCCAAGTATCACATTACCCAAGACATTATAGCAATTACTACATGTATCATTTTCCAATTCCAACCATATAACAATTTAATGAAGAAGAAACTTCGCCTTGAATACTATGAGATAAGAACACATGTGTTCATATGCAACAGCGGAGCGTGTCTCTCTCCCACACAAGCATGATGTAATCCAATTTATTCAAACACAAACAAAAATAAAAGCATACAGACGCTCCAAGTAAAAGCACATAAGATGTGGTGGAATAAAAATATAGTTTCAGGGGAGGAACCTGATAATGTTGTCGATGAAGAAGGGGATGCCTTGGGCATCCCCAAGCTTAGACGCTTGAGTCTTCTTAATATATGTAGGGGTGAACCACCGGGGCATCCCCAAGCTTAGACTCTTCACTCTTCTTGATCATAGTATATCATCCTCCTCTCTTGACCCTTGAAAACTTCCTCCACACCAAACTCGAAACAAACTCATTAGAGGGTTAGTGCATAATCAAAAACTCACATGTTCAGAGGTGACACAATCATTCTTAACACTTCTGGACATTGCTCAAAGCTACTGGAAGGTAATGGAACAAAGAAATCCACCCAACACAGCGAAAGAAGCAATGCGAAATAAAAGGCAGAATCTGTCAAAACAGAACAGTCCGTAAAGACGAATTTTAAAAGGGCACCAGACTTGCTCAAATGGAAATGCTCAAATTGAATGAAAGTTGCGTACATATCTGAGGATCACTCACGTAAATTGGCATAATTTTCTGAGTTACCTACAGAGAATTAGGCCCAGATTCGTGACAGCAAGAAAACAGTTTCTGCGCAGTAATCCAAATCTAGTATTGACTTTACTATCAAAGACTTTACTTGGCACAACAAAACACAAAACTAAGATAAGGAGAGGTTGCTACAGTAGTAAACAACTTCCAAGACACAAATATAAAACAAAGTACTGTAGAAAAATAACACATGGGTTATCTCCCAAGAAGTTTTTTTCTTTATAGCCATTAAGATGGGCTCAGCAGTTTTAATGATGCACTCGCAAGAAATAGTATTTGAAGCAAAAGAGAGCATCAAGAGGCAAATTCAAAACACATTTAAGTCTAACATGCTTCCTATGCATAGGAATCTTGTAAATAAACAAGTTCATGAAGAGCAAAGTAACAAGCATAGGAAGATAAAACAAGTGTAGCTTCAAAAATTTCAGCACATAGAGAGGTGTTTTAGTAACATGAAAATTTCTACAACCATATTTTCCTCTCTCATAATAACTTTCAGTAGCATCATGAGCAAACTCAACAATATAACTATCACATAAAGCATTCTTATCATGAGTCTCATGCATAAAATTATTACTACCCCCAACATAAGCATAGTTATTCTTATTAATTGTAGTAGGAGCAAATTCAACAAAGTAGCTATCATTATTATTCTCATCAAGTGTAGGAGGCATAGTATTATCATCATAAAAATTACTCTCCATAGTAGGCGGCACTAAAAGACCAATATCATTATAATCATCATAAATAGGAGGCAAAGTATCATCAAAGAAAATTTTCTCCTCAATGCTTGGGGGACTAAAAATATCATGCTCATCAAAGCCAGCTTCCCCAAGCTTAGAATTTTCCATATCATTAGCAACAATGGTGTTCAAAGTGTTCATATTAATATGTTCCATGGGTTTTTTAATTTTCGGATCAAACCATCCATGTCTTAAATCAGGAAATAGAGTAAAAAGCTCATTGTTGTCCATTATGCCAAACTAGTGTAAACAAGAAACAAAAAGTTGCAATTGCAGGATCTAAAGGAAATAGCTTCGAGTACTTACGGCGCCGGAAAATAGCTTAGTAGCCGAGATCCGGAGTGTGAGTACCTTTTGCCTTTCCTCCCCGGCAACGGCGCCAGAAAATAGCTTGATGTCTACGTTCCCCCTCCTTTCCTGTAGACAGTGTTGGGCCTCCAAGAGCAGAGGTTTGTAGAACAGCAGCAAGTTTTCCCTTTAGTGGATCACCCAAGGTTTATCGAACTCAGGGAGGAAGAGGTCAAATATATCCCTCTCATGCAACCCTGCAACCACAAAGCAAGAAGTCTCTTGTGTCCCCAACACACCTAATAGGTGCACTAGTTCGGCGAAGAGATAGTGAAATACAGGTGGTATGAATAAGTATGAGCAGTAGCAACGGTGCCAGAAAATAGCTTGCGGGCGTGTAGTTTATTGTGGTGGTATTGCAGCAGTAGTAACACAGTAAAACAGTAAACAAGCAGCGATAGCAGTATTTAGGAACAAGGCCTAGGGATTACACTTTCACTAGTGGACACTCTCACATTGATCACATAACAGAATAGATAAATGCATACTCTACACTTTTGTTGGATGATGAACACATTGCGTAGGATTACACGAACCCTCAATGCCGGAGTTAACAAGCTCCACAATTATCTTCATATTTTGGTAACCTTATAGTGTAAGATAGATCAAAAGACTAAACCAAGTACTAACATAGCATGCACACTGTCACCTTCATGCATATGTAGGAGGAATAGATCACATCAATATTATCATAGCAATAGTTAACTTCACAATCTACAAGAGATCATGATCATAGCATAAACCAAGTACTAACACGGTGCACACACTGTCACCTTTACACACGTGCAGGAGGAATAGAACTACTTTAATAACTTTGCTAGAGTAGCACATAGATAGTAGTGATACAAAACTCATATGAATCTCAATCATGTAAAGCAGCTCATGAGATCATTGTATTGAGGTACATAGGAGAGAGATTAACCACATAGCTACCGGTACAGCCCCGAGCCTCGATGGAGAACTACTCCCTCCTCATGGGAGCAGCAGCGGTGATGAAGATGGCGGTGGAGATGGCAGCGGTGTCGATGGAGAAGCCTTCCGGGGGCACTTCCCCGCTCCGGCAGCGTGCCGGAACAGAGACTCCTGTCCCCCAGATCTTGGCCTCGCGATGGCGGCGGCTCTGGAAGGTTTCTGTGGTTTTCGTCAATCGTGATAGGGTTTTCGCGACGGAGGCTTTATATAGGCGAAGAGGCGGCGCCAGAGGGTCTCTGGGGGGCCCACACTATAGGGGGGCGCGGCCCCCCCTGGCCGCGCCGGGGTATGGTCTGGTGGCCCTGTCCCCCTTCTCTGGCAGTTCTCGTGTGTTCTGGATGGTTCCGGGAAAAATAGGAACCTGGGCGTTGATTTCGTCCGATTCCGAGAATATTTCGTTACTAGGATTTCTGAAACCAAAAACAGCAGAAAACAGGAACTGGCACTTCGGCATCTTGTTAATAGGTTAGTTCCAGAAAATGCATGAATATGACATAAAGTATGCATAAAACATGTAGATAACATCAATAATGTGGCATGGAACATAAGAAATTATCGATACGTCGGAGACGTATCAGTGCTCTGCTCGCGAAAAGGATTCATGCCATCTGTACTTAGACCAAATCTTATGTTCCTTGCGTCAGCTGCAAAATCTTTGAACTCTCTGTCGATCTTTCTCCATTGCGTTCCATCTGCGGGATGTCTCAACTCCCCGTCCGACTTACGGTCCTCTTTGTGCCATCGCAACAACTTGGCATGCTCTTTGTTCCTGAACAGACGTTTCAACCGTGGTATTATAGGAGCATACCACATCACCTTGGCGGGAACCCTCTTCCTGGGTTTCTCGCCCTCAACATCGTCACCAGGGTCATCGCCTCTGATCTTATAACGCAATGCAGTGCATACCGGACATTCATTCAAATTCTCGTATTCACCGCGGTAGAGGATGCAGTCGTTGATGCATGCATGTATCTTCAGAACCTCTAAACCTAGAGGGCAGACAACCTTCTTTGCTTCGTACGTACTGGCGGGCAACTCGTTATTCTTTGGAAACATATTCTTCAACATTTTCAGCAAGTTTTCAAATGCCGAGTCAGCTACACCTGCCTGTGCCTTCCATTTCAGCAAATCCAGTGTGCAGCCCAGCTTTTTTAGACCATTATCGCATCCGGGGTACAGCGACTTTCTGTGATCCTCTAACATGCGATCCAAATTCTCCCTCTCCTTTTCAGTTTCGCAGCGTCTCCGTGCATCAGCAATGGTCCGACCAAGATCATCAACGGGCTCATCACGTGCCTCTTCTTCACCTTCCCCTACACCTTCCCCTTCACCTTCAGCATCCTCCATGAAAGTATCACCGAAATGATCAAGATAGTTTTCATCGATGAAATCATCCCCTTCTTCATCTTCTTCCATTATAACCCCTCTTTCTCCATGCTTGGTCCAACAATTATAGCTTGGCATGAAACCGTTGAAAGGATACGGATGTCGCCTAGAGGGGGGGTGAATAGGCGGTTTAAAACTTTTACGAGATGGGCTTAACAAATGCGGAATAAAACTAGCGTTTACTTTGTCAAGCCCAAAGCCTATATACTATGGTTCACCTATGTGCACCAACAACTTATTCTAAGCAAAGGTTCACCTAAGTGCACCAACAACTTATGCTAAGCAATACAAGCAAGCATGTGATAGCAAGATATATATAACTTCAAGCACGATGGCTATCACAAGGTAAAGTGCATAAGTAAAGAGCTCGGGTATAGAGATAACCGAGGCACGCGGGAGACGAAGATTTGTCCCGAAGTTCACACTCTTGCGAGTGCTAATCTCCGTTGGAGAGGTGCGGTGGCTTAGTGCTCCCGAACGCCACAAGAGGCTCACCTTGAGGTGTGGTTGCTCGATGCACACCAACGCCACAAAGGCCTCACCCCAAGATGCGGTACTCACACCACACACCGAACGCCACGAAGGCGCCTCACCTAAATCTCCGGTGACCCTCGCCACAAAGGCCTAGGTCACGGTTCCACTAAGGGATTTCCTTCGAGGCGGAAACCGGGCCTTACACAAAGATTGGGGCACACATCCACAACTTAATTGGAGGCTCCCAACAAACCGCCACAAAGGCCTAGAATCCGTCTAGGGTTCCAAGAACCCAAGAGTAACAACCTTCTTGCTTTCACCACCACGAATCACCGTGGAGAACTCAAACCGATGCACCAAATGCAATGGCAAGAACACCACAAAGATGCTCAAGTCCTTCTCTCTCAAATTCCAACAAAGCTACAAAAGCTATTGAGGGAATAAGAGAGGAAGAACAAAGGAATTCACAAAGAACACCAAGATCAAGATCTAGAGAGTTCCACTCACAAAGAGATGGATTTGATTGGTAGAAATGTAGATCTAGATCTCCTCTCTCTTTTCCCTCAAATGGGGGCAAGAATCGTGGAGAGATTGAGAGATAGAGCAAGCTTCTCTAGTTCAACAATGGAGGAGAGAGAGAGTGAGAGAAGCTCCAGCCCAAGGAGGAAGAAGGGGGGTATTTATACCCCCCCCCCAAGAAAATCGAGCCGTTGGGCAAAAACAGGGCCGGATAATCCGGCCTAAGTAAGGGTCGGATTATCCGGGGGGCGGATTATCCGGCCTCAGGGACAAAACCTGGTCAAAATCCGGCCAAAAATCCGGCCCCTGTCCAGAGCTGCTTTTCTTCTGGTCCTTAGCCGATTTCGGGGGGGGGGGCCGGATATTTCCGAAATATCCGGCCCGGATAATCCGCCCCGGATATTTCTAAAAAATCCGGCGTGGCAAAACTGCAGAAACACCAACACTAAAACGGGCATAACTTTAGCATCCGGACTCCGATTTTGATGATCTTGGGCTTGTTTTGAAGCTAGAAACAAGCTCTACAAGATCATGCAGGAAACCATCATAGTCCAACAAGGGAGGATAGAAACAAATGATGAAAGGTTTGACCTATCTAAAAAAGACATATCGGTAAAACCTCCAATCTCGAAAATGCAACAAGTTGCCCGTGCAAAAACCATTCTTGATGAACTAGAGCTTGTCATGAGAATAAGCACAAGCTCTAAATCATCACATGGATAAGATCCAAATAACAACCAAGAAAGATGATGAATCAAACTCGAAAACGCAACAAGTGATCTATGCGAAATCCGTTTTCGATGAACTAGAGCTTGTCATGAGAATAGGCACAAGCTCTAAAACATCACATGGATAAGGTCCAAATAACAACCAAGAAAGATGATGCAAGGATGCAAAGGTTTGAGCTCTCTCCGAACGATACGATCGAGTTACTCACTCGAGAGCCCTCTTGATAGTACGGCAACTAAACTATAAACCGGTCTCCAACTACACTATGAGACCGGTGAGAAAGAAACCCTATCAAGAGCAAACCTTAACCTTGCGCATTCCACTTGAGCTCGATGATGACGATCTTGACCGCAACAAGATGGAACGTCTTTCTTGCTTGTGCTTGCTTGGCGAAGTCTTGTGGATTGCTCCCCCATAATCCACCATGGGAGAGCTTCTTCTTCGGCGCATCTTAACATAACCATGACCACCATGTGGATTGCTCCCCCATAAACCACCATGGGAGAGCTTCTTCTTTGGCGCATCTTCACATATCCATGATCACCATATGGATGGCAAGACTCAAGCAAAGGATCTCTTCGAGATGGCTCATCTTGAACTTGCACTTCATTTCTCCATGGCAAGCTTCAAGCTTATGAACTCTTCGAGTTGGCTCATCTTGAACTTGCACTTCATTCTTCATTCTTCATCATGTTGATGTCTTGAAGTAACTTGAGGGCTCACTTCATCTTCATCTTCAAGACATACTTGACACTTGATATCCTTCATCAAATTCTTCTTATTGCAACCTTGAAGCCAACATATGGTTCAAGAATTTCCTATGGACAACTCCTACAAATATAACTCAATGCAAACATTAGTCCATAGGGATTGTCATTAATTACCAAAACCACACATGGGGGCTCAATGCACTTTCAATCTCCCCCATTTTGGTAATTGATGACAATCTATTTGAGAGGGTTTATATAAGGAATTTAAGTAACAAATAAGTTGAATATATAGAGCAAACTCCCCCATAATATATGCATGTGTGAATGATCTTGACTTTCATTGCATATATTGGCATTCAAAGCCTAGTGGAGTTTCCTCTAAATATTCAACTATGCAAAGCAACAAGATGCAATGCAATAAAGGCACATGCTTAAGCACAAAGCAAAGACAAAACCAAATTCCCTTAAACCCTTCAAACTTCTCCCCCATTGGCACCAATTGCCGAAATGGGTGAAAAATTTAGAAGGCCAATATAGTGAGAGTTCCTCCATAGCGTGTGCATTTCTCATAATTTGAGTGGAATCAAATGCACATATCCACTGACGAATATTCGGAAGGAATCACACTATAGATAGGATCAAAGATTGCAAAAAGATAACAAAGTCAAGAAGCTTCAACAAATGAAGCAAGCAACCAAATGAACCACAAGGAAGATACCAAAAGAAAGATAGATATTATGATAAGATCAAGAAGATTGCTCTAAATAATACGAGGAAGCTCCCCAAGGTTTGTGCACAAAACTAGACAATTTGCATTGGAGTATAAAGTGCACAAACATGGAATCATCACTCCCATAATATCATTCAAAAACAAAAGATACCAAGTGAATCAAACTCTAATGATCACCACAAGATAGTGTTCTAAATCAAATGAGGAAGCTCCCCAAGGTACATGCATAAGAAAATGTTGCATTTGAATACAATATGCATAACATGGAATCCTCACTCCCTCATTTAAAACACAAACATTTGTAATAGATCATAGATAGAAAAGTAAGCTAAACACTTGCAACAAACAAATAGTTGAGCAACAAGTAAGAGGCACCATAATAAAAGGCTCAACCAAGAGGATATGTGAAAGGCATGATAAAGCATATTATAAGACTATTACATGGATGAGCAAAAAGCATCATCATAGTCTTCAATGAATTATATTGCTTAGCATGACCAATCAACACGCAATAAATAAATAAGATATCAAAAGGAGATGTATCATCTCTTATGTGTATAAGTTTCTCTAAGTGGGCAATATCACAAAGATATTTATCCACAAAGAAACATGCACACACAAAATAGATATGCAAGAAAAATAGTATGATATCCAAGATGAAGTCATGCAATATACCAATAAGATTTTTTTGCTTAATAGCATGGCCAAAGGCTCAATTTTATCTTATTGTACATTCATGAACTTCAACCACAAACAACTAAAATACATCACAAATATCAACAAGGGATAGAAGATAGTTGGGATGCATTTGAGAAAGACAACAAGTATCACAAACGGGGATACCAAAAGAAGTAACTAAATTTGCACTTTCATCTATATTGCACATGTGAGAGCCTTGAGGAATTGATATGCAATAAAATTGCTAGATAGGCATAGTTGGGATGGATGAATCATGAGCATGATTTAATATACTTCCCAACAAATGCACTCATCTCAAATTACTCACATTCACAATAAAGAGGTTTCATTAAGACTTTTGCAAGAAGCACACTATTTGCAAATCAAGAGATTCATGCCAAGATGCAACCATAAGGTTGGATACAAGAAAAGTATGCATGAGAAGATACTTGTTACCAAGATAGCATTGGTGTGGATGTAGTAGATATGTGTTCGTTGACCATCCTAGCTTGCCTCAAGTTACCATTGAGTCACCACTTCTTTCCAAGAGTGAGACAAGCATTCAATGCATATCCATTGTACCTAACACAAGGGTAAGTACAAAATGGTCCCCAAACTAATTGGGTCCGAAGTAGTTAGACACACTACAACATATAGGACAAACTCCACAATTCTATGTGCATATAGATATGAAATTGAATTTCATGCACATCTTAGCTAAATTAGGATTTGATGGAGTTTACCCTATATATTGGATCAAAGAAAGTGACACATGCCATAAGATATACATATATTAAATATGCATGCACAATACTTTCAAGAACCAAAGGAAGATACAATTTGGACAAAACACCAAATAAACCAAGAGACAATGGTTGTCCAAATTATATCAAAGAATCAAATCAACATAAGATTGACTCTAAAGACTTATCTCATTATAAGAAGCTAATTAAGCCTAAGCACAAAGGAATGAGATAACCAACTCCCAAGAGAGCAAGGTTCCAACAAATAAACCAAACCCTCGACACTTTTTATGATGTCACAAAGTACCAAAAAAAAATTTATGTCTCCCAAAACCAAAATTTTGATAATGATCAAGAGAAGTTTAAGCATTATAACAAATATAGGAGAGCTCCCCCAAGATTAGTGCGTTATCTAGGATTTAGAATATGGATACAAAATGCACAAAACTAGGATCATCACGCTACCTATATCTACTAAAAATGCTAAGAAAGTTTGAATAGACAAATTAGATCCATAAGATTGAAGGAAGACACATGGGAGTCAAAGCACAACAAATTCATGGCAATAAATAAGGAAATTTAAATACAAGAGCCAATGTAGATATGATCAATAAATATCTACCTCATAATTGATTACCAATTGTCCTAGGACAAGAGGTATTAGGAAATATTTCCCGGTGGTAGTTTGTAAGTATACATAAGATCATATTTACAACGAACAAAGCATATGGTAAAAGATAAGAGTTAACCATCATGCAAAGATAGTTTCTTGATAGCTTCATTTAGTCATACCAACATCCAAGGCAATTAATAGTATTCATACCAACATGCAAAGCAATTAATAGTATTCATACCAACATGCAAAGCAATTAATAGTATGACTTGAAGCGCATGGTTTTCCAAAAATGAATTGAGGGACACCTTGTGAAAAACCATGCCAAGAAAAACTTTCACAAATAAGATCCACAAAGATATTAGCAATGAAGCTATTTAAGCAAATTGGAGCTTGTTTGAGCAAACATGCCACATAGGGGAGAGATAATTTACGGTATCAATTCTATGTGACACAACCTCAAATGTTCACATTTTCTAGGCTTGTAATATGCACAAAGCTTATTACTCCCCCATAATGTGATAAGGAAATTATTTTCACAAGAGGCAAATTAGATCGAAGTAGAGATATTAATGGACATTAGAATTTGAATTTCTCATGAAGATGACATACCACATAGCGACTAGATAATCTCGCAATATCAATTCTAAGTGATATTCCTCATGTACACACATTGTTTAGGATCATGAAATTCCCAAAGGAATATCACTCCCCCAAAATGGGATTGTCCATTAATCGCTCATAAGAGCCATATAAGATACAACAAGATGCAAAGAGGCTCCAACACAAACAGAAATACATGGTGTGCAACCCAACATGCATAGACTTGATTTCTCAAGCAAAACAATTAGGAAGCACAACATATACAAACACATGTTAGGAACAAAACTAACACATGCAAAGGGGCGAGTAACTTTCAATATAAATGAGTTGAGAACATGTTACCGCAAGGAGGAACATTGGATATATGATAGTAGCAAGATAAACAAAAGACTTGGCTTGATATAATATAAATGATGAAGATCCCTTAATTCTTCATGATGTAGCCAAATCTCCAATGCCCTCCAACAAGCACCTATTGATCAAGTTTTGGATTGTTGGTCCCCAACTAAGTTGGGTCCTAAGAGGTTAGTCACAATAGGCTTGGCAACCCAAATGGTTCTTTTCTTGACACCACTTTGAGCACCAACAAATTTGGCAAACACATTGCCACCCTCATCCTTACGAAGAGAATAAACATCATCAATGGTGATAGAGTTGGATGAGGTACCAATAGTGCAAAAGGAGGAGATGTGGCCCTTCTCACGGCATATGTAGCAAGTTCTTTTCTTCTCCTTCTTCTCACTAGATTTCTCCACAGTGGGAGCATTGGCTTGATTCTTCTTGGGAAGTGGCATTTCTTCAACTTGAGGTTGAATATGAGTTTGAGCTTGAGGCCGCTTCCCTTTTTGCTTCTTCTTCAAAGGGCAAGATCTAACATGATGCCCTTCAATTTTGCACTTGAAGCAAACAATCTTGGCCGGGTCTTTGACTTGTACTTGGCCCTTCTTCTTATTGTTGTTCTTGGACTTGTTCTTGTTGTTGGAGTTGAATCCAAGTCCACTCTTGTCATTGGGGGATTGTTGCACACTCAACATCTTGTCAAGTTTGCATTTCCCTTCATGACCCTTTACCAAGTCGTTCTTCAAAGAAAAGACTTGGGCCTTGAGCTCTTTGATTTCCTCTACATGGTTAGTAACAACACAAGTACTAGAGGAAGTAGAGCATTCATTGTTAGAGCAACAAGGCAAGGAAGATAATTCATCACAAGATTTAGCAATATTATGAGTGGATGAATTACTAGGACTAGCACATGGCAATATAACATTTTGAGTAGTAGTGCTAGTACCCACATGAGGCTCACAAGATTTTGCCTTAGATATTATAGCCTCATGAGCTAACTTTAGCCTATCATGGGAGGCTAGAAGATCCTCATGGGAGCTATAAAGCTTTCCATGATTTTCTTCCAATTTCCCATAATTGCTAGTTAGCAATTCAAGTTGAGCCCTTAGCTCAACATTCTCCTTCAAGATAGATGCTTCACAAGAAGTAGAGTTAGTAGTACAAGCATCATTATTAATAGCAATGGGAGAAGGCAAGTTGTCATGCTCTTTTAGATAAGAAGCTTTAAGTTGCTCATGCGACTCGGTGAGTTTGGTGAGCGCACTCTCAATAACCCTTGAGCCCTTTTTGAGTTGCTCAAAATCCTCAAGGAGTTTAGCATTAACAAACACAAGCTTATCATTTTTTAGCTTTAGTTCATTTGCCACCTCAAGAGCTTTATCATGGGTTTCCTTTTCTCTAGACAATTCTAGAGCAAAGGTTTCCTCAAGAGCTTCCTTGGTGGTTTGTTCTTCTTCAAGTTCATCCTTTAGAGATGCCACATCATTGGCGTACGCACGTTCAAGAGCACCCATTTTATCAATGGTGTTCTCATGCATCCAAATAAGTTTTTGGCTCTCAATAGCGGTAGTCAAGATTTCAAAGAAGTGAGTGCTAGCAATTTTATCTTTGCAAAGAACCTTGAATACACTCTTACCCTTATCGCGTAGAGAGACAACCCAATCCTCTTCTTCATATTCATCCTCATCCTTATCACCACGAGACATATTAGGTTCCATGGTAGGAGGTACCGTGGAACCCTTGGCCATAAGGCATACATGAGGACCGTGAGATAAAGATGAGGAGATACTTGAGGCTCTTTTCAGACCAATAGAATCTTTGGTTTCCTCTACATTGTTAGACACACAACAACTAGAGGAAATAGAAGCATTTTTATCATGGCCACAAGATAATGCAAGCATATCATCATTAGATTTATTCAAGCAACTTACACATGATATGCAAGGACTATCAACACAAGCATGTAAATCATTTCTAGTGCTAGATGTGTTTGAGTCCGTAGATGAAGCATTGCAATGAGATAGAGATGAAGAATCATCAATAGTAAGCTCAATATCAACATTGCAATTTTTATCACCACTGACCATATCATTACCTTGTGTCTTGACACACTTTGGTGAAGTGGATGAAGATGAGAACTCATCACGGCCGGAAGTGGAAGCAATACAATCATCCTCAATAATATTGGACACATCATATTTGTCTTGAAGCTTTGTCCATAATTCATGAGAGCTCCCAAAAGGCATGATTGACGAAGTAACTACATTGCTCACAACAATGGAAAACACATGAGAAGCAAGAGCATCGAGGCAAGAGTTTTTCTCCTCCTCAAGAGATAAATTTTGAGGATCCTTAGGAGAAGAAAAACCCATGCCAAGATATCGCTCCATGTCCGGGGACATTCCCCGTAAGATTTTAAGCACATAAATTTTCCATAGATCATAATTTGTGCCATCAAATATAAACAAGTTATTGTGCGCTAATCCCCTAACCGACATCTTTACTCTCAAGGCGGTGAAGCCTAAGAATGAGAGACCTTGCTCTGATACCAATTGAAAGGATACGGATGTCGCCTAGAGGGGGGGTGAATAGGCGGTTTAAAACTTTTACGAGATGGGCTTAACAAATGCGGAATAAAACTAGCGTTTACTTTGTCAAGCCCAAAGCCTATATACTATGGTTCACCTATGTGCACCAACAACTTATTCTAAGCAAAGGTTCACCTAAGTGCACCAACAACTTATGCTAAGCAATACAAGCAAGCATGTGATAGCAAGATATATATAACTTCAAGCACGATGGCTATCACAAGGTAAAGTGCATAAGTAAAGAGCTCGGGTATAGAGATAACCGAGGCACGCGGGAGACGAAGATTTGTCCCGAAGTTCACACTCTTGCGAGTGCTAATCTCCGTTGGAGAGGTGCGGTGGCTTAGTGCTCCCGAACGCCACAAGAGGCTCACCTTGAGGTGTGGTTGCTCGATGCACACCAACGCCACAAAGGCCTCACCCCAAGATGCGGTACTCACACCACACACCGAACGCCACGAAGGCGCCTCACCTAAATCTCCGGTGACCCTCGCCACAAAGGCCTAGGTCACGGTTCCACTAAGGGATTTCCTTCGAGGCGGAAACCGGGCCTTACACAAAGATTGGGGCACACATCCACAACTTAATTGGAGGCTCCCAACAAACCGCCACAAAGGCCTAGAATCCGTCTAGGGTTCCAAGAACCCAAGAGTAACAACCTTCTTGCTTTCACCACCACGAATCACCGTGGAGAACTCAAACCGATGCACCAAATGCAATGGCAAGAACACCACAAAGATGCTCAAGTCCTTCTCTCTCAAATTCCAACAAAGCTACAAAAGCTATTGAGGGAATAAGAGAGGAAGAACAAAGGAATTCACAAAGAACACCAAGATCAAGATCTAGAGAGTTCCACTCACAAAGAGATGGATTTGATTGGTAGAAATGTAGATCTAGATCTCCTCTCTCTTTTCCCTCAAATGGGGGCAAGAATCGTGGAGAGATTGAGAGATAGAGCAAGCTTCTCTAGTTCAACAATGGAGGAGAGAGAGAGTGAGAGAAGCTCCAGCCCAAGGAGGAAGAAGGGGGGTATTTATACCCCCAAGAAAATCGAGCCGTTGGGCAAAAACAGGGCCGGATAATCCGGCCTAAGTAAGGGCCGGATTATCCGGGGGGCGGATTATCCGGCCTCAGGGACAAAACCTGGTCAAAATCCGGCCAAAAATCCGGCCCCTGTCCAGAGCTGCTTTTCTTCTCGTCCTTAGCCGATTTCGGGGGGGCCGGATATTTCCGAAATATCCGGCCCAGATAATCCGCCCCGGATATTTCTGAAAAATCCGGCCTGGCAAAATTGCAGAAACACCAACACTAAAACGGGCATAACTTTAGCATCCGGACTCCGATTTTGATGATCTTGGGCTTGTTTTGAAGCTAGGAACAAGCTCTACAAGATCATGCAGGAAACCATCATAGTCCAACAAGGGAGGATAGAAACAAATGATGAAAGGTTTGACCTATCTAAAAAAGACATATCGGTAAAACCTCCAATCTCGAAAATGCAATAAGTTGCCCGTTGATACGCGTTCAACACGCGTCCGTTGGGAACCCCAAGAGGAAGGTGTGATGCGTACAGCGGCAAGTTTCCCTCAGTATGAAACCAAGGTTATCGAACCAGTAGGAGCCAAGAAGCACGTTGAAGGTTGATGGCGGCGGGATGTAGTGCGGCGCAACACCAGGGATTCCGGCGCCAACGTGGAACCTGCACAACACAACCAAAGTACTTTGCCCCAACGAAACAGTGAGGTTGTCAATCTCACCGGCTTGCTGTAACAAAGGATTAACCGTATTGTGTGGAAGATGATTGTTTGCAGAAAACAGTAGAACAATATTGCAGTAGATTGTATTTCAGTAAAGAGAATTGGACCGGGGTCCACAGTTCACTAGAGGTGTCTCTCCCATAAGATAAACAGCATGTTGGGTGAACAAATTACAGTTGGGCAATTGACAAATAAAGAGGGCATGACCATGCACATACATATCATGATGAGTATAGTGAGATTTAATTGGGCATTACGACAAAGTACATAGACCGCCATCCAACTGCATCTATGCCTAAAAAGTCCACCTTCAGGTTATCATCCGAACCCCCTCCAGTATTAAGTTGCAAAGCAACAGACAATTGCATTAAGTATGGTGCGTAATGTAATCAACAACTACATCCTTAGACATAGCATCAATGTTTTATCCCTAGTGGCAACAGCACAACACAACCTTAGAACTTTCTCACATCGTCCTGTGTGTCAATGCAGGCATGAACCCACTATCGAGCATAAATACTCCCTCTTGGAGTTATAAGCATCTACTTGGCCAGAGCATCTACTAGTAACGGAGAGCATGCAAGATCATAAACAACACATAGATATAACTTTGATAATCAACATAACAAGTATTCTCTATTCATCGGATCCCAACAAACGCAACATATAGAATTACAGATAGATGATCTTGATCATGTTAGGCAGCTCACAAGATCTGACAATGATAGCACAATGGGGAGAAGACAACCATCTAGCTACTGCTATGGACCCATAGTCCAGGGGTAGACTACTCACTCATCACTCCGGAGGCGACCATGGCGGCGTAGAGTCCTCCAGGAGATGATTCCCCTCTCCGGCAGGGTGCCGGAGGCGATCTCCTGGATCCCCCGAGATGGGATCGGCGGCGGCGGCATCTCTGGAAGGTTTTCCGTATCGTGGCTCTCGGTACTGGGGGTTTCGCGACGGAGGCTATTTGTAGGCGGAAGGGCAGGTCAAGAGGCGGCACGGGGGCCCCACACCACAGGGCCGCGCGGCCAAGGGGGGGCCGTGCCGCCCTAGGGTGTGGCCCCCTCATGGCCCCTCTTCGTCTCCTCTTCGGACTTCTGGAAGCTTCGTGGCAAAATAGGACCCTGGGCGTTGATTTCGTCCAATTCCGAGAATATTTCGTTACTAGGATTTCTGAAACCAAAAACAGCAGAAACAAAGAATCGGCACTTCGGCATCTTGTTAATAGGTTAGTTCCGTAAAATGCACGAATATGACATAAAGTGTGCATAAAACATGTAGATAACATCAATAATGTGGCATGGAACATAAGAAATTATCGATACGTCGGAGACGTATCAGCATCCCCAAGCTTAGTTCTGCTCGTCCCGAGCAGGTAAAACGATAACACAGATAATTTCTGGAGTGACATGCCATCATAACCTTGATCATACTATTTGTAAAGCATATGTAGTGAATGCAGCGATCAAAACAATGTATATGACATGAGTAAACAAGTGAATCATAAAGCAAAGACTTTTCATGAATAGCACTTCAAGACAAGCATCAATAAGTCTTGCATAAGAGTTAACTCATAAAGCAATAATTCATAGTAAAAGCATTGAAGCAACACAAAAGAAGATTAAGTTTCAGCGGTTGCTTTCAACTCATAACATGTATATCTCATGGATATTGTCAACATAGAGTAATATAATAAGTGCAATAAGCAAGTATGTAGGAATCAATGCACAGTTCACACAAGTGTTTGCTTCTTGAGGTGGAGAGAAATAGGTGAACTGACTCAACATTGAAAGTAAAAGAATGGTCCTCCATAGAGGAAAAGCATCGATTGCTATATTTGTGCTAGAGCTTTGATTTTGGAAACATGAAACAATTTTGTCAACGGTAGTAATAAAGCATATGTATCATGTAAATTATATCTTATAAGTTGCAAGCCTCATGCATAGTGTACTAATAGTGCCCGCACCTTGTCCTAATTAGCTTGGACTACCGGATCATCACAATGCACATGTTTTAACCAAGTGTCACAAAGGGGTACCTCTATGCCGCTTTGTACAAAGGTCTAAGGAGAAAGCTCGCATTGGATTTCTCGCTATTGATTATTCTTCAACTTAGACATCCATACCGGGACAACATAGACAACAGATAATGGACTCCTCTTTTATGCATAAGCATGTAACAACAATTAATAATTTTCTCATTTGAGATTGAGGATATATGTCCAAAACTGAAACTTCCACCATGGATCATGGCTTTAGTTAGCGGCCCAATGTTCTTCTCTAACAATATGCATGCTTAACCATAAGGTGGTAGATCTCTCTTACTTCAGACAAGACGGACATGCATAGCAACTCACATGAAATTCAACAAAGAGTAGTTGATGGCGTCCCCAGTGAACATGGTTATCGCACAACAAGCAACTTAATAAGAGATAAAGTGCATAATTACATATTCAATACCACAATAGTTTTTAAGCTATTTGTCCCATGAGCTATATATTGCAAAGGTGAATGATGGAATTTTAAAGGTAGCACTCAAGCAATTTACTTTGGAATGGCGGAAAATACCATGTAGTAGGTAGGTATGGTGGACACAAATGGCATAGTGGTTGGCTCAAGTATTTGGATGCATGAGAAGTATTCCCTCTCGATACAAGGTTTAGGCTAGCAAGGCTTATTTGAAACAAACACAAGGATGAACCGGTGCAGCAAAACTCACATAAAAGACATATTGAAAACATTATAAGACTCTACACCGTCTTCCTTGTTGTTCAAACTCAATACTAGAAATTATCTAGACCTTAGAGAAACCAAATATGCAAACCAAATTTTAGCATGCTCTATGTATTTCTTCATTAATGGGTGCAAAGCATATGATGCAAGAGCTTAAACATGAGCACAACAATTGCCAAGTATCACATTACCCAAGACATTAATAGCAGTTACTACATGTATCATTTTCCAATTCCAACCATATAACAATTTAACGAAGGAGAAACTTCGCCATGAATACTATGAGTAGAAACCAAGGACATACTTGTCCATATGCTACAGCGGAGCGTGTCTCTCTCCCATAAAGTGAATGCTAGGATCCATTTTATTCAAACAAAACAAAAAGCAAAAACAAACCGACGCTCCAAGCAAAGCACATAAGATGTGATGGAATAAAAATATAGTTTCAGGGGAGGAACCTGATAATGTTGTCGATGAAGAAGGGGATGCCTTGGGCATCCCCAAGCTTAGACGCTTGAGTCTTCTTAGAATATGCAGGGGTGAACCACCGGGGCATCCCCAAGCTTAGAGCTTTCACTCTCCTTGATCATGTTGCATCATACTCCTCTCTTGATCCTTGAAAACTTCCTCCACACCAAACTCAAAACAACTCATTAGAGGGTTAGTGCACAATAAAAATTAACATATTCGGAGGTGACACAATCATTCTTAACACTTCTGGACATTGCATAAAGCTACTGGACATTAATGGATCAAAGAAATTCATCCAACATAGCAAAAGAGGCAATGCGAAATAAAAGGCAGAATCTGTCAAAACAGAACATTTCGTATGGACGAATTTTAAAATGGCACCAGACTTGCTCAAATGAAAATGCTCAAATTGAATGAAAGTTGCGTACATATCTGAGGATCATGCACGTAAATTGGCTTAATTTTCTGAGCTACCTACAGGGAGGTAGACCCAGATTCGTGACAGCATAGAAATCTAGAACTGCGCAGTAATCCAAATCTAGTACTTACTTTACTATCAAAGACTTTACTTGGCACAATAAAACACTAAACTAAGATAAGGAGAGGTTGCTACAGTAGTAAACAACTTCCAAGACACAAAATAAAAACAAAGTACTGTAGGTAAAAACATGGGTTATCTCCCAAGAAGTTCTTTCTTTATAGCCATTAAGATGGGCTCAGCAGTTTTAATGATGCACTCGCAAGAAATAGTATTTGAAGCAAAAGAGAGCATCAAGAGGCAAATTCAAAACAAATTTAAACCTAACATGCTTCCTATGAAAAGGAATCTTGTAAATAAACAAGTCAATGAAGAACAAAGTGAATAGCATAGGAAGACAAAACAAGTGTAACTTCAAAAATTTCAGCATATAGAGAGGTATTTTAGTAACATGAAAATTTCTACAACCATATTTTCCTCTCTCATAATAATTTTCAGTAGCATCATGAGCAAACTCAACAATATAACTATCACATAAAGCATTCTTATCATGAGTCTCATGCATAAAATTATTACTCTCCACATAAGCATAATCAATTTTATTAGTTGTAGTGGGAGCAAATTCAACAAAGTAGCTATCATTATTATTCTCAACATCAAATATAGGAGGCATATTGTAATCATAATCAAATTTATCCTCCATAACAGGTGGTACTAAAAGACCAATATCATTATCATAAATAGGAGGCAAAGTATCATCAAAGTAAATTTTCTCCTCAATGCTTGGGGGAATAAAAAGATCATGAAAACCAGCTTCCCCAAGCTTAGAACTTTCTATATTATTATCAACAATGGTGTTCAAAGCGTTCATACTAATATTACTACCAGCATGCAAATAAGATTCCATAGGTTTTTTAATTTTCGCATCAAACAATCCATGTTTTAAATCAGGAAATAGAATAAGAAGATCATTCTTGTCCATTATGCCAAACTAGTGTAATAAAAACATGCATGATATTATAAAGTAAAACAAGTAACTAATTTTTTGTGTTTTTGATATAGCAAACAAGATAGCAAATAAAGTAAAACTAGCAACTAATTTTTTTTTTGTATTTTGATTTAGTGCAGCAAACAAAGTAGTAAATAAAACTAAGCAAGACAAAAACAAAGTAAAGAGATTGAGAAGTGGAGACTCCCCTTGCAGCGTGTCTTGATCTCCCCGGCAACGGCGCCAGAAAAAGCTGCTTGATACGCGTTCAACACGCGTCCGTTGGGAACCCCAAGAGGAAGGTGTGATGCGTACAGCGGCAAGTTTCCCTCAGTATGAAACCAAGGTTATCGAACCAGTAGGAGCCAAGAAGCACGTTGAAGGTTGATGGCGGCGGGATGTAGTGCGGCGCAACACCAGGGATTCCGGCGCCAACGTGGAACCTGTACAACACAACCAAAGTACTTTGCCCCAACGAAACAGTGAGGTTGTCAATCTCACCGGCTTGCTGTAACAAAGGATTAACCGTATTGTGTGGAAGATGATTGTTTGCAGAAAACAGTAGAACAATATTGCAGTAGATTGTATTTCAGTAAAGAGAATTGGACCGGGGTCCACAGTTCACTAGAGGTGTCTCTCCCATAAGATAAACAGCATGTTGGGTGAACAAATTACAGTTGGGCAATTGACAAATAAAGAGGGCATGACCATGCACATACATATCATGATGAGTATAGTGAGATTTAATTGGGCATTACGACAAAGTACATAGACCGCCATCCAACTGCATCTATGCCTAAAAATTCCACCTTCAAAGTTATCATCCGAACCCCTCCTGTAATAAGTTGCAAAGCAACAGACAATTGCATTAAGTATGGTGCGTAATGTAATCAACAACTACATCCTTAGACATAGCATCAATGTTTTATCCCTAGTGGCAACAAAGACAACACAACCTTAGAACTTTCTCATCGTCCCTGGTGTCAATGCAGCATGAACCCACTATCGAGCATAAATACTCCCTCTTGGAGTTACAAGCATCTACTTGGCCAGAGCATCTACTAGTAACGGAGAGTATGCAAGATCATAAACAACACATAGATATAACTTTGATAATCAACATAACAAGTATTCTCTATTCATCGGATCCCAACAAACGCAACATATAGAATTACAGATAGATGATCTTGATCATGTTAGGCAGCTCACAAGATCCGACAATGATAGCACAATGGGGAGAAGACAACCATCTAGCTACTGCTATGGACCCATAGTCCAGGGGTAGACTACTCACTCATCACTCCGGAGGCGACCATGGCGGCGTAGAGTCCTCCGGGAGATGATTCCCCTCTCCGGCAGGGTGCCGGAGGCGATCTCCTGGATCCCCCGAGATGGGATCGGCGGCGGCGGCGTCTCTGGAAGGTTTTCCGTATCGTGGCTCTTGCATCGGGGTTTCGCGACGGAGGCTATTTGTAGGCGGAAGGGCAGGTCAAGAGGCGGCACGAGGGCCCCACACCACAGGGCCGCGCGGCCAAGGGGGGGCCGCGCCGCCCTAGGGTGTGGCCCCCTCGTGGCCCCTCTTCGTCTCCTCTTCGGACTTCTGGAAGCTTCGTGGCAAAATAGGACCCTGGGCGTTGATTTCGTCCAATTCCGAGAATATTTCGTTACTAGGATTTCTGAAACCAAAAACAGCAGAAACAAAGAATCGGCACTTCGGCATCTTGTTAATAGGTTAGTTCCAGAAAATGCACGAATATGACATAAAGTGTGCATAAAACATGTAGATAACATCAATAATGTGGCATGGAACATAAGAAATTATCGATACGTCGGAGACGTATCACCCGTGCAAAAACCATTCTTGATGAACTAGAGCTTTTCATGAGAATAAGCACAAGCTCTAAATCATCACATGGATAAGATCCAAATAACAACCAAGAAAGATGATGAATCAAACTCGAAAACGCAACAAGTGATCTATGCGAAATCCGTTTTCGATGAACTAGAGCTTGTCATGAGAATAGGCACAAGCTCTAAAACATCACATGGATAAGGTCCAAATAACAACCAAGAAAGATGATGCAAGGATGCAAAGGTTTGAGCTCTCTCCGAACGATACGATCGAGTTACTCACTCGAGAGCCCTCTTGATAGTACGGCAACTAAACTATAAACCGGTCTCCAACTACACTATGAGACCGGTGAGAAAGAAACCCTATCAAGAGCAAACCTTAACCTTGCGCATTCCACTTGAGCTCGATGATGACGATCTTGACCGCAACAAGATGGAACGTCTTTCTTGCTTGTGCTTGCTTGGCAAAGTCTTTTGGATTGCTCCCCCATAATCCACCATGGGAGAGCTTCTTCTTCGGCGCATCTTCACATAACCATGACCACCATGTGGATTGCTCCCCCATAAACCACCATGGGAGAGCTTCTTCTTTGGCGCATCTTCACATATCCATGATCACCATATGGATGGCAAGACTCAAGCAAAGGATCTCTTCGAGATGGCTCATCTTGAACTTGCACTTCATTTCTCCATGGCAAGCTTCAAGCTTATGAACTCTTCGAGTTGGCTCATCTTGAACTTGCACTTCATTCTTCATTCTTCATCATGTTGATGTCTTGAAGTAACTTGAGGGCTCACTTCATCTTCATCTTGAAGACATACTTGACACTTGATATCCTTCATCAAATTCTTCTTATTGCAACCTTGAAGCCAACATATAGTTCAAGAATTGCCTATGGACAACTCCTACAAATATAACTCAATGCAAACATTAGTCCATAGGGATTGTCATTAATTACCAAAACCACACATGTGGGCTCAATGCACTTTCAACCGTGCCGAAGCAGGTGCTGGTGAACTTCTCTTGAGGAAGAGTAACCCTTCTGATTCTTACAGTCAACACATGGACAGATAACAAAACCCTTCTGCTTGTTCGCATTAGCCACTACGAGGAAATCTTTCAAACCCTTAGTGAACTCGCCGGAGAGTCGGTTACCGTACATCCATCGCCGATTCATCTGCATTATTATAATATAAAATATATAATTAACCATCATGCATTTGTTAAACTAACTAGCTATAAATAATAGAAATTAAACAATGAACTACACACATGCATATTTTATCAATGACACACATGAAAGGTTCAAGTTGCTAACCGCGATCGAGGAGGAAAAAATAAATGAGGAAGCTCAAGTGTGGCTCCGACACTTCATATCATGTTTGTTTCATGCTCTTGGGGCATTTTATCAAACACCTTGTGTGCATAAGAGGAACCAAAAGCAAACCTACACCCCCTTGTGAAGCTTGTGAAGAGAAGTGGCACCAAATGGCTAAGTGCTGTGAGCTGAGGCCCTTTTATAGGGATGGGCCTCTAGTCCCGGTTGGCCTGGCCAACCGCGACTAAAGGCCTTCGGGCCAGGCCTGAGGACCATTAGTCGCGGTTGGCCTGGCCAACCGCGACTAAAGCCCCTCCCGTCCACCAGCTGGCCAGCGAGCGCGCTGGGCCCAGGTCTTTAGTCGCGGTTCGCCACCCGAACCGCGACTAAAGACCCCATTAGTCGCGGTTCCTATATTTTGGCGACTAATGGGGCTGGACGGAAGGCCATTTTTCTACCAGTGTAGTTTCATAGTGCCAAGGAGATTTTCTTAGTATAAATTTTATTACACCAAACAAGCTTGAACTTGGTGGACATAAATGGTACCGATCTGTTTCACAGTCTTTTAACTTACTACTAAGCTTCGTTACTAGTTTCTTAGTCCCCAGCAGATTCTTTTAGGATAAATTTTATTACGCCAACATGATTTTTATTTTTATCAACTGTTAGGTTGATGTTTGTGCAACACAAGGTCTTTTCTCTGTTGTCATTTTAGCTATATCAACTGAATTTGATTTTGGCATCAGCATATTAGCCAGCAACTTTATAAGTCATCTTGATTTGTTTCAGTTGGACTCTCTAGAAGAATTGAACCCGTGTATTATTCTCAGGTACCTCGGCATATATCCACATGGTGACCAGTACATCACTGGTTGCCTCTCCTTGTACATGTACCTGGACGCCCCGGAGGGCGACCCCGCTCTCGAGCATGGGCCGGCGGTGGACCTTGTTGTGTCCATCGTCGACCAGAAGTATGGGATAGACCACTTCCGTAAAATCATAGGTGAACCATATATATCTCCTGTTGGTAAGGGAGATCCAACGTGATCCACCTAGATTGATGCCCGATCTTTCACAACGAGAACCTGGGGTAGAGAATCCTCCCAACAACGCGATGAATGCAGCCTGGAGAAGAGGGAATGAATCCAGCAAGCAACGGATCGATGAACGATACGCCTCAAACCAAGAGCTAGACAATCCTTGATGAACACAAGAACCTTCGCAGCGGATATAATAGATAACGGCAGCGCCGTACCCCCGGAGGGATGATACACGTGATCACACGCAATAGGAAAACCCTAATCTTTTAGACTAAACTTGAACTCTCCTAAACCCTAGCCGTGCCATCTCCTTATATGAGAGGGAGAGGTGGCCGGCCGGCCCTCTTATTGGGCCTAACCTAGTTCGACTTGGAGAGGCCCAAGTCAAACAGACTCTATTAAAACCCTAGATGGCCCACAACATGACCTGGCTACATTATTATCTCCTAATAACAAGATTATAATAAACTCCTGGTACAACCTTAGACTCTGAAAGTATAGAGATGGTAAACCTAGAGGGGGGGTGAATACGTTTCTACAGATTTTAATTCTTTCTTTGCAAGATTAGGCTTTGCGGAATATAAAGGTGAGCCTAATGCAAACTAGGTGAAGCAACCTATATGAGGATACAACTAACTCGAGCACGAAGGCTCTCTCAGGCAGTTAAATCACAAGTAAGGAGTTTGGTTAGAGATAACCGATAGCACGCGGAGACGAGGATGTATTCACGTGTTCCCTTCCTTTGCAAGAAGGTACATCACGTTTGGAGGGGTGGAGGTCCCACGAAGGATTCCCCACTCCACGAAGGCTCACCCTATTCTCCGGAGCCTATCCCACGAAGGAATAGCTCACTCACTTGTGGTAGACTTTGAGGTAGCCTCCAAACCTTCACAATCTTGCCCGGAGCAAATCCACAGCCCGGATGCTTCCGGACTCCTCTTGCCCACCTAGGGTTTCCAAGGAACCCTAGGAAGCAAGCTTCTCGATGAATACAAGGGGGAATGAGATTTGACTTGGTAGAACAGTAGATCGGGTCCTCCTCTAGCGATTCCCCGGAGGGATTTGAGTTTGGGTGGAGGAGGAGGGAGATCGGAGGCTTTTGGTGTTTCTAGCAATGGAGTAAGAGAGAGAGAGAGCTCAAGAACAGTTTATAGTGTAGTGCCTAATTGTTCTAAGGTAGGAGAAGGCCTATTTATAGTGTTCTTCGAAATATGGCCGTTGGTCACTTGCCACCTCATCTTTTCTCTCGTCAAACCCGGTCAACCGGACCTCGATCGACAAACCCGGTCGCAGCCTGGCCAGACCGGACCGGTGACCGGACCTGCCGGTTGTGACCGGATGCTGGGCCGGATCCCACTTTTCTTCGTCCAGGAGCTCCTCCGGTTGGCGCCCGGTTGGCGCCCGGTCGACCGGTTGGCGCCCAGTCGATCGGACTGTGCGCCGGATCCGCCGGTCAGGAGGCCGGCTGACCGGGCGGCAAACCGGATTCTTCAGGCGCTGGTTTGGAGCCCGGTTGGCGCCCGGTTGGCGCCCAGTCGACCGGACCGCACGCCGGACTGGCCGGTCTGGTGGCCGGTCCAACCGGGCTGCAGACCGGATTTCTGCTGTAGACCCCTTTTCGATTGTTGTTGAAGTGGGGGGTCTCCTTTAGCCTTCTTGTTCCTTTGATACACCATTTATGCCTCTTTGCCTAATACCTAAGATAATCTTTGTAAACGTATTAGGTCAAATACTCTAGCACGGTGTCATTGTTACCAAAATAATCGATAAGGGTAAAATACCCTTACAATCTCCCCCTTTTTGGTATACGATGACAAACCGAGCTAGAGTCACATATAGATATTATGATAAGCTCTAAATCTTGATTCCATATAAGATATTACGACAACTCCACCATAATGTGTGCACTTGGAGAATTTGCGTTTGAATGCAAAGTGCACCATTTGTGTAATATGAGAAGCTCCCCCAATATCTTTAGGAAACAAGCATGGTATGGACAAGTATATCAAGATATATAAACATAAAGCATGATTATCCTAATAGAGTGAATAAGCATACACATAGTCTTCCATACACGTCCATACACAAATTATTCAAAGTAGCAAATGATTCTCGAGAAATCGAAACAAATAAGCACAAGCCATATAAGATCCAAATAAAGCAACTCCCATGGCTTGTGACATTCAAGGAACCCCGTGGTCCTAGACTCTACTCTCTTCTCCCCCTTTGGCATCGGAACACCAAAAAGGCGAAGAAAAGAGGAGAGATGCTATCGCACCCATCAATAGAACTCATGCCCGACGGAGTAGGAGCTCTCGCCATCATCGCGCGCCGCACCACGGTCATCATCATCATCAGCAGGAGGGGAGGGAGCACGAGCAGTCCGAGGAGGAGGGCCACCATGAGCATACATGGAGAAGTCGAAGTTCTGGAGAATCTCATCAGTAATGGGAGGCATCTCCCAAGCTGGTGCAACCACAGGCTCCATATCAGGGCCGGAAGGAGGAACAGGAGCATTCCGTGCAGCCATGAACTCACTCTGTCTCCTCCGTGTCTCCTGGTTAATGGCAAGACTCTGATGTGCAACATCATTGGTGTTCTTGCACATCTGCCACATGCTGGAGAAGAAGCGAGGATAGCAGTGGGGTAAGTGTACATGTCATCAATAAGAGGGAAACCAAAAAGCATAGCATATATCCAAGTGTATTGATGAGATTGTGCGAAAACTGGGCGATCCGGCGCACAGGCCGGTCCAACCGGACGGCAGACCAGACGAACCGGTTGCCAATCCGGTCAGACCGGGCGACACGCCGGGCCGGCCGGTTGAGAGGCCGGTTGACCGGTCGGCAGACCGGATCTGTCGAGTTGTGATGAGTTGCCCAGATTTTCTACCACAAATTCATGCAAAAACTCAAAAACTTGAACATATACTATAGCAATAGAGTGGAGTATGTGCTTTGTGTTGTGAGACACTCTAAAGGCATGAGGACTTGCAAACCCTAACCCTAACCCTAAGATTTCCTCAAATTTTGTCAAAAACTTGCAATGTGTGATGAGGACTAGAAATTAGGGAGGAAGGGAGGATACATTACCCGAAGACATGATCCTTCTTGATCAAGAGAGCAAGAAGAACACGAGGTAGGGCTTGAAAAACCAAGAACTCCAAAATTTCCCAAACTAGCTGGAGAGGGACCAAATCCTTCGGTGGAGATGTTCCAAGGGGCCCGATCTATGGTTTGGTGGAGTTTGGGGGAATTCTTGTGGTGGGAAGTGCCTAGATCGTGGTGGAGGTGATGAGGGCGCCGGCCATGGAGGTTTGGGAGTTGGGGGATAATGAGGAAGATGACCCCAAGGGGTATCCCCTCCCAACTCATAACAGGTCGCGCGGCCGGTCGGGCGCCCGGTCGACCGGATCTGGCGCCGGCTGATCCGGCCCAGCGCCCGGTTGGCGCCCGGTCGACCGGACCATCCGGTCTGGAGCCCGGTCCAACCGGACCAGGGACTGGCCAGCCCAGTTTTGTCTAGTTTTTGCCTCGTTTTGCCCCTATGCTTTGTGTAAGTGTGTGTGAATGCTCAGATGATGACATGTACATATAGATAGATAGATGATGATGAGATGAGCATAGACATGGGGTTGGAAACACAAAGTTCTCTAGGCATACCCATTGGAGAGAAAATCCAAACAAGATGTAAATAGCAACAATGGGCATGATTCGAAATATATATCAAGAATCATAAGTCATTTGGAAATGATTTTTGCAATAAGATCATTTGGCCTTAAATAGTCAAATCAAGTTGTAATGAAGGCTCAATGAGGGGCGGGGGATTACTCCCCCTATGTGAAAGCGCAAATGTCATGAGACCTCGAAGAGACATGCTTGGGTCCATATAATGACATTGGGTCTATTTATGTTGCACACATAGGTATGCATCATACCAAGCATGGTAGGATGACTATCCCCATATGTGCTATGCCTCTAAGCTAGATAGCAAGATAAATGTAAGAATATAGTGCAAGAAGTTAATCAATCCAAGTTTTTAGGATCAAGAATACCAAGTTCTCCTCTCAAGTTAACAAAGCGGGCTTCATCCAAAGGCTTAGTGAAAATATCCGCCAATTGGTAGGTTGTTCCCACATGAGTGAGATCAATATCCTTATTGGCAACATGATCACGTAGGAAGTGATGGCGAATGTCAATATGTTTGGTGCGACAATGTTGAACCGGGTTGTTGGCGATCTTTATTGCACTTTCATTGTCACAAAGAAGAGGCACCTTACCAAGAGACACACCATAGTCTTTCAAGGTTTGCTTCATCCATAACAATTGAGTGCAACAAGATGCCGCGGATATGTATTCGGCTTCGGCGGTGGATAGGGCGGTGGAGTTTTGTTTCTTGGATGACCAACTCACCAATGACCGGCCAATAAATTGGCAAGCCCCGGAGGTAGACTTCCGGTCAACCTTATCACCGGCCCAATCAGAATCCGAATAGCCAATGAGTTCAAAGGTTGACCCCTTTGGATACCATAGCCCGAGAGTAGGAGTGAGAACAAGGTATCTTAGAATCCGTTTGACCGCCATTAAATGGCTCTCCTTGGGAGCGGATTGAAAACGAGCACACATCCCTACACTTAGCATGATATCCGTCCTAGAGGCACAAAGGTAGAGCAAGGATCCTATCATGGAGCGGTATACCTTTATGTCCACATCCTTCTCACCGTCACATGAGCCAAGTTGTCCCTTTACGGGCATGGGTGTCTTCATTGGGCTTGCATTGGTCATGTTGAATTTTTGAGCATGTCCCTCACATACTTTTCTTGAGAGATGAAGGTGCCTTTTGCAAGTTGCCTCACTTGGAAGCCTAGAAAGAACTTCAACTCTCCCATCATGGACATCTCAAATTTCCTAGTCATCAATAGCTCAAAAGCTTTGTTATGATTGGGGTTAGTTCCACCAAAGATAATATCATCAACATATATTTGACATATAAATAGGCCACCCCCTTTAACCCGCTTGGTGAAAAGGGTGGAATCGACCGTACCCATGCAAAACCCATCATGTAATAAGAAATCCCTAAGGAACTCATACCAAGCACGTGGAGCTTGCTTGAGACCGTAGAGTGCCTTATGGAGTAAATACACATGGTTGGGTCGGCATGGGTCTTCGAAACCCGGGGGTTGAGCCACATATGCGGTTTCTTTTAGGGGACCATTCAAAAATGCACTCTTCACATCCATTTGATATAATTTGAAATTGTGGAAAGATGCAAATGCAAGCAAAAGACGAATAGCTTCAAGACGGGCTACCGGCGCAAAGGTATCCTCAAAATCCATACCTTCTATTTGGGAAAACCCTTGCGCCACTAACCTTGCTTTGTTTCGTATGACAATGCCATTCTCATCTTGCTTGTTCTTGAATACCCATTTGGTCCCAATGACATTGATGCGATGATCCTTGGGTCTCTCAACTAGAGACCATACTTCATTACGAGTGAAACACTCCAATTCTTCTTGCATGGCAACTACCCAATCCGGATCGACCAAGGCTTCATGTACCTTAAGTGGTTCAAAACTAGACACAAAAGCATGATGTTGACAATAAGTGTTAAGTAATGCATGGTGTCTACGAGTTACCACTCCTCTTGAGATGCTACCAAGGACTTGATCCACTTTCATGTCACTTGCCCTTGTAGCGGCCTTGATCTTCCGAACGGTTCCTTCATGATCAATGAATTCATCTCTTGCTAGTGCTTGATCATGAGGAATCACTTGAGCTTGATCATGAGTTGAGGATGTTTCTTGATCATCATCATGGTCTTGCTCCGTGGAATGAGGGTCTTCTTCTTGTTCTTCGGAACGTGACTCATCTTGAGTAGAGGATGGTTCTTGAGTTGCACTTGATGGTTCGGCTTGAGTTGAGCTAGGCTCCACTTGAGCCGTGCTTGATACATCTACTCCATCATCTTGATCATCATTATGAACTTCCATGGGCCGGATATGTCCAATGCCCATATGCTTGATGGCACTAGATGGATCATCATCATTACCTGCAACACATGGATCAACTTGCTCCACTTGGGAGCCATTATCCTCCAAGTACACCACGTCACAAGATACTTCAATAGTCCCGGTGGACCGGTTGTAGTATCTATAGGCATGAGAGTTCTCCGCATATCCAACAAATATACCCTCTATGGTTCTAGTTTCAAATTTACCGAGCTTTCCTTTGTTGTTCTTAACAAGGCATTTGCATCCAAAGACACGAATATACATGACATTAGGCTTGTTACCGGTAAGAAGCTCGTATGGAGTTTTGTTGTGGAGAGGACGGAGGAAGAGCCGGTTGGAGTAGTGGATGGCTGTAGAGATGGCTTCTCCCCAAAAGTTGTGGGGTGAGTTGAATTCACTCAACATGGTTCTTGCCATCTCAATGATAGTCCGGTTCTTCCTTTCAACAACACCATCTTGTTGAGGGGTGTATGGCGCCGAAAACTCATGCTTGATGCCCTCATCATCAACAAACTCTTGCATAGTGTAGTTCTTGAACTCGGTGCCATTGTCGGTCCTAATTGCCTTGATCTCGGATTCATACATACGTTGAGCTTTCTTGGCGAAGATGATGAACTCTCTATGGGTCTCGTCCTTAGACTTAAGGAGAAAGACCCAAGAGTATCTTGAGTAATCATCAACAATGACAAGTCCATACTTGCTTCCACCAAGAGTATCATAATGTGATGGCCCAAAGAGATCCAAATGAAGGAGCTCCAAAGGCCTAGATGTGGTAACAATACTCTTGATAGGATGCTTCTTCTTGAGTTGCTTTCCGGCTACACATGCACTACAAACACGATCTTTCTCAAAAGAAATGCCGGTTAGTCCCACAATGTGCTCACCCTTTAGGAGTTGTTTAAGATTTCTCATGTTAACATGACCAAGGCGGCGATGCCACAACCAACCTTCGTCATGCTTGGCCGCCATTAGACATGTGGAGAAAGAGGGGCTCTCTTTCGAGAGGTCAACCACGTAAAGGTTGTTCTCCACATATCATGGAAAAAAATAGCGCGCTATTCCAACGCTAATAGCACGCTATAGCATATCTGGAGAGCCGACGCTACGCTATTTCGGCGCTATAGCGCGCTATTCGCGTTAATAGCACGCTATAACATGCTAATAGCGTATTTTTAGACCCACGCTATTTTATTATAGCGCGCTATTTTTTTCCTTGCCACATATCCAACAAGGACCAATTTGAGATTGTCACTCCTAAAGACTTTCACATAATATTTAGTGAAATATGAATTGTAACCGGCATCGGCAAGATGATATATAGAGAGTAAGTTATAGCCAAGGGATTCAACAAGCATAACCGTCTCAAGGCACAAGTCCTTAGAGATTGCTACCTTGCCATACCCAAGTACCTTTCTCTTTGAGTTGTCACCAAAGGTGATGCTTGACTTCTTGTTGATATCTTCAATGAATTGATCAAGCACACCTCTTCCTCCGGTCATATGATTGGTGCATCCACTATCAAACACCCATTTTGGACCACCGGAGGAATACCCCTACAAAATCAAGTAGAGGATTTAGGAACCCATCGATTAATGGGTTCCTTTGCAATGGCAACAATATCTTTTGGTACCCAAATTGAGTACTCTCTATAAGCATAGCCATTAGGAGGGCCAACATAGTTAGCATAGACATCACCATAATAATCAACAAATAATGCATAGTGATCGTTTGGCCCCGTGTGGTCACCACTAGTGGCTTTGCCCTTTGAGGCTTTGCCATTATTAGTGACCTTCTTGTTCTTATCTTGAGCGGCTTTCTCCTTCTTGTAGTTGTTCTTCTTGTGAGACTTGGGAACATATCCAAGTCCATACTTTTGATTGTTTGACCTTTGCTTACTCAAGAGGTCATCCAATCCCATCTTGTTCTTGGCGGTGGTGAACTTTGCAAGTTCCTTTGTTAACCTAACATTTTCCTCAAGAATAGATGCTTGCTCACAAGAAGATTCATTAGTATGATAGTCAAGACCATATTTGGTCACCAAGGATTCAAGATATGCGTTGGTCTCAACATGCAAAGAAAGTTCCTCTTGTAAACGAACATGTTCCTCAAAAAGTTTAGCATGCTCACTAGTAAAGGAAGTGGAGGAACAAGCAAGCTTTTCAACATCAACGAGATCCTTCATTGATCCAAGAGCCTTTTTGTAGGATTCTTGGAGTAGGTCATGGTTCTCTCCAAGTTTCTTGAGCTCATCCTTGACAAGCTTGTTAGCCCTTTCAAGGTGGTCAAGATCCCTAGTGAGAGAAGCATGAGCAACTTCAAGCTCCTCCTTTGAGTCATTGAGCTCTTGAGTCAATGATTGAGCCCTATCAATAGTTTCTAGGTCCTTAACTTTATCAAGTTCATAAGTTTCAATTTGTTGCTTAAGGCCTTGAGATATGCACCTTTCGGTTTTTAGCTCTTGTCTTAGGAGATTGAATCTCCGTTCCTTCTCATTCAAATGATATTCTAATTCCTCAATGGACTCATCCTTTTCTTTGAGTGAGTCCATCAAGAAATCAAACTTGACAAGAGCTTCACCACGAAGGGTGCATCTAACATCATAGAGTTCCTTAAGCACAATTAATTCTTCTTGATTTTCGTTTTCATCATCAAGAACACTAGATAGGGAAGGTGGAGGTTCCATTACCTTGGTTTCCCTTGCCATAAGACAAGAGCCAACGATTGTAGATGAGGGAGAGTCATCGGAGTCATCATCTTGAGTTATCCTTGCCATGAAGGAAGATCCAACATCATTCTCCGTGGAGTAGTCCTTGGAGTAGTCATTGTTGAAATATTGGGCCCACTTTTTAGTGGCCCAAATTAGATTTCAGTTTTCCCTATAAATCTCAAAGCCCACATAGTGGTAGCCTTGTGAGTTTGAGCCCAAGTTGGTGGCAGCTCACTAGGGAGTGGCAAGAGGTGGGAAGTTTAGTCCCACATGGAAAGTTGGGAGGAAGTTAGACCACCTTATAAGGTGGGTTGTTCCACCACTAGTAAGTGAGTGAGAATAGGAGTGCTACACGCGCGCGCTCCTCCTCCTCCTCGCTCGCTCGTCTCGACTCGACACGACACGTCACGACGCGCGCGCCGCGCTCGTGGTGAGTGGATTGAGCCTCGAGCCAAGACTTTCCTTACTTTTTGCAGCTCAGGAAAACGAACAGAGTCCTAGACGGACGCGTCGCAGTTAGTCGGTTCGGGTCGCTCCCGGATCGTGGGCTATCTGTAACCGACTCGAAACGTTCGTGCGACGTGGGCGTGGACCAAGTTGCCTAGGGTTTCCCGAGCCTATATAATCTCTTGCCCGGCTACCGCAGAAACGCATCTAACATACGAGTTAGGGTTTCCACCTCTCTCTGCTTGCGCCGCCATCGTAGCCTACTCCATCCCGCGCGCCGACGTGCATCGGCGAACGGGAGAGCAGGTCTCCGGAACCGCTCGTCCTTGCGATCCTGTACGGGAGAGGGCGAATTAGGTTTTTGGGAAGCGCTCTGCGCGACTGCTCAAGCCCTTCATCAAGGGTCGCCTTCCGTCCAAGTCGGGCGGTGCTGCCTACCGTCGTCTTCAACGCCATCTACTTCGACCCGTCGTGAAGGAGATATTCCCTAGAGGCAATAATAAAGTGGTTATTATTTATATCTTTATGTTTATGATAAATGTTTATATATCATGCTAGAATTGTATTAACCGAAACATTAGTACATGTGTGATATGTAGACAAACAAGAAGTCCCTAGTATGCCTCTTAAACTAGCTTGTTGATTAATGGATGATTAGTTTCATAATCATGAACATTGGATGTTATTAATAACAAGGTTATGTCATTGTGTGAATGATATAATGGACACACCCAATTAAGCGTAGCATAAGATCTCGTCATTAAGTTATTTGCTATAAGCTTTCGATACATAGTTACCTAGTCCTTATGACCATGAGATCATGTAAATCACTTATACCGGAAAGGTACTTTGATTACACCAAACACCACTGCGTAAATGGGTGGCTATAAAGGTGGGATTAAGTATCCGGAAAGTATGAGTTGAGGCATATGGATCAACAGTGGGATTTGTCCATCCCGATGACGGATAGATATACTCTGGGCCCTCTCGGTGGAATGTCGTCTAATGTCTTGCAAGCATATGAATGAGTTCATAAGAGACCACATACCACGGTACGAGTAAAGAGTACTTGTCAGGAGACGAGGTTGAACAAGGTATAGAGAGATACCGAAGATCAAACCTCGGACAAGTACAATATCGCGAGACAAAGGGAATTGGTAATATATGTGTATGGTTCATTCGATCACTAAAGTCATCGTTGAATATGTGGGAGCCATTATGGATCTCCAGATCCCGCTATTGGTTATTGGTCGGAGTGAGTACTCAACCATGTCCGCATAGTTCTCGAACCGTAGGGTGACACACTTAAAGTTGGATGTTGAAATGGTAGTTCTTGAATTATGGAATGGAGTTCGAATATTTGTTCGGAGTCCCGGATGAGATCCCGGACATCACGAGGAGTTCCGGAATGGTCCGGAGAATAAGATTCATATATAGGATGTCATTTTATGTGAAATAAAATGTCGCGGAAGGTTCTATGGAAGGTTCTAGAAGGTTCTAGAAAAGTCCGGAAGAAACCACCAAGAAAGGTGGAGTCCACAAGAGACTCCACCTCCATGGCCGGCCAGCCCTAGTGGGGGTGGAGTCCCAAGTGGACTCCACCATAGGGGGCCGGCCACCCCCCACATGGGAGGTGGGAATCCCACCTTTGGGTGGGAGTCCTAGTTGGGCTAGGTTTGCCCCTCCTATGGAAGGTTTTGGTTTCGGGTCTTATTCGAAGACTTGGACACCAACACTTGGGATCCACCTATATAATGAGGGGCCAAGGGAGGGGCCGGCCACCCCAAGACCATAGCTTGGCCGCCCTTGAGTGGCCGGCCACCCCCTCCCAAACCCTAGCTTTGCTCCTCCACTTCATTTTTCCCGCGTAGCTTAGCGAAGCTCCGCCGGACTTCTACACCGCCACCGACACCACGCCGTCGTGCTGTCGGATTCAAGAGGAGCTACTACTTCCGCTGCCCGCTGGAACGGGGAGGTGGACGTCGTCTTCATCAACAACCGAACGTGTGACCGAGTACGGAGGTGCTGCCCGTTCGTGGCGCCGGAACCGATCGTGATCAAGATCTTCTACGCGCTTTTGCAAGCGGCAAGTGATCGTCTACCGCAGCAACAAGAGCCTCATCTTGTAGGCTTTGGAATCTCTTCAAGGGTGAGACTCGATACCCCCTCGTTGCTACCGTCTTCTAGATTGCATCTTGGCTTGGATTGCGTGTTCGCGGTAGGAAATTTTTGTTTTCTATGCAACGTTATCCTACAAAGGTGGTATCGAGCCGTGTCTATGCATAGATGGTTGCACGAGTAGAACACAATGGTTTGTGGGCGTTGATGCTCTTGTTATCTTTAGTTTGAGTACTTTGCATCTTTATGGCATAGTGGGATGAAGCGGCTCGGACTAACTTTACATGACCGCGTTCATGAGACTTGTTCCTCGTTCGACATGCAACTTGTATTGCATAAGAGGCTTTGCGGGTGTCTGTCTCTCCTACTATAGTAAAGATTCAATCTACTCTTCTATTGACAACATTAGTATCAACGTTGTGGTTCATGTTCGTAGGTAGATTAGATCTATAACGAAAACCCTAAACCACGTAAAATATGCAAACCAAATTAGAGAGCGTCTAACTTGTTTTTGCAGGGTTTGGTGATGTGATATGGCCATAATGTGATGATGAATATGTATGAGATGATCATTATTGTATTGTGGCAACCGGCAGGAGCCTTATGGTTGTCTTTAAATTTCATGTTGAGTAGTATTTCAAAGTAGTTGTAATAGTTGCTACATGGAGGACAATCATGAAGACGGTGCCATTGACCTTGGTGCTTCGCCGACGATGATGGAGATCATGCCCGAAGATGATGGAGATCATGTCCGTGCTTTGGAGATGAAGATCAAAGGCGCAAAGACAAAAGGGCCATATCATATCACATATGAACTGCATGTGATGTTAATCCTTTTATGCATCTTATTTTGCTTAGATCGCGACGGTAGCATTATAAGATGATCTCTCACTAAAATCTCAAGATAATAAAGTGTTCATCCTTAGTAGCACCGTTATCAAGTCTTATCGTTTCGAAGCATCTCGTGATGATCGGATGTGATAGATTCGATAAGTACATACAACGGGTGCAAGACACTTTTGCACATGCGGATACTAAGGTGGCCTTGACGAGCCTAGCATGTACAGACATGGTCTCGGAACACGTGATACCGAAAGGTAGAGCATGAATCATATGGTTGATATGATGAACACTTTGAGTGTTCGCCATTGAAATCACACCTTTTCTCGTGATGATCGGGTTTAGGTGCGGTGGATTTGGTTCGTGTGATCACTAAGACAATGCGAGGGATATTGTTTTGAGTGGGAGTTCACTTAGGTTTTTAATTATGTTGAATTAAAATTTGAACTCAATATGTCATAAACTTAGTCTAAACTATTGCAAATATATGTTGTAGAGATGGCGTCCCCAATCAATTTTAATCAGTTCCTAGAGAAAGAGAAACTTAAGAGCAACGGTAGCAACTTCACCGACTGGTTCCGTCATGTGAGGATCTTCCTCTCGGCGGAAATCTGCAATTTGTGCTTGATGCACCGCTAGGTGACCCTCCCGCAGAAGATGAATCCGATGAAGTAAAAGCTGTTTACGCGACTCGGAAAACTCGGTACTCTCAAGTTCGGTGTGCCATCCTGTGCGTGCACTGGAATCCGATCTTCAAAAACGTTTTGAGCACCATGATCCTCATGAGTTGATGAATGAGCTGAAAGCTATATTCGAGACTCATGCTATGGAATGCTATGAAGCATCGAAACATTTCTTCACTGTATGATGGAAGAAGGCAGCTCCGTTAGTGAGCACATGCTCGCCATGACCGGGCATGCGAAGAAACTCGATGACTTGGGAATAGTGATTCCTAACAGATCGGGGATTAATCGTGTCCTTCAATCACCGCCACCAAGTTACAAGAACTTTGTGATGAACTACAATATGCAGAACATGAACAAGGAGTTACCTGAACTCTTTGGCATGCTAAAAGCTGCCGAGATTGAGATCAATAAAGAGCACCATGTGTTGATGGTCAACAAGACCACCAGTTTCAAGAAACAGGGCAAGTCTAAGGGAAAATTCAAGAAGGGTGGCAAGAAAGCTGCCACGCCTCCTATGAAACCTAAGAACGGCCCTAAGCCCGATGCCGAGTGCTATTATCGCAAGGAGAAGGGACACTGGAAGCGTAATTGCTCCAAGTATCTGGCTGATCTGAAGAGCGGCCTTGTCAAGAAGAAGAAAGAAGGTATATCTGATATACATGTTATAGATGTTTATCTCACTAGTTCTCGTTCTAGTACCTGGGTATTTGATACTGGTTCGGTTGCTCATATTTGTAACTCGAAACAGGAACTAAAGAATAAATGACAACTGCTAAAAGATGAAGTGACGATGCGCGTTGGAAATGGATCCAAGGTCAATGTGATCGCAGACGGAACACTTCGTATACATCTACCGTCGGGATTAGTTTTAAGCCTAAATAATTGCTATTATGTACCTGCGTTGAGCATGAACATTATATCTGGATCTTGTTTAATGCAAGACGGTTATTCATTCAAGTCTGAGAATAATGGTTGTTCTATTTTTATGAATAATATCTTTTATGGTCGAGCACCACAAAAGAATGGCTTATTTCTATTAGATCTCGATAGTAGTGATACGCATATACATAACATTGATGCTAAGCGAATTAAACTTAATGATAATTCTACTTATATGTGGCACTGTCGTCTTGGTCATATTGGAGTGAAACGCATGAAGAAACTCCATACTGATGGATTACTTGAATCACTTGACTTTGAGTCACTTGATAGATGCGAAGCATGTCTAATGGGTAAAATGACAAAGACTCCATTTTCTGGTATAATGGAGCGAGCTACTGACTTATTGGAAATCATACATACAGATGTATGTGGACCAATGAGCGTAGCATCGCGCGGTGGTTATCGTTATGTTCTAACCTTCACAGATGATCTGAGTAGATATGGGTATATCTATTTCATGAAACATAAATCCGAAACTTTCGAGAAGTTTAAGGAATTTCAAAGTGAAGTAGAAAATCAACGTAACAAGAAGATCAAATTTCTACGATCTGATCGTGGAGGTGAATATCTGAGTTATGAGTTTGGCATGCATTTAAAGAAATGCGGAATACTTTCACAATTGACACCGCCGGGAACACCTCAACGAAACGGTGTGTCCGAACGTCGTAATCGAACTCTCTTAGATATGGTTCGTAGTATGATGTCTCTTACTGATTTACCGTTATCATTTTGGAGTTATGCATTAGAGACAGCCGCATTCACTTTAAATAGAGCACCATCAAAATCCGTAGAAACGACACCGTATGAATTATGGTTTAATAAGAAACCTAAGCTGTCGTTCCTGAAAGTTTGGGGTTGCGAAGCCTATGTAAAGAAGTTACAACCGGACAAGCTAGAACCCAAAGCGGAGAAATGCGTCTTCATAGGATACCCTAAGGAAACTATAGGGTACACTTTCTATCACAGATCCGAAGGCAAAATCTTTGTTGCTAAGAACGGAAACTTTCTTGAGAAAGAATTTCTCACTAAAGAAGTGACTGGAAGAAAAGTAGAACTCGATGAGATTAATGAATCTATACTCGTTGATCAGAGTAGCGCAAGATCGGAAGTTGTACCTGTACCGCCTGCACCGGAAACAGTGGAAGATAATGCTAATTATCATTAAACATCGAACGAGGAAACTATCGAACCTCGCAGATCGACAAGGGAACGTGCCACTCCTGATTGGTATGATCCTTGTCTAAATGTCATGATTGTAGATAACAATGATGAGGACCCTGCGACGTATGAAGAAGCGATGATGAGCCTAGATTCCAACAAATGGCAAGAAGCCATGAAATCCGAAATAGGATCCATGTATGATAACAAAGTATGGACTTTGGTAGACTTACCTGATAGCCGAAAGGCTGTCGAGAATAAATGGATCTTCAAGAGAAAAACAGATGCTGATGGTAATATTACTGTCTATAAAGCTTTTCGACTTGTCGCAAAGGGTTTCCGACAAATTCAAGGAGTTGACTACGATGAGACTTTCTCACCTGTAGCGAAGCTAAAATCTGTGAGGATTTTGTTAGCAATAGCTGCATTTTTCGATTATGAGATTTGGCAGATGGATGTCAAAACGGCGTTCCTTAATGGAGACATTGAGGAAGAGTTGTATATGGTACAACCCAAAGGTTTTGTCGATCCTAAAAATGCTGACAAAGTATGCAAACTTCAGCGTTCAATCTATGGACTGAAGCAAGCATCAAGAAGTTGGAACCGACGCTTTGATAAGGTGATCAAAGACTTCGGGTTTATACAAAGGTCATGGAGAGGCCTGTATTTACAAGAAAGTGAGTGGGAGCTCTGTAGCATTCCCGATATTATATGTAGATGACATATTATTGATCGGAAATGATATAGAACTATTAAGCAGTTGTTAAGGGTTATTTGAATAATAGTTTTTCAATGAAAGACCTTGGTGAAGCATCGTATATATTAGGCATCAAGATTTATAGAGATAGATCAAGACGCCTAATAGGGCTATCACAGAGTACATATCTGGACAAGATTCTAAAGAAGTTTAGAATGGACGAAAGTAAGAAAGGGTTCTTACCTATGTTACCAGGCAAGGTATTGAGTAAAACTCAAGGACCGGCTACGGCAGAAGAAAGAGAAAGGATGTGTAACATCCCCTATGCCTCGGCAGTAGGATCTATCATGTATGCCATGCTATGTACTAGACCGGATATAGCACATGCTGTTAGTTTGACTAGCAGATATCAAAGTGATCCAGGAATGGAACACTGGACAGCGGTCAAGAATATCCTGAAGTACTTGAAAAGAACTAAGGATATGTTTCTTTGTTATGGAGGTGACCAAGAGCTCGTTGTAAACGGTTACACCGATGCAAGTTGGAACACCGATCCCGATGACTCTAAGTCACAATCTGGGTACGTGTTTATATTGAATGGTGTGTGCAGGCCGGGCAAGCTCGAAAGGTGCACGGTGGCGAAGTCTTCAACAGAATCAGAGTACATAGCGGCTTCAGAGGCTTCATCGAAGCGGTATGGATGAAGAGGTTCATTGTAGAGCTGGGTGTGGTTCCTTGTGATTTGGACCCTTTAATCATTTATCGTGATAACATGGGTGCCATCGCCAATGCACAAGAGCCAAGGTCACACAAGAGGCTGAAGCATATCAAGCTGCGTTACCACTCGATTCGCGAGTACATCGAAGATGGAGAAGTAAAGATTTGCAAAGTACACACCGATCCGAATGTAGCAGATCCGTTGACTAAAGCTCTCCCTAGGGCAAAGCATGACCAACACCCGAATGCCATGGGTGTTAGGTATATTACAATGTAATCTAGATTATTGACTCTAGTGCAAGTGGGAGATCAAGGAGATATGCCCTAGAGGCAATAATAAAGTGGTTATTATTTATATCTTTATGTTTATGATAAATGTTTATATATCATGCTAGAATTGTATTAACCGAAACATTAGTACATGTGTGATATGTAGACAAACAAGAAGTCCCTAGTATGCCTCTTAAACTAGCTTGTTGATTAATGGATGATTAGTTTCATAATCATGAACATTGGATGTTATTAATAACAAGGTTATGTCATTGTGTGAATGATATAATGGACACACCCAATTAAGCGTAGCATAAGATCTCGTCATTAAGTTATTTGCTATAAGCTTTCGATACATAGTTACCTAGTCCTTATGACCATGAGATCATGTAAATCACTTATACCGGAAAGGTACTTTGATTACACCAAACACCACTGCGTAAATGGGTGGCTATAAAGGTGGGATTAAGTATCCTGAAAGTATGAGTTGAGGCATATGGATCAACAGTGGGATTTGTCCATCCCGATGACGGATAGATATACTCTGGGCCCTCTCGGTGGAATGTCGTCTAATGTCTTGCAAGCATATGAATGAGTTCATAAGAGACCACATACCACGGTACGAGTAAAGAGTACTTGTCAGGAGACGAGGTTGAACAAGGTATAGAGAGATACCGAAGATCAAACCTCGGACAAGTAAAATATCGCGAGACAAAGGGAATTGGTAATATATGTGTATGGTTCATTCGATCACTAAAGTCATCGTTGAATATGTGGGAGCCATTATGGATCTCCAGATCCCGCTATTGGTTATTGGTCGGAGTGAGTACTCAACCATGTCCGCATAGTTCTCGAACCGTAGGGTGACACACTTAAAGTTGGATGTTGAAATGGTAGTTCTTGAATTATGGAATGGAGTTCGAATATTTGTTCGGAGTCCCGGATGAGATCCCGGACATCACGAGGAGTTCCGGAATGGTCCGGAGAATAAGATTCATATATAGGATGTCATTTTATGTGAAATAAAATGTCGCGGAAGGTTCTATGGAAGGTTCTAGAAGGTTCTAGAAAAGTCCGGAAGAAACCACCAAGAAAGGTGGAGTCCACAAGAGACTCCACCTCCATGGCCGGCCAGCCCTAGTGGGGGTGGAGTCCCAAGTGGACTCCACCATAGGGGGCCGGCCACCCCCCACATGGGAGGTGGGAATCCCACCTTTGGGTGGGAGTCCTAGTTGGGCTAGGTTTGCCCCCTCCTATGGAAGGTTTTGGTTTCGGGTCTTATTCGAAGACTTGGACACCAACACTTGGGATCCACCTATATAATGAGGGGCCAAGGGAGGGGGCCGGCCACCCCAAGACCATAGCTTGGCCGCCCCCCTTGAGTGGCCGGCCACCCCCTCCCAAACCCTAGCTTTGCTCCTCCACTTCATTTTTCCCGCGTAGCTTAGCGAAGCTCCGCCGGACTTCTACACCGCCACCGACACCACGCCGTCGTGCTGTCGGATTCAAGAGGAGCTACTACTTCCGCTGCCCGCTGGAACGGGGAGGTGGACGTCGTCTTCATCAACAACCGAACGTGTGACCGAGTACGGAGGTGCTGCCCGTTCGTGGCGCCGGAACCGATCGTGATCAAGATCTTCTACGCGCTTTTGCAAGCGGCAAGTGATCGTCTACCGCAGCAACAAGAGCCTCATCTTGTAGGCTTTGGAATCTCTTCAAGGGTGAGACTCGATACCCCCTCGTTGCTACCGTCTTCTAGATTGCATCTTGGCTTGGATTGCGTGTTCGCGGTAGGAAAATTTTTGTTTTCTATGCAACGTTATCCTACACGTCGTCCATGTCGTCAACAACGTTGTCATCAACAACGTTACTGCTGCGACATCATCTGCTACACCTCCACCGCCACCTCCACCAGATCGGTACGTGCGACATATCTCGATCTGTTTAGTGATGGATGTTGTACTGTTTGCTCTGCTACTGTTCATGTTGATCACTGCATCTAGTATGTTCGAGTTTCACATGTTAGTAGTTACTGTCGTCATGCTTAATATTCTGGAATTAATCACGGAAATTGTGCCTAATTATCCAACAATCCAAAAACCTAATTGTAGGCAATTTCCTGAGTTAACAATGGCTGGTTTTTCCGATGCACTGAGGCCGGATAAGTTTACCGGTGTGCACTTCAAGAGGTGGCAGTATAAGGCCATGCTCTGGCTTACTCATCTGAAAGTGTTCGAAGTTACTGATGGTTTACCTGAAGGAACTATATCTGACCAAGATCAGAACAAGTTCAAGGAAAACAATACTCTCTTCGTTGGATGCGTTCTGAGTATTCTTGCGGATCGTCTGTGTGATGTGTACATGCACATAAAAGATGGTAAAGAGCTCTGGGAGGCACTGAATGCTAAGTTCGGTGCAACCGATGCAGGCAGTGAACTGTACATCATGGAGAACTTCCATGACATCAGGATGGTTAACAACCGTTCTGTAGTCGAACAAGCTCATGAGATACAGTGCATTGCAAAAGAGCTTGAACTCCTTAAGTGTGCCTTACCTGACAAGTTTGTGGCTGGATGCATCATCGCTAAGTTGCCCCCTTCATGGAGGAACTTTGCCACAACTCTCAAACACAAGAGACAGGAGATATCAGTTGAAAATCTGATAGCATCTCTTGATGTTGAGGAGAAAGCTCGGGCTAAGGATAATACTGAGAAAGGAGAGGGTCAGTCTAGCGCCAACATGGTGCAGAAGAAACCCTACAGCAAGAACAAAGGGAATAACAAGCCCTCCTTCAATAAGCCTATGAAGACTACAACCTTCAAGAAGAAGAAGATGATAAACAAAGCAGATCTGAGCTGCTTTACATGTGGAGAGACTGGCCACTTTTCTAAGGACTGTCCAGAGAGGGCAGACCGCAATAAAAAGGCGAGGCAAGTCAACACGGTGACCGCTAGCAATGCTGATGGGTACGGTAATCTCTTTACTGTTCTTTCGGTATTTCAATCTCCATGTTGGTGGATTGATACAGGTGCTAATGTTCATGTGTGTGCTGACATATCCATGTTCACTTCTTACCAGGTCGCCCAGGATTCTTCCGTCTTGATGGGGAATGGGTCACATGCTTCTGTTCGTGGTGTTGGCACGGTAGATCTGAAGTTCACTTCGGGGAAGATCGTGCAGCTGAGGAACGTGCAACATGTCCCTACTATGAACAAGAATCTCGTTAGCGGCTCCCTTCTATGCAGAGATGGGTTTAAGGTTGTTTTAGAGTCGAATAAAGTAGTTGTTTCCAAGTTTGGACAATTTATTGGAAAAGGCTATGAGAGCGGAGGCTTGTTCCGCTTTTCGCTGTCGGATTTCAGTAATAAGTCTGTGAACCATATCTGTGGCAATGTTAGTGATGATACCAGTGTTTGGCATTCTCGTTTATGTCACATTAATTTTGGTTTAATGTCTCGGCTATCCAGTTTAAGTTTAATTCCGAATTTCACCATTGCCAAAGGTTCTAAGTGCCATAGTTGTGTGCAATCTAAGCAACCTCGGAAGCCTCACAAGGCGGCCGAGGAGAGAAACTTGGCACCTCTAGAACTCATACATTCTGATCTATGCGAGATGAATGGTGTGTTGACAAAAGGTGGAAAGAGATATTTCATGACATTGATTGATGATGCGACTAGATTTTGCTATGTTTATTTGTTGCGAACTAAAGATGAAGCTTTAGACTACTTTAAAATTTATAAGGCCGAAGTTGAAAATCAACTAGAGAGAAAGATCAAGCGTCTCAGGTCGGATCGTGGTGGCGAATATTTTCCTAAAATCTTTGATGAATTCTGTGAGGAACATGGTATTATTCATGAGAGGACGCCTCCCTATTCACCCCAATCAAACGGGGTTGCCGAGAGGAAAACCGCACGCCGATCGACTTGGTGAATTCCATGTTAGCCACCGCTGGTTTATCAAAGGCATGGTTGGGGGAGGCTTTGTTGACTTCATGTCATGTCCTGAATAGAGTTCCTAACAAGAATAAAGATAAAACCCCTTACGAGGAGTGGGCTGGGAGAAAACCATCACTTTCGTATTTGCGCACATGGGGATGTTTGGCGAAAGTCAATATTCCAATTACTAAGAAGCGCAAACTTGGACCAAAGACAGTGGATTGTATCTTTCTAGGTTATGCTCCTGAGTGTAGGATATAGATTTTTAGTAGTTCAATCCGAGGTACCTGATATGCATGTTGATACTATTATGGAATCTCGTGATGCAACATTTTTTGAGAATATGTTTCCTATGAAAGATATGCATAGCATTGCTAGAATTTCTACTGAGATAATTCTGAGTCCAAGACATCTAATGAGTATTTTGAACAATCACATGAGAATGTTAATGAGAAGGATGACAATGAAGCTCTAAACGGAGCAAGAGACGAAGCATTGAAAAATCCTTTGGTGATGATTTCATTGTGTACCTTGTGGATGATACTCCCACGTCCATTGCGAGAGGCATATGCATCTCCGGATGCAGATGACTGGAAAGAAGCTGTCCATAACGAGATGGACTCGATTCTTTCTAATGGAACTTGGGAGCTATCGTAAACGACCCCATGGATGCAAGCCTGTGGGCTGCAAATGGGTGTTCAAGAAGAAGCTAAGACCTGATGGTACTATTGAAAAGTACAAGGCGCGGCTTGTAGCGAAAGGCTACACACAGAGAGAAGGCGAAGATTACTTCGACACCTATTCAATTGTCGCTAGACTTACCACCATTCGAGTACTACTATCCATGGCTGCCTCCTATGGTCTTATCGTTCATCAAATGGACGTAAAGACAGCTTTCCTTAATGGAGAGTTGGAAGAGGAAATCTATATGGATCAGCCTGATGGGTTTGTAGTAAAAGGTGAAGAAAGAAAGGTGTGCAAGTTGCTGAAATCTTTATATGGCCTGAAACAAGCACCTAAGCAATGGCATGAGAAGTTTGACAGAACTTTAACTTCTGTAGGCTTGTTGTCAATGAGGCTGACAAGTGCGTTTACTATCGCCATGGTGGGGGCGAAGGTGTTATACTATGTTTGTATGTGGATGATATTCTGATCTTTGGTACAAACATGAGAGTAATACACGAGGTCAAGTCTTTCTTGTCAAAGAGCTTTGATATGAAAGATCTGGGAGAAGCTGATGTGATTCTGAACATCAAGCTGATTAAGAACGAGAGTGGGATTACTCTAACGCAATCCCATTATGTTGAGAAGATCTTGAGCCGGTTCGGCTATATTGATAGCAAGTCTTCTCCAACACCTTATGATCCCAGTGTGACACTACGCAAGAACCGGAGGATTGCCATAGATCAATTGAGATATTCTCAGATCGTTGGCTCACTCATGTACTTAGCGAGCGCGACTAGACCCGACATCTCTTTTGCTGTTAGCAAGTTGAGTAGGTTCATGTCAAACCCGGGTGCGATCATTGGCATGCACTTGATAGGGTCATGCGCTACCTATGTGGTACAATGAGTTATGGGATTCACTATTCAGGGCACCCAGCTGTGCTTGAAGGATATAGTGATTCGAATTGGATCTCAGATGTAGCTGATTTGTACGCCACAAGTGGGTATGTATTTACCTTTGGAGGTGGCGCAGTATCATGGAGATCTTGCAAGCAAACCATATTGACGAGGTCAACTATGGAAGCAGAACTTACTGCTTTAGACACAACCACTGTTGAATCAGAATGGTTGTGTGAGCTCTTGATGGACTTGCCTGTGGTTGAAAAACCTGTTCCGGCATTCCTTTTGAATTGTGACAATCAAACTGTAATTGTCAAAGTGAACAATTCTAAGGATAACGCGAAGTCATCAAGACACGTCAAGAGACGTTTGAAGTCTGTTAGGAAATTGCGAAACTCCGGAGTAATAACTGTTACATATATTCAAACAGACAAAAACCTGGCAGATCCCTTTACAAAGGGACTATCACGTAATGTGATAGAAAGTGCATCGAGGGAGATGGGTTTGAGACCCGTTGATGTTATACCATAGTGGTAACCCAACCTTTGTGATCGGAGATCCCGTGAATTAGGACCTGGGAAGAACAAACTAGTGGTTTAATTGAGGAGAGTATTATGTAACCCTCTCTATGTGAAGATGCACAACTCTCAATTGCTGTAAGGCAGGTTGGCAACAAGCCTTAATGTGTTTATGTTGGCTATATTAGCAAAGATGCTGTCCTACAGAGCATTCTTCAAATAACACACCTATATGAGTCTGATTGTTAAACGTCGCAATCTATGAGATTTGGGTGATCTCTAGTAAACTCATGAAGAGACCACGAAGTATGACGCATATGCTTCACCCGCGGGGTAGGCTACTGGCAGCCATGTACTGGTCATGACTTTGAGTGAAACCCTGTTCACGCAAAACTTGCAATTCAAGGCTTAGTCCATTGTTCAAGTGTGAATGGATGTAGCTTGAGGTTCTAGGCGGAAGTTCAACTTAACAGTCTCCGCTGAAACACTGGTATATAAACAAACAGTGAGTATTGGTAAATCTCTAAATGGGGATTTGAGATCTGGTGGGGGATTGTTGAAATATTCGGCCCACTTTTTAGTGGCCCAAATTAGATTTCAGTTTTCCCTATAAATCTCAAAGCCCACATAGTGGTAGCCTTGTGAGTTTGAGCCCAAGTTGGTGGCAGCTCACTAGGGAGTGGCAAGAGGTGGGAAGTTTAGTCCCACATGGAAAGTTGGGAGGAAGTTAGACCACCTTATAAGGTGGGTTGTTCCACCACTAGTAAGTGAGTGAGAATAGGAGTGCTACACGCGCGCGCTCCTCCTCCTCCTCCTCCTCGCTCGCTCGTCTCGACTCGACACGACACGACACGACACGTCACGACGCGCGCGCCACGCTCATGGTGAGTGGATTGAGCCTCGAGCCGAGACTTTCCTTACTTTTTGCAGCTCAGGAAAACGAACAGAGTCCTAGACGGACGCGTCGCAGTTAGTCGGTTCGGGTCACTCCCGGATCGTGGGCTATCTGTAACCGACTCGAAACGTTCGTGCGACGTGGGCGTGGCCCACGTTGCCTAGGGTTTCCCGAGCCTATATAATCTCTTGCCCGGCTACCGCAGAAACACATCTAACATACGAGTTAGGGTTTCCACCTCTCTCTGCTTGCGCCGCCATCGTAGCCTACTCCATCCCTCGCGCCGACGTGCATCGGCGAACGGGAGAGCAGGTCTCCGGAACCGCTCGTCCTTGCGATCCTGTACGGGAGAGGGCGAATTAGGTTTTTGGGAAGCGCTCTGCGCGATTGCTCAAGCCCTTCATCACGGGTCGCCTTCCGTCCAAGTCGGGCGGTGCTGCCTACCGTCGTCTTCAACGCCATCTACTTCGACCCGTCGTCCCTGTCGTCAACAACGTTGTCATCAACAACGTTACTGCTGCGACATCATCTGCTACACCTCCACCGCCACCTCCACCAGATCGGTACGTGCGACATATCTTGATCTGTTTAGTGATGGATGTTGTACTGTTTGCTCTGCTACTGTTCATGTTGATCACAGCATCTAGTATGTTCGAGTTTCACATGTTAGTAGTTACTGTCGTCATGCTTAATATTCTGGAATTAATCACGGAAATTGTGCCTAATTATCCAACAGTCATATGTGAAGAGTGACCCGGGCTTAGAGAAAGCCAAACCGGCCACCCCGGCCTCCTTCTCCTCATCTTCCTCTTCATCATCGGAGAAGTACTCGGCTCCAACAAAGGCTCTTCCCTTGTTCTTCTTGTATCGATCGTTGATTGGGTTTGGCTTCAATCTTGGCTTGACCCCTTTGATGAATCTTGGCTTGTCTACCCTTTTCTCATAAGGGCACTCATTTGCAAAGTGGCTATCTTCATCACAATTGTAGCAAGTTCTCTTCTTCTTCTTGTCATTGAGGAGCATGGGGAACTTTGCCTTGTACTTCTTGGCAAAGAAAGCAAAGTCGGTAGCAATGTCACTAGTTGAAGTCATCTCTTCATCTTCTTCAATTTCATAGTCTTCTTTGCTTCCATGATCGGCCCTAGCTTTGAGATCAAGGTTGTGTGGCGCTTCATGATTGTGTGAGGCTTCATCAACACGGTTCATTGCCATGAGCCTCTTTCCCGCTTTGGCCATGTTTTCATTGGCGGCCACATAGGAGACTAGATCATCGGAGTTGAGGTCGGCACTCTTGGTCATGATTTGCAAGTTGAGTGCAAGGTTGGTGTCTTCTTGATTAACGACAATCATAGCAATGACCTTGGACTTTATGAATGCTTCATTCATCTCGAAGCCGTCATTGTACTTCTCAACACCAAGTCCCTTGACCCTTACTCTAAGAGCACCAAGTCTTGCATAAGCATCGGCCACGGAATCTCCTTCTCGAATCATGAATTGATGGGCCTCTTGCTTTGCGGTCTCATAAAGAGCTGATTGGATCAAATCGGTTCCCTCTTGGAGTACTATGATTCGATCCCACAACTCTTTAGCGGAGTCTATGTCATTGACTTGATCAAGGAGCTTGCGGTTGATGCCACTCCTAATCTTGTCACGTGCGGAGGCGTTGAGTTGACGGTTGTAGAATTCGGTGGAGGTCAACCGAATGGGATCATGTGGCTCCCGGTATCCATGAACAATGATCTCCCATAACTCCATGCTGCAGCTGCGAATATGAGATTCCATAGAAGATTTCCAAAAAGGAAAGTGAGTTCCATCAAAATGGGGAACATTCCCACTATGGTTTATATGAGGCATGGGTGAAGTGTTTTTGGGATAGTCATGGTTGACTTCACGAAAGCTCCCTAGGGAGGCCGAAGCCGTACTAGGGGGCCCGCTAGTCAAGTTCTTAAGCATGGCAGACATCTCTGCCATTTGGCTTTGTAGTTCATCCTCCTTTTTCTTCTTCTCGGCATCATATGCCAAGAATCTAGATTTCATCTCTTTAACCGAAAGGTTAGAGTTTTCATCTAGACCCTCGAATAGTTTATCCATCTCACTCTTAAGGTGGTGAAGCCCTTAATAAGAGTCCAGGCTCTGATACCAATTGAAAGTATAGAGATGGTAAACCTAGAGGGGGGGTGAATAGGTTTCTACAGATTTTAATTCTTTCTTTGCAAGATTAGGCTTTGCGGAATATAAAGGTGAGCCTAATGCAAACTAGGTGAAGCAACCTATATGAGGATACAACTAACTCGAGCATGAAGGCTCTCTCAGGCAGTTAAATCACAAGTAAGGAGTTCGGTTAGAGATAACCGATAGCACGCGGAGACGAGGATGTATTCCCGTGTTCCCTTCCTTTCCAAGAAGGTATGTCACGTTTGGAGGGGTGGAGGTCCCACGAAGGATTCCCCACGCCACGAAGGCTCACCCTATTCTCCGGAGCCTATCCCACGAAGGAATAGCTCATTCACTTGTGGTAGACTTTGAGGTAGCCTCCAAACCTTCACAATCTTGCCCGGAGCAAATCCACAGCCCGGATGCTTCCGGACTCCTCTTGCCCACCTAGGGTTTCCAAGGAACCCTAGGAAGCAAGCTTCTCGGTGAATACAAGGGGGAATGAGATTTGGCTTGGTAGAACAGTAGATCGGGTCCTCCTCTAGCGATTCCCCGGAGGGATTTGAGTTTGGGTGGAGGAGGAGGGAGATCGGAGGCTTTTGGTGTTTCTAGCAATGGAGTAAGAGAGAGAGCTCAAGAACAGTTTATAGTGTAGTGCCTAACTGTTCTAAGGTAGGAGAAGGCCTATTTATAGTGTTCTTCAAAATATGGCCGTTGGTCACTTGCCACCTCATCTTTTCTCTCGTCAAACCCGGTCAACCGGACCCCTGACCGGACAGTCCGGTCTGCAGGCCGGTCAGACCGGACCGGTGACCGGATAATGGGCCGGATCCCACTTTTCTTCGTCCAGGAGCTCCTCCGGTTGGCGCCCGGTTGGCGCCCGGTCGACCGGACCGTGCGCCGGATCCGCCGGTCAGGAGGCCGGCTGACCGGGCGACAAACCGGATTCTTCAGGCGCTGGTTTGGAGCCCGGTTGGCGCCCGGTCGACCGGACCGCACGCCGTACTGGCCAGTCTGGTGGCCGGTCCAACCGGGCTGCAGACCGGATTTCTGCTGTAGACCCCTTTTCGATTGTTGTTGAAGTGGGGGGTCTCCTTTATCCTTCTTGTTCCTTTGATACACCATTTATGCCTCTTTGCCTACCTGAGATAATCCTTGTAAACGTATTAGGTCAAATACTCTAACACGGTGTCATTGTTACCAAAATAATGGATAAGGGTAAAATACCCTTACATACTCAAAGAGAGTGGATTTGGTGAACAGATGGGTAGGTACGCATGCCTTCGTTGCCGTTGGATATTGTCTACAACCGTCGGATTCCCTCTATCTACTCACGGTGACTACACGGCCCTTTGACGGTTCTAAAACCTTTTTCTGCCAGTTACGTATGTGTGTCAGATGTGAAGTAGTAGATTATTATTGTAGTCATTGGCATTATGCAATGATGATTCTGTGACACCACGGAAGGCTGGTCCATTTGATGGCGCAAAGGGACGAAAGATGGATAAAAAATTGCAATAATTAGTAGACCCAGCAGTCTTTGTCCCAAGCCTATTCGCTTAATTTCAATCATAATTCTGTTAAATTGGAGAGCAAAAATCACTCAGTTTACATCACACTCAGTTTACATCAGCTATACTCAGAAAAGAAAGAATAGGATTCGGCAGCAACTCGTCAACTGGATCCATTGCTTAATTAGATGGGCGTCGGTGGAATCATCAATCAAGTCCCCAATCGGGGCTCGAGCAGGAAAAGTGGTTCTGGGGACGAGCGGTGCTGCGCGCGGATGCGGCCGCCGAGGCCTGCGGTGCAGCGCGGAGGTGCCGAGCTTCTGCGTGCGGCCGAAGTCGTTGGTGGCGTTGCGGAGCTCGTCGTAGTCGAAGGCGCGCAGCTGGGCGTGGCCGCGCTCCTCGTAGAGCGAGGAGATGCTGGGCTGCGACTGGGACGAGGCGGAGCCCGTGGACTTGCTGGCCCGCCGCCCCACCGGGCCCGAGGAGTCGTCGGAGCGGCTCATGCTGATGGCCGAGGCGGTTGTGGTGGTCGTGGTGGTCGGCGGGGCCGAGGAGCTCCCCCGCCGGCCGCTGCGGGACGACGTCCGCGTCTTGATCCACCCCAGGCAGCCCATCTGGCCTTTCTTGGCGCCCGCCCGCCAAGCAGCAAGGCGGCCGGTGACGAGACGAGCGTAGCTGGTGCGCCGGTCGGCGGAGTCCCGTGCAGAGGAAGGTCGGCGGCGTCCCCTGCGGCCGCGTGCTCGCGTGGAGGCGGCGTCCCGATGCGTGCGCGGCGACGGCGGCGGCCTCCCCTGCGGCCGCATGCTCGCGTGAAGGAAGCGTCCCGATGCGGACGCGGCGACGACGGCGAGCTCTCCAGCTCGGTGCTCCTCAATTTTTCGCCGCTAGATCGATGTTTCCACAGTGGTTAGGAGAGAGACAGAGAAATGTGGGGCTTGGAGAGAGATGCGAAGAGGATAAGGCGCAGCGGTTAAAGAGGGGGACGTGCGATTTTTTTATCGGGGTGACACAATTTTTTATTACAAATGTCATCTCACGGAGAACTAACACCGTTAGACACGTGTCAGCCTCTCACCGCGTGCTCACGTACCCATGTGATCACCGGGCTTCATCCGCATACTCAAATATCATATCAATGGCTGTCCTAGAGTACCAGGCCCGGATATCCATATCACCTATTCGTTAGTTTTCCACGCGGTTGATCTTGGCTGATAACCTATATTTATGTTGCCTTGGTGGCATTATGCATGACTACTAGTATATCAGGGTAAACACCGATGGGGATTCTCAAACTTTTGCCCGCTCAGCGTTCTCCAGGACCAGTCGAGAGGCTACATAGTGGAATCGCGCTGCGTTGTCGAGGTGGAGATGGCCATCGTTGGATCGTCGAGTCAATGAATGATGGGTTGGCTTGTATCATCCTAGATCATGTAGGCTAGTCACATGGTTTGGAATTTCGGTTTGATTAGAATTCGAGACCTACCGAAGTCGTCCAAATTTCAGGAATTTAGGATTTTGCAGAAATTACTTTGGAATTGTTAAGTCCAAATTCTATAATTTGTTTAAAGAAATTCAGTTATATTTGAATTTATTTGAATTAGGCCTGAATCTATTAATTCCGGAAATTTATATTTCGGGACACACATGAATTTTCTTGAAATTTAGTTCCCGATTAATGCTCTTTGGTAAAACTGTAATTAATAGCTTGTCTGATGATCATTATGGTGAAATGAGCAGCGGGTGAGTGCAGTTGACAAATGATATGTACCGAGAGGGTAACTAGTTACTAGTGTGGTTCTTGAGGCTGAAACATGTAGTTTCTATGTGAATACACTACGGGAGGATTGTTCTTTGCCATGCACCTAAATCGTACGGCAAAGGCCGAATTCTGCTGAGCAAAGTCTTTGCCCTGCAGCCGTGCACGACAAACAACGCTCGGCAACGTTCCGGCAGGCAAAGCCATCTTCGCCGTGCGTTGCGCGAGAATCGCACGGCAAAGGCTTTGCCGAGCGAACAACCTTTTCCGTGCGCTGCTGTGGTGGCTTTGCCGTGCAGCAGACTTTGTCGTGCGCCTGTCAGTTTTACCGTGCGGCAGGCTTTGCCGTGCGCTTCTCCTCCACCCCGCATGGAAAAGAGCCCTACAGCAGCACAACGGCCCAGCGCAATGCATAGGTGGGCGACGCGTGGGACCCTTTCCGCGTGTATGCACACGGCAAAGATGTGTGCATACACACGGCAAAGGTGCTGCCAAATTTCCAGCTTTTTCCTGTTTCCCCATTAATCCCTGCATATACAATTCACAAATACAAATATATATCCAGATACATATATAGCACAATATATAGAGCATTTGTACATCATCAACAACAAAGTTCATACAATAATAGTCCAACAAAGTCCATACAATAGTCCAACAAAGTCTCCAACAACAAAGTTCATACATAGAATGGTCCAAGTCGCACAACAAAGTTCATACAACGAACATCAACCTTCACCACTTACTTCTCCACCTCCTTGTCCTCCATCTCCTTGTCCTCCTACAAGTTCATAGATGCATAAGTGGCATGGAATGGCTAAAATTGACATGTGAGACATGTGAGAACTAGAATTGACATGGAATAGCTAAAATTGAACATAATCGCTAAAATTGACATGAAATGGCTAAAATTCAACATAATGGCTAAAAATGACATGGAATGGCTAAAATTGACATGGAATAGCTAAAATTGAACATAATGGCTAAAATTGATGTGGTGGAATGGCTAAAATTCAAGTACAAGTGGTATGGATAAATTATTAAGGCATGTGAGAACTAGAAGTGTAGAAGAACTTACAAGTGTAGGAGAACTCACCTAGAAACTGCCCCAGGCTCCGGAAGATGCCCGTATTGTTGACGGTCATCTGAGGTGTCAGCGGGCTCTGACTTGGCGGTCGCTGGAGGAGCGCCAAATGTGCGGATCAGGCGCGGGCTGCAATATCCAAAGTTCGGTTAGACAACAAAACAACATTGAGATGGAGATATTAAGTTAACCACTTACCCAGTTGAAGATAAGAGGACACGACGTGCTAGGAGCACTACTCCCCGGTGGAGAAGTCAGCACGACCTGGTTCATGAACATCTGCTGGAACATCTGTTGTTGCTGTTGCATCTGCTGCAACATCTGCTGCTGCACCTGCATGGTGTCCCTAAGCTGTTGTTGCATCAGCATCTTCTCCTCTTGGTTCGTCCGTTCCCTTTCTTCCATCTCCGCCTACGTTATGTCGCCGCGATGTCATTATGATTGCAATGGAAAACATGTAATGAAGCGTAGAGGATCGACGAAGAACTTACCCGTAACTTCTCGACGGCTAGATCCGAAGCCCGTGGGCGGGTCTCTACCCGAGGCTGCTCGCTCGTATGCCCACGACGGATCTGGCGTAGAGATGGAATGGTCCTTGGGTCGACTAACCCATCAGCAATCCATAGGCGATCACCCTTTTTGCCTTGTCCCCCCAGCAACGCAACCTCAACGTCAAAGTCTTCGGTGGTTGGGTCGGTGTCTTCGCCGCGCTTCTCCTTGAACTTCGAGCGGTACGCGCCACACTAGGCATCCGCTAGCTCGTTGACCCACATGACCCCGTTTCAGGATGCTGCTCCCTCCTGGTCTTCGTCTTTTGGAAAAGGCCAAATAAGTTTGGTGACGTGCCTGTCTTCACTTCCTGCAAAAGATTACATGTAATTAAGTGAAGAGGGACACCCTTGCGGGGTTAACAATAACGTGAAATCAAAGAATGAAGAAACTATTTGCTCGACTTGTAGGCTGAAGTGTCCCGCTGTGGGTATACCGGAGGCTATAATGTGCCAAAGGGTGCCAAACCTGGTTTTCCATGTGTATATGGTCTAAACAAAACTAAACCTACCAAAAAGTATGTTGGTGGAACCTCGTGCGGTGAAATATAGGGGGTATACCCCTCGGGGCACATAGACCGCCATTTCCGGGGGATGGGGGGGTGACCGCTGGAGCACTGTAATGCCACAAAAAATTGCATGTGGACCTAGGATATGTGTGGAAGTGTGGTAGAAGGTGTGATTCACCAAATGGTGCAAGTCATAGCTCCCATGTGTGACCTTCCTCTCTTTCGGGGGCTAACACTTGAAAGATTCTTCGATTTGTAGGCTCAAGTGTCCCGTTGCGGGTATACCAGAGGCTATAATGTGCCAAAGGGTGCCAAACCTTGTTTTCCATGTGTATATGGATTAAACAAAACTAAACCTACCAAAAATTATGTTGGTGGAACCTCGCGCTATGATCTAGGGGTGTAGACCCTCCGGGGCACGCAGACCGCAGTTTTCGGGGGGAATGACCGCCAGAGCACCGGAATGCCACCAAAACTTGCATGTGGACCTAGGATATGTGTGGAAGTGTGGTGGAAGGTGTGATTCACCAAATGGTGCAAGGCATAGCTCCCATGTGTGGCCTTCCTCTCTTTCGGGATAACACTTGGAAGATTCCTCGACTTGTAGGCTGAAGTGTCCCACTGTGGGTATAACGAAGGCTATAATGTGCCAAACCTGGTTTTCCATGTGTATATGACCAAAACAAAACTAAACCTACCAAAAAGTATGCTGGTGGAACCTCGCGCGTTGAAATCTAGGGGGTAGACCCCCCGGGGCACGTTGACCGCCGTTTTGGGGGGGGGGGGGGATGACCGCCGGGGCACCGGAATGCCACCAAAACTTGCATGTGGACCTAGAATATGCGTGGAAGTGTGGTGGAAGGCGTGATTCACCAAATGGTGCAAGGCATAGCTTCCATGTGTGACCTTCCTCTCTTTCGGGCGATAACACTTGGAAGATTCCTCGGCTTGTAGGCTGAAGTGTCCCGTTGAGCGTATACCGGAGGCTATAATGTGCCAAAGGGTGCCAAACCTGGTTTTCCATGTGTATATGGCCTAAACAAAACTAAACCTACCAAAAAGTATGTTGGTGGAACCTCACGCGGTGAAATCTAGGGGGGTAGAACCCCCGGGACACGCAGACCGCCGTTTTCTGGGGGGGATATCCGCCAGAGCACCGGAATGCCAGCAAACCTTACATGTGGACCTAGGATATGCGTGGAGTGTGGTGGAAGGTGTGATAACAAACTGCATGGCAAATGCAGCTTTGCCGTGGTACCTTACTTTACGCACAGCAAAGGCTTTCTCACGGCAATGTCTAGAATTCAGTGCCGTGCGCGCTTTCATTGCCGTGCATTTTCCTTAGGCTTTGCCGTGCTCTTTCTGTTCCTGTGCGCTGTATGTCCTTTTTGCCGTGCGGTTGTCATTGCCGTGCGTTTTTTGTTTTCGTTGCTCTTTGCCGTGCGTGAACACACAGCAATGGATGGTTTCATGGCAGCGGCCGGTTTTCCGTAGTGATAGATACTGAACTTCGGTCGCAAGATGTTTTCTTAACTGACAAAAAATTCAACACCAAACTCAGAAGAGGATACAAAGTCAAAGCTGCGAACCATTCCATCACCGTCACGACAGCAAGCCGAACCACAAACCGATCACAGCGAGGCAGGAAATCCTGGCCACGTCCGGCCACGCCAGCCTCCCGGACAACGAGGCACGGGAGCTCGGCGGCGGCGGCGCGGGCGTCGGCAACGCCGGCGGGGGAGGCGGGGGAGGAGGAGGAGGCGGCGGCGCGGCCACGGCGACGGTGAACTTCATGCCGCCGAGGCAGTGCCCCGTGATGTTGCAGAGGAAGTAGTAGTCCCCCGGCGCGGCGAGGTCGGCGACGTCGCTCCCCGACGCCCACATGCGCAACGTCTGCCCCGGCGCCGGCTCGCACGTCCGGAACGCGTCCTGCGTCACCTGGTACACGTCGTGCTGCCCCGGCACGTAGTTGAACGCTGCACACCAGCCGGCCGGCCGCGATCGCGCGGCAGCGTCAAGACGACTGAAAGCATATCCTGTATAGGGGATTGACTAGAACTGCACCGACGTACCGAGCGTGTCGCCGGCGGTGAAGTTGTACTTCTGCGACCAGGCGAGGTAGTTGGGGCCGATGGTCCACCCACCGGAGTCGCCCACCGCGTACTCCGTCGCGCCGGCGTCCCGTGGAGCCGCTGCCGCGGCCGCAAGGAGAAGCAGTAGGATGGCGGTGGCGGCCATGATTGGCGCGCGGGGACTTGCTAGCTAAGAGGCGTGTGTGCGTAGGGGGGCGACGACTACGGACTTTCTGAGTCCGAGATATGTTTTCGCAGAAGTTAGGTGGTGTACTTTCATATGGTGCCTTTGCAAGTTGCAACCTCCAACGATTGGCTTGGTCGTTATCACTCACTTGCCAACATGTCTGGCTTAATTATGCTTACTTTTTTTTCCTTGGAAAGAAAAAACAGTACGCCATTATTATCTTGCATATTATGCAAAAATATGGCAATTTGGATTCCAATACTGTATATTTTCACGGGAGGTGGTGTTTTAATTCGCTCATAGGTCTATATGCACCTATTATTAAAATGCATTAAAAAACAAATATGTAAAAAAAAAGTTGGAGTAAACTTTCGCTTGCACATCCAGACATTCTATGTTCATAATCAAGTTTTTAGAAAAAAAAAACATTTTATGTGACCTGTGTAAAAAAAGATAAAAAAAAATGTCACGTAAATAGTCATGTTAGAGCATCAAAATTTGTTTTTTTACACGAGACATATAAAATGTTATTTTTTCCCATAAACTTGTGTACGGACATAAAATATCTTGATGTGCGTGTGAAATTTTATTTCAGAATTCTTATCATTCAAAATTATTTTTTCACACAAGGGGTTCATATGCACCCGCGTGCTAAAATGTTTCTCCCGTAGAAGATACACTAACTTCGGCCTACTTGCATCTATATATACCCAAGCGACAAGAATCACTCCAACATGTCGGTTGACCTGCAGTGACTTCAACAACAAAGGATAATCCCTTGATACATAGTAACTGTCCAGATTTCAGTTTAAATTACTAGAACATATTTGAACTAAAACTCCAACCCTTGTTATAGATCGAAGGGAGTACATAAATACAAGAAGCCCATCCCGAAACTATCCTGAAGCCTGCGGGAAGCAGCCCGACTTGCACGCAGCAAAGAAAAAAAGGCCCATGGATAACAAGTGCACAAGCCTTTGCGTACGGACGTGCCCTGTGACTTCACTTCACAGCACAAGCGCCCATATCAGATGGCTGTACCATTGACTGAGATTTATTCTCAGGTGACCGGAATTTAGCAAATCCGTTTTTTCAACCGACCAAAAACTCAATACCAAACTGGGAATAAGGTAAGATGATGCAAAGTCAACTCTCGGACCTATTCCATCAACTCCAGCATGGAAAGATAATCCACAACCCGGTCACAGCGAGACATGAAATACCGGCCGCCACGTCGAGCCGGCCTTGCAACGACGCTCCGGAGCTCGGCGGTAGAGGCGCGGGCGTTGGCAAAGCTGTCGGGGGAGGAGGGGGAGGCAGAGGCGAGGGTGGCGTGGCCACGGCGTCTGGGCTCGGCGGCGGCGGCAACACCGGCGTGGGAGGTGCCAGAAATGGAGGCGTGGGTGGCGACGACGGAGGAGGCGGGGGCGGCGTGGCCACGGAAACGGAGAGCTTCATGCCGCCGAAGCAGTGTCCGGGGGCGTTGCAGAGGAAGTAGTAGTCCCCCGGCGCTGCGAGGTCGACGACGTCGCTCCCGGACGCCCACATGCGCACCGTCTGCCCCGCCGCCGGCTGACACGTCCGGAACGCGTCCTGCGTCACCTGGTACACATCGTGCAGCACCGGCACGTAGTTGAACGCTACAACGACCAGTGGATATATTGATGATTTTTTACAGGTTGTCACCCCGTGCTGGATGCAACTAGCTAGACACAGAGAATTGCACCGGCGTGCTGACGTACCGAGCGTGTCGCCGGCGGTGAAGTTGTACTGCTGCGACCAGGCGTCGTAGTTGGGGCCGATGGCCCACCCATCGGAGTCGCCCACCGTGTACTCTGTCGCGCCGCCGTCGCGTGGAGATGCGGCGGCAAGGAGGAGCAGTATGATCATGGCGGTGGCGGCCATGATTCGCTGGGACTAGCTAGCTAGGGGGCGACGACTTTGGACTTTTTGGGCATGTTTTATAGGTTGCTTTTGCATACCGGGATAGCTGCAAGTTGCAACGTTTGCTTGGTCGTTATCGCTCATTTCACCTGCATGGCTTAATTAAGGTTGCTTTTTTTCTCTCTCTCTCTCGAAAATAAGAAACAGTATGAGATTATGGTCTTGCATATGCACAAATAGGAAAATTTGGATTCAAACATGCTATCATTAACTTAGACTCAAATGGTTACGATCATCATACTTTTTGTGTGTGTTTGTTTTGATTGTGCACCTTTCTATGTTCGAGTTTCATATGTTTTGCCGTAAGATCTCAGAACCAGTAGAAATCATCATTCTCATTTCCGATAAACTTAGGAACTAATCATATTGCTTTAGAAAAAAAAAGATAAGTTTAAACTCAAGATTAATGTGCCTATCCCCCCCCCCCCCCCAACATTTTACAAAACTTACAAATATGTTTCTTGGTAGTATTTAGAAAATGCGTGCACACAAGCCTTGTTGGCTGCATATCCAAAGAATGTTGGGCTGGTGGTCCAAATTTTGAGTCCGGGGACCAGTTTAGTATTTTCAACCTCGCGTAACACGTACTTCTTACCAAGTGTGAGCCTTTTGATCTTAATACTTGTTTGATCTTAATAAAAGGCCGTGTGCATCATCATGATGCAGAAGCCGGGGTTAAACTCCCCATTTCGAAAAAGAAAAAAAAGTGTGAGCCTTTTGTTTCTTTAGTTCGAAACATTCTAGAAGTCCAACTAAATAAGTAAAGTAACATAGGAATTATAATTTCATGTAGCATGCTAAATCATACTATGAACTAAAAATGCAAGAATGTGTAACATAACTTACCTTCTGGTTGCATCGCAAAATAAAATGTGGACACTTTTCTAAATAGGATCTATATGCCATGGTTGTCATAGAAATAAAATAAAAATTTATAGGAGATTCGGCTCAACAAAAATATGCGTTGAAATTGCATACACAATGGACACCGGAAATAATTCCTACAAAACAAAATAGGTCCTGTAATAAAAATTAAGGGACACAATTTTTCAAAAATCATATATAATTTCTTCAAACAAAGAATTACATGACTATCACAAATCATTTATCTACTTACATTTATCTCTTCCAATCCAAATGATGATGAAAAATAAACTAATCGTTGTTTCATTTGAAATCCATAAGTTTGGAGTTGGGTATTTGACAAGACCCTTGTCAAATAGAAGGGATGGTGCAATATCACCCACATGATCGTTTTTTAAAGCAGGAGAGGAGGGCTAGGCTATTTCATGTGAAGGCTTGTGCCATATTGTTATCTAACATTTTCCCAACATAATTGTAGAGAAAAAGGTATATGAATACACCCATAGTTCCAAGCTATTATTCAGGAGAGTTGAAAATGGCTCTTCAATTCCTGCATCACGGCTTTTAGAGCGCTTGGAGCTTAGAGGTGGCTACATGACAAGTAGAAGTGGAGCAAGATGATAAGACCATTGGGTTAACTCTATATCTCATGGTCTAATATTTTAATAATGATCAATCATAAAGAATAACCTATGAAGGTTTGATGAATCTCAACCCAAATGTTGTGTATTTGTGTACATGCTTTACCCCTGCTAGTAAGCGGCTCTGGATGAGAGGCTCACACACATTTGGAAAGTTGTGTTGGTGAATACGTTTTGGAAGTTTAGAAGCAAAGTGTTGGAAATTAGCTAAACATTTGTTAGATTGTCCATCGAACTTCATCCATGTTTGGAGAATTCTCAACCCAAAAGCATATGTTACAAAGTTTTCTGGTGATTCCCATCCGTTACATGTTCTATAGAAAACAAAAGATTTCACTTTTCTGCTATGAATCAACGGAGGAGAGAACACCGTGCTAGAGCGGTGTCCATCATCCCCATGACATTTTTCTGGGTCGCTATCTACCATTCCACGTGTAATTTTGTGTGAGCGACCAACCTAACATTTGGATCTTATCTGCATTAATCTCCCAATACAATATCTACATCGTAAATGTTGAGTGCCGGGAAAGCAAGCATCGTCATTGTAGAATACACAAGCCACACCCGCCCAAAACACGTCACTGTAGAATACACACGCCACACCAGCCCAAAACACGTACGTTGTACTCCACTTTTTCTTCTGAAATTAATAATAGAGATATATTTCTTATATCCAAAAAATACTTTAGAGCACCAAAATGAATTTTTTTGGCAGTGATGCAAAGTTATCTGATACCTAAACGCAGATAATTCTAGCAATCTTATACCCAACGGTTTTCACAATATCGCAATATCATACAACTCCTTAACATTATACAACTCCCAATATTGAATTAAAAAAATGCATGAATCACCAAGCCAGACATCTTGCCACAATTTCGACCATTATCATTGCCAATCTTCCATCTATGTATATATAGTACATCTTAGAGAAAAACATTTTGGTCCTTAGGAAGATGTATATTTGTAACAGAATTATTTTCGTTCTAGCCAATGTAACATAATCTAAAATATATCTCTTGCTTCATCAAACTTAAAAAACAAAATACTAGCAATCCAGTAAAAACAGATTGAACTCCTTAGTTCGATCTCCATAGACAAACATTGTTTTTCTAGCAACCTAGCCCCCAGATTGTGCTATGATGGTGTGTGTGAGCTGCCAATCTGGGCCATGTCACCAAGAACATAGTTTATAGGTAGAAAGCTACTCTTTCTTTATTTTTCTCCCCGCCATAGCTAGAACCTGCGTTTTCGAAGCACACAAGTTATCAAATTATACAGTTCGACGGAGCCATCGTCCCTACACCAATCGATCACACAGTGTCTAGGTGGTGCTGAGAATTATCGTGCATGCATCGTCAGTGCTAGATCTTGCAGACGCAATGGCGAACTGCTTTGAGGTGCAAACGTGCAATGCCCGCTTGCCTCCGTACGACCTTCCGGGTGATCGATCTTACTGAATGATCTAACTAGACTACAGTATGATGAAACCGAGAGTCCATCGTCGCTCACTCTGTGGGTCACATGCATGCACCACCCCATTGATCAAATGACAATCTGGTTATGTTAGGAAATTATCCATTCCATTCGCCCCACCATTAGTCTCTGGCTCTGCTAGCAGCTGCTCCGCATCTGGTCTTGGTACATGCAAGAAAACTAAACTCTCCTCGATAGATCGGCTAAACCAACACGACTTGCATCGGAGCAGGCTATGACAGTATGACCGCCCGAGCCGGCCGGCCGCTCCGGCTCTTGCACCGTTTCTGCCGATCTACAGTCCAATGTCCTAAGAAATTCTGATCAGCTGCACGCCGGGAACTGGAATTCGACCCAGAGCAGTGTGTGGGTCTTGCCGCTGCCCGACCAAATCCCAAATCAAACAATCAAAGCTCAAAATTCACTAGATCGAATGATCGAATCGCGCTCACGTGCGCGCGGCAATGAATAGTTAATTGCAAATACTGCATGCACGCACGCGCGGCGCAATCGAGAATCGGCCGGCCTCGCGGCTCCGCACAGAGTAGGCGAGCTACCCCACCAAATCCAGGGCTGGAGCTGATCTGATCACGGCGGAGATCGTAGATAAGCAGAGGCGCCGTCGACCGACCGAGAATTCGAGCCAGATCCAGGCCAGGCGCCCGTCCAGCTACATACACGGTACAGACTATAACTAAAAGACAGTTCAGAATTCAGAACCCGCCATGGATGAACAGGGACAGAGCTCCAACCAAAGCAAGTCTTATTGAGAAGATGAAGCTTTTACAAGCGAGATCGATGGCGACTCCTCTACGGCCAGGAGGAAGGAGAGAGGACTGCGAGCTCAAACTACGAGCTACCCCCCAGCAATTACGATAATTACAAGGAGATTCCTCACTCTATACACCTCGTCGTCTACTTCTTCTTGTTCTTCCGGCCGGTGCGCCCTCCAGTTTCCTCCGTCGCGGCATAGATCTCCACGATCGGACGGTAGCGCCTCACCCTGCGCTGCCTCCCGGCAACCTCGTGCTCTTCATCCTCCTCCCAGTCCACGCAACCGCCCAGGGCTACGGCCGGGGCCGCCGCCGGCGGGGCATCCACAGAGCGCGAGGAGTAGGAGCCGCCGGAGCCCACGGGGGCGCGCGGGGTGCCCGAGGAGGCGCTGCTCTCGCTGAGTTGGATGAGCTGCTCCGCCACCTCGAGCTCACACGCCGTGAAGGCCTCGACCGCCAGCGCACCCTTGATCTTGGGCACCGGCGCCGGCGCCGGAGCCATCTTCGCCCTCGCCGGCTCCGCCTCGCGCTGCAGGGCTTTGATGGTGATTGGTGGATGGGTTGCCGTGGACGCGCCTTGGCTAATTCTGCCTCTCCTCTCTTTTCCCCTTCTCATTTCCCTTTTTTGGCTCTCAGGTTGGGTATTTATTATATGCATAGGGGGAAAAAGGCTGGTTTATATCTATATATTTATTTACTCATCTTGCTATTTAGGAAAATATTTAACAGTTCTACCGACTTGGATTTCATAGATATCGAAATATTAATGTCACATGTTCAGGGTGAGATGCACTACAATTCTTGTATAGATACACTTAGACTTAGTTTTGTTATCCATCTCCGGAGGCTTCCACCTAAGCTAGCGAAAAACCCGCCGATCTCCTCCTAGGGCCATTGTCGGCGCCGGGGATGGCTGACATGCCCAGCTAGCGAAGACAGAGGTTGAGAGCGGGTGGACCCCGTAGGTCTCCTACGGGCGGAGTGGGCCGTCGTCGAGGAGGCACAACCGGAAAGCGGGAACAACCCTATCCGCAAGATGTACTCAGTTTCGCAGGGATGCCGTCCATCGAGGCTCTTCAAGCTCGCGGTGGCGGCCGGACTCATGTGGTCGACCTCCTCAAGGCAGAGCTATGGCGAGGAATGGATGCAACTCCCTCCCCTGTGGTGGCTTTGGCCTCTTGTCTATGATGACAATGGATTCCGATGAATAGCAGAGATTTACTCATCGGGTGACACGACCTGGTCTTTGGTGTCGTGCCTTTTACCCGTATTTCTTATGCCCGTGGCAGATTTGGGATTCAAGCTCTGGTCAGTCGGGGCTTGACAATGGCGACGCCCGTGGACATCGTTACCTTTTTTAAGGAGAGATTGTTGTCACTATCCTTCCCCGCACAGATCTTCTAGGGATTCCCTTGATCTGGGTCTCGAGGATCGGACGATAACAACACTTTTGGTGTCATTCTCTCTCTTGGGGGTATCGATTTGGAACAAGTTCTGGCTAGAGGGGTCTAGTCTTCCTCGAGCGCGTCTCTGGGTATGTGATGTTCTTGGTTCCTAGCTGGTGGAGGGGTTTCGTTATTTTCAAGACATAAGGCCATGTTGACATGATCTTCACCCATTGTTGTGTGTAGGGAACGAGTGGGTCCAACCATTCACTCTAGAGTTCGATTCGCTTCGGGTTTTGTGATATATATGTTCTTTGCCAGTCGTTTGTTGAATAATTAATATGAAGGGAGTATGCATGTATCTCTTCGATGCAAAGACCGAGAGGCCATACCCTATTTCGAAAAGAAGTCGTAAATGACATAGTTTTCCTGCAACTACAACTATAACTAATTTCACTCACATCAAAGATCGAACCCATCTGCGGACACTGCAGTTACCCACCATTTGCATGCACGATTTTGCACGGTTGGTCAGATGTTGTTAGGTGAGAAATGTAGGTTACTGATCAGTTTATGTACCGGTGCATTACTACGTTTCGTTTATGGCCATCTCTACAACTTGTGGAGCATCGAGATCTATTCATGGAGGTATCTACGTGGTTAGAGGATGGTGACATGGGTAATTTTTTCCTACATAGATGGCACTATTTTTTTTTATCAAAAGTGTTTTTTTTTTTACTTCCTATATATTGTGTGGATTGAAATGGCTGTGTGCATCTCAATTGTGCAGAGGTCGCATGCAATGCTTAAACCTAATAAGTGATAAATGCATTTTAGCGAAAAAAATTATTCATCATTTAGACTATCTACAGTAGGTTTCACATGTAGTGTCATGCATTTTATGCGTACAAAAAGCTTACATATCACTATTTATATCATAGCACGTAGAACTAAAAATAAATATCCAATAAATCTAATACTCTAACTAATTTTGCTTTGATATTTTTACAAACCAATAAATATAAGAAGACAATGATATGAGTAGTACATAATACCACGCATTATATATAGATCTAGTATCATATACTACTTCCTCTATTCCAATGAATAATGCATCCTCATTTGATGTGTTTTTCTTTGATAAAGAATTACTCCAAATATATAACAATTGTTGGTATAAAGTTAGCATCATTAGTTCATTACCCAATTTTTTCAGTCAAAATTCATCCATGGAATGGATGTAGTAGATTGATATGCGTGTTACTACTAATTTGCTTCGATGTGACAGTTATCGACCCCTGGTTTCCTGTGGAGTTCCGAAGCATACATGTTGCCAAGAATGGCATTGCTATTCTAAAATAAAATGGCATTGCTTATCGAACGCAACAGCCCTTGGCTTCCACTAAGCTTTCCCGTATCAGCAACAAAAGAAAAGCCTTTCATCATCAAGAAAGCAAGCTGCCGGCTTCGCCGTCTCATTCGTAGCTGAATGTCATCCACGCGTAATGGCATTCTGTGTGTGCGGCCATGTCGAGATTGTGCTGCTTAGAGCATCTCCAGCTGTCTCCGGACGCCTTTTTTTTATCTGGATGGACGAAAACGGTTCAGTCGCGCCCATGGATCCTCGTTTTCGTCCGGATTTGAATTTTCATCCATCCGGGGAGCCCAGGTCATCCCCGTCCTCCGGGGAGCGCTCGGGCAGTCATGACGAAACGAAAGCGTGGAAAACACCGAGAGAACTTTCCACGCGGCTGGTGGCCCCGACTTATCGGCGAGAAAGTCCGATCGTCGTCCTCATCGCATCGTCTTCCGCGTGCTATAAAAGCCTACCACCGGTCAGTCTTTGCCAGACGCGTAGCTTCCACGCGGCGAGTTAATGCCATCGTCTCGGTTTCACGCGTGTCGCCCTCTATTTATCACGGAACTACCGGGTCTGGCCGCATTCACCACGTCGTCTCACTGTTCTCACACTATCTCTCTTCCCCAATCTCATCGAGCGAGAGTTAGCGGCTATCAATGGCGAACGACGGCGCAGCGAACAACGTCTTCAGCCGCCGCTCTCCACCAATGGGAGGGGCGGCTCCTGCACGCGGCGGGCTACCCCGCGCCGGCGGACTTCCGCACGTCCGAAGGCTGGCGACTCAGCGCGGGCGGCGTCCCGATCCCTCCGCCGCCGATCGGTCGCGCCGCCCTGGAGGCGGAGATCAACGCGGTGCTCGTCAACCTCAGTGACGAGCAGCGCGCGGAGGAGCGCTTCTTCCCAGAGAACTACGAAGTGTGGACGGAGTTCTTCCGGCGAAGGTACGAGCGCGAACTCACCCAGTACGACGGACCTCCTCCTCCTCCCGCAAGGAACAACGTTGTCGGCCGCCGCCGCTGGTGGAGCGCTGATACGTCTCAAACGTATCTATAATTTCTGATGTTTCATGCTTATATTATACCAATTGCTACATGTTTTATATGCACTTTATATCATATTATGGCATTTATTGGACTAACCTATTAACAAGATGCCACAGTGCCAGTTTCTGTTTATTATGTCTGTTTATTGCAGAAAAGGCCCAAAAACCAAAGTGCTCGGAAAAATCCAGAAAAATCACAGAAATTCTATTTCGCCAGAAGACTCACGGAGCCAGAAGGGCCAGGCCAGAGGAGGCCCAGGGCCTCTGCTGGCGCAAAGTTGACGTGGGAGTTAGAGATCCCTGTGATGTAACTTTTCTTCAGGTCCCCGGCAACGGCGCCAGAAATTTGCTTGATGCGTGTGGTTGACACGTCCGTTGGGAACCCCAAGAGGAAGGTGTGATGCACACAGCGGAAAGTTTCCCTCAGTAAGAAACCAAGGTTTAATCGAACCAGTAGGAGTCAAGAAGCACGTTGAAGGTTGATGGCGGCGAGATGTAGTGCGGCGCAACACCAGAGATTCCGGCGCCAACGTGGAACCTGCATAACACAACCAAAGTACTTTGCCCCAACGAAACAGTGAGGTTGTCAATCTCACCGGCTTGCTGTAACAAAGGATTAGATGTATAGTGTGGATGATGATTGTTTGCAGAAAACAGTAGAACAGTATTGCAGTAGATTGTATTTCAGTATAGAGAATTGGACCGGGGTCCACAGTTCACTAGAGGTGTCTCTCCCATAAGATAAACAGCATGTTGGGTGAACAAATTACAGTTGGGCAATTGATAAATAAAGAGGGCATGACCATGCACATACATATTATGATGAGTATAGTGAGATTTAATTGGGCATTACGACAAAGTACATAGACCGCTATCCAGCATGCATCTATGCCTAAAAAGTCCACCTTCAGGTTATCATCCGAACCCCCTCCAGTATTAAGTTGCTAACAACAGACAATTGCATTAAGTATTGCGCGTAATGTAATCAGTGACTACATCCTTGAACATAGCACCAATGTTTTATCCCTAGTGGCAACAAAGACATCCATAATCTTAGAGATTTCTCACACTTCCTGCATTCACGGAGACATGAACCCACTATCGAGCATAAATACTCCCTCTTGGAGTTACAAGCATCTACTTGGCCAGAGCATCTACTAGTAACGGAGAGCATGCAAGATCATAAACAACACATAGACATAACTTTGATAATCAACATAACAAGTATTCTCTATTCATCGGATCCCAACAAACGCAACATATAGAATTACAGATAGATGATCTTGATCATGTTAGGCAGCTCACAAGATCCGACAATTAAGCACAATGGGGAGAAGAAAACCATCTAGCTACTGCTATGGACCCATAGTCCTGGGGTAGACTACTCACACATCACTCCGGAGGCGACCATGGCGGCGTAGAGTCCTCCGGGAGATGATTCCCCTCTCCGGCAGGGTGCCGGAGGCGATCTCCTGAATCCCCCGAGATGGGATTGGCGGCGGCGGCGTCTCTGGAAGGTTTTCCGTATCGTGGCTCTCGGTACTGGGGGTTTCGCGACGGAGGCTTTAAGTAGGCGGAAGGGCAGGTCAGGGGCCACACGAGGGCCCCACACCACAGGTCGGCGCGGCCAAGGGCCAGGCTGCGCCGCCCTATGGTTTGGCCGCCTCGTGGCCCCACTTCGTCTCCTCTTCGGTCTTCTGGAAGCTTCGTGGCAAAATAGGACCCTGGGCGTTGATATCGTCCAATTCCGAGAATATTTCGTTACTAGGATTTCTGAAACCAAAAACAGCAGAAAACAGCAACTGGCTCTTCGGCATCTTGTTAATAGGTTAGTTCTTAAAATGCACGAATATGACATAAAGTGTGCATAAAACATGTAGATAACATCAATAATGTGGCATGGAACACAAGAAATTATCGATACGTCGAAGACGTATCAGCATCCCCAAGCTTAGTTCTGCTCGTCCCGAGCAGGTAAAACGATAACAAAGATAATTTCTGGAGTGACATGCCATCATAACCTTGATCATACTATTTGTAAAGCATATGCAGTGAATGCAGCGATCAAAACAATGTATATGACATGAGTAAACAAGTGAATCATATAGCAAAGACTTTTCATGAATAGTACTTCAAGACAAGCATCAATAAGTCTTGCATAAGAGTTAACTCATAAAGCAATAAATCAAAGTAAAGGTATTGAAGCAACACAAAGGAAGATTAAGTTTCAGCGGTTGCTTTCAACTTATAACATGTATATCTCATGGATATTGACAACATAGAGTAATATAATAAGTGCAATATGCAAGTATGTAGGAATCAATGCACAGTTCACACAAGTGTTTGCTTCTTGAGGTAGAGAGAAATAGGTGAACTGGCTCAACATGAAAGTAAAAGAATGGTCCTCCATAGAGGAAAAGCATCGATTGCTATATTTGTGCTAGAGCTTTGATTTTGAAAACATGAAACAATTTTGTCAACGGTAGTAATAAAGCATATGTATCATGTAAATTATATCTTACAAGTTGCAAGCCTCATGCATAGTATACTAATAGTGCCCGCACCTTGTCCTAATTAGCTTGGACTACCGGATCATCGCAATGCACATGTTTTAACCAAGTGTCACAAAGGGGTACCTCCATGCCGCCTGTACAAAGGTCTAAGGAGAAAGCTCGCATTGGATTTCTCGCTATTGATTATTCTCAACTTAGACATCCATACCGGGACAACATAGACAACAGATAATGGACTCCTCTTTTATGCATAAGCATGTGGCAACAATTATTATTCTCATATGAGATTGAGGATATATGTCCAAAACTGAAACTTCCACCATGGATCATGGCTTTAGTTAGCGGCCCAATGTTCTTCTCTAACAATATGCATGCTTAACCATAAGGTGGTAGATCTCCCTTACTTCAGACAAGACGAACATGCATAGCAACTCACATGATATTCAACAAAGAATAGTTGATGGCGTCCCCAGAAACATGGTTATCGCACAACAAGCAACTTAATAAGAGATAAAGTGCATAAGTACATATTCAATACCACAATAGTTTTTAAGCTATTTGTCCCACGAGCTATATATTGTAAAGGTGAATGATGGAATTTTAAAGGTAGCACTCAAGCAATTTACTTTGGAATGGCGGAGAAATACCATGTAGTAGGTAGGTATGGTGGACACAAATGGCATAGTGGTTGGCTCAAGGATTTTGGATGCATGAGAAGTATTCCCTCTCGATACAAAGTTTAGGCTAGCAAGGTTATTTGAAACAAACACAAGGATGAAGCGGTGCAGCAAAACTCACATAAAAGACATATTGTAAACATTATAAGACTCTACACCGTCTTCCTTGTTGTTCAAACTCAATACTAGAAATTATCTAGACTTTAGAGAGACCAAATATGCAAACAAAATTTTAGCATGCTCTATGTATTTCTTCATTAATGGGTGCAAAGTATATGATGCAAGAGCTTAAACATGAGCACAAAAATTGCCAAGTATCACATTATCCAAGACATTATAGCAATTTACTACATGTATCATTTTCCAATTCCAACCATATAACAATTTAACGAAGAAGAAACTTCGCCATGAATATTATGAGTAAAGCCTAAGGACATACTTGTCCATATGCTACAGCGGAGCGTGTCTCTCTCCCATACAATGAATGCTAGGATCCATTTTATTCAAACAAAACAAAAGCAAAAACAAACCGACGCTCCAAGAAAAGCACATAAGATGTGATGGAATAAAAATATAGTTTCAGGGGAGGAACCTGATAATGTTGTCGATGAAGAAGGGGATGCCTTGGGCATCCCCAAGCTTAGACGCTTGAGTCTTCTTAGAATATGCAGGGGTGAACCACCGGGGCATCCCCAAGCTTAGAGCTTTCACTCTCCTTGATCATATTGCATCATATTCCTCTCTTGATCCTTGAAAACTTCCTCCACACCAAACTTAGAACAACTCATTAGAGGGTTAGTGGACAATAAAAATTAACATGTTCAGAGGTGACACAATCATTATTAACACTTCTGGACATTGCATAAAGCTACTGGACATTAATGGATCAAAGAAATTCATCCAACATAGCAAAAGAGGCAATGCGAAATAGAAGGCAGAATCTGTCAAAACAGAACAGTTCGTATTGACGAATTTTATCGAGGCACCAGACTTGCTCAAATGAAAATGCTTAAATTGAATGAAAGTTGCGTACATATCTGAGGATCACTCACGTAAATTGGCATAATTTTCTGAGTTACCTACAGAGAAAACAGCCCAGATTCGTGACAGCAAAGAAATCTGTTTCTGCGCAGTAATCCAAATCTAGTATGAACTTTACTATCAATGACTTTACTTGGCACAACAAAACACTAAACTAAGATAAGGAGAGGTTGCTACAGTAGTAAACAACTTCCAAGACACAAAATAAAAACAAAGTACTGTAGTAAAAACATGGGTTGTCTCCCATAAGCGCTTTTCTTTAACGCCTTTCAGCTAGGCGCAGAAAGTGTATATCAAGTATTATCGGAGGGTGGTGTATCAACCTTACCTTGGGCTTTACCCTTACCTTTCTTGTTGTTTTTCTTTCTCTTTGATTTAGGAAATGTATGATTCCCCCCGGTATAGAGGTGAATTCCAGGATGCCTTCTCCCACATCTATGATCAAGCCCCAATAGTTTTAGCAGGGATCTTCCGAGTGTGATTTTTCCTATCCCTACACATTCAATAACAAGATAATCAATGGATATTGTTCTTCCAAGAATGGTTGTATGCACACCTGCGGCTATTCCCTTAGGAATTATAACAGAGTTATCAATGAGAGTTATTTCTTCTCATCCTTCATCAACTCCCCAAAGTTTCAAAGATTTATAAATGCTCTCAGGTATAAGGCAAAATTCAGACATAATATCACAGTTGGCACGAAGAGTTTGATCACCGATAACAATTTTAACAGTAGGATCCCATAATGAAGGTTTAGAGTTCACTAAAACTTGTTCAAGACGATTACGAACATGGTGATAGTTGTCATCCAAGCGAGATGTACTTATCTCGAGATTGTTTAATGTATTATAAATGCTAATAAGGGCTGAATCAAAGTTATTAGCTGAATCATGTGATGCAACCAACTTCTTTATGGCATTAAAAGCTTGATCCCCATTGCAATGAAGGAAATCTCCTCCCACTAAAGCATCCAAAGCATATCTATAACGAATCATAAGACCAAAATAAAAATTACTAAGGAGCAAACTTAGAGTCATTTGAGGTTCAGTTTTACGATAAGAAGTAAAAATTCTAGACCAAGCATCCTTAAAACTCTCCTCATCCCCTTGTTTAAAAGTGAAGACTAATTCTTCAGGCGAAGAAGTAACAGGTTCAGAGCTAGACATGGTAACAAAAGTAACTAATTTTTTTTGTATTTTTAATATAAAGTGCAAGACAGTAAATAAAGCAAACTAGTAAATGCAAGTAACTAATTTTTTTGTGTTTTTGATATAGAGTGCAAGACAGTAAATAAAGTAAAGCTAGCAACTAATTTTTTTGTGTTTTGATATAATGCAGCAAACAAAGTAGTAAATAAAATAAAGCAAGACAAAAACAAAGTAAAGAGATTGGGAAGTGGAGACTCCCCTTGCAGCGTGTCTTGATCTCCCCGGCAACGGCGCCAGAAATTTGTTGCTGGCGCAAAGTTGACGTGGGAGTTAGAGATCCCTGTGATGTAACTTTTCTTCAGGTCCCCGGCAACGGCGCCAGAAATTTGCTTGATGCGTGTAGTTGACACGTCCGTTGGGAACCCCAAGAGGAAGGTGTGATGCGCACAGCGGCAAGTTTCCCTCAGTAAGAAACCAAGGTTTAATCGAACCAGTAGGAGTCAAGAAGCACGTTGAAGGTTGATGGCGGCGGGATGTAGTGCGGCGCAACACCAGAGATTCCGGCGCCAACGTGGAACCTGCACAACACAACCAAAGTACTTTGCCCCAACGAAACAGTGAGGTTGTCAATCTCACCGGCTTGCTGTAACAAAGGATTAGATGTATAGTTTGCAGAAAACAGTAGAACAGTATTGCAGTAGATTGTATTTCAGTATAGAGAATTGGACCGGGGTCCACAGTTCACTAGAGGTGTCTCTCCCATAAGATAAACAGCATGTTGGGTGAACAAATTACAGTTGGGCAATTGACAAATAAAGAGGGCATGACCATGCACATACATATTATGATGAGTATAGTGAGATTTAATTGGGCATTATGACAAAGTACATAGACCGCTATCCAAAGATGCATCTATGCCTAAAAAGTCCACCTTCAGGTTATCATCCGAACCCTCCGGTATTAAGTTGCTAACAACAGACAATTGCATTAAGTATTGCGCGTAATGTAATCAAGTGACTACATCCTTGAACATAGCACCAATGTTTTATCCCTAGTGGCAACAAAGACATCCATAATCTTAGAGATTTCTGTCACTTCCCCAGATTCACGGAGACATGAACCCACTATCGAGCATAAATACTCCCTCTTGGAGTTACAAGCATCTACTTGGCCAGAGCATCTACTAGTAACGGAGAGCATGCAAGATCATAAACAACACATAGACATAACTTTGATAATCAACATAACAAGTATTCTCTATTCATCGGATCCCAACAAACGCAACATATAGAATTACAGATAGATGATCTTGATCATGTTAGGCAGCTCACAAGATCCGACAATTAAGCACAATGGGGAGAAGACAACCATCTAGCTACTGCTATGGACCCATAGTCCAGGGGTAGACTACTCACACATCACTCCGGAGGCAACCATGGCGGCGTAGAGTCCTCCGGGAGATGATTCCCCTCTCCGGCAGGGTGCCGGAGGCGATCTCCTGAATCCCCCGAGATGGGATTGGCGGCGGCGGCGTCTCTGGAAGGTTTTCCGTATCGTGGCTCTCGGTACTGGGGGTTTCGCGACGGAGGCTTTAAGTAGGCGGAAGGGCAGGTCAGGGGGCCACACGAGGGCCCCACACCACAGGTCGGCGCGGCCAAGGGCCAGGCCGCGCCGCCCGATGGTTTGGCCGCCTCGTGGCCCCACTTCGTCTCCTCTTTGGTCTTCTGGAAGCTTCGTGGCAAAATAGGACCCTGGGCGTTGATTTCGTCCAATTCCGAGAATATTTCGTTACTAGGATTTCTGAAACCAAAAACAGCAGAAAACAAAGAATCGGCTCTTCGGCATCTTGTTAATAGGTTAGTTCCAGAAAATGCACGAATATGACATGAAGTGTGCATAAAACATGTAGATAACATCAATAATGTGGCATGGAACACAAGAAATTATCGATACGTCGGAGACGTATCAGCCTCCTCCCCATCAGCCGGCACGGCCAGGAGGGGGGGCCGCCCCACCCTATGGTGTGGGCCCCTCGGGACTCCACCGACGCTGCCCTTTTTCCTATATAAAGCTCCTGTCGCGAAAACCCTAAAATGATCGACGATATTCCACGAAGAGTTCCGTAGCCGCCGCCATCGCGAAGACAAGTTTCGGGGGACAGAAGTCTCTATTCCGGCACGCCGCCAGGACGGGGAATTGCCCCCGGAGTCATCTCCATCGACACCACCGTCATCTCCATCGACACCACCGCCATCTTCATCGCCGTTGCTGACTCCCATGATGAGGAGGGAGTAGTTCTCCCCCGAGGCTGAGGGCTCTACCGGTAGCTATGTGGTTCATCTCTCTCTCCCATGGTGTGATCTTTATGTGATCATTAGCTTTGTATCACTATTAATCTATGTGCTACTCTAGTGATGTTATTAAAGTAGTCTATTCCTCCTCCATGATGTAAAGTTGACAGTGTGTGCATCATGTAGTACTTGGCGTAGGTTATGATTGTAATCTCTTGTAGATTATGAAGTTAACTATTACTATGATAGTATTGATGTGATCTATTCCCCCTTTCATAGCTATTGGTGACAGTGTGTATGTTATGTTAGTACTCGGTCTAAATTGCAACGGTCTATTATGCACTCTAGAGGTTACTTTAATATGAACTCCGGACGTTGTGGAGCTTGTTTACTCCGGCTTGAGGTGTGCTTTTGTAGCCCTACACAATGAATGGTGTTTGTTATCCAACAAGAGAGTGTTAGAAAGTAGCATTTCTTTATTCAGTTATGTGATCATTGTTGAGAGTGTCCACTAGTGAAAGTATGATCACTAGGCCTTGTTTCTAAGCATTGAAACACCGTTTCCAACAAGTTCTGCTACATGTTTGCTTGCTGCCATCTTTATTTCAGATTGCAATTACTACTTACAATCATCCATATTACTTGTATTTCACTATCTCTTCGTCGAACTAGTGCACCTATACATCTGACAAGTGTATTAGGTGTGTTGGGGACACAAGAGACTTCTTGTATCTTAATTGCTGGATTGCTTGAGAGGGATATCTTTGACCTCTACCTCCCCGAGTTTGATAAACCTTGGGTGATTCACTTAAGGGAAACTTGCTGCTGTTCTACAAACCTCTGCTCTTGGAGGCCCAACACTGTCTACAGGAATAGAAGCGTGCGTAGACATCAAGCTATTTTCTGGCGCCGTTGCCGGGGAGGTAAGGTAAAAGGTATTCACATCCTCTGACTACTAAGCTATTTCCTAGCACTGTTTCCGGTGTGTGAGTGCTCGAAGCTATTTCCTTTAGATCCTGCAATTGCATCTTTTTGTTTCTTGTTTTTATTTTTCACTAGTTAGGCATAATGGAAAACAACAGTGATCTTTTTAATCTATTTCCTGAGTCAAGACATGAATTGTGTGATGCGAAAATTAAAAACCTATGGAACCTTATTTGCATGCTAGTAGCAATGTTATTAGTTTGAACGCAATTACTGCTAATGCTATGGAGAAGTCTAAGCTTGGGGAAGCTAGTTTTTATGATATTTTTAGCTTCCCATCTTTAGGGGAGAAAATTTGCTCTGATAATACTTTATCTCCCATATGCGATAACTCTAATGATGCTTGTGATATTTTAAATCCACCTACTGAAAGTATTCCCTTCAAGATACCTATGAAAATTGTTGAACTTGCTATGAACAATTGCTATTTTGGAGATGGGACTGTCCATCCTAGTGATCATTTACTCTTTATACATGAATTATGCGAGTTGTTCGAGAGTGCAGGTATTTCAAAAGACCAAGTTAAGACGAAGCTATTCTCTATATCTCTGAAGGGCAGAGCTGCGGAATGGTATAAGATGCTGAAGAATGGTCGATCTCTTGGTTGGGAGGAAATTGTACCTCTCTTTTATTCTAAATTTTATCCTCCTCATGAAGTGCATATTGATAGGAATTACATTTATAACTTTTATCCTCGTGATGGAGAGAGTGTTTCCCAAGCATGGGGGAGATTGAAGTCACTAATGCTCAAATGTCCCATTCATGAGCTCCCCCGTAATGTTATTATTAATAATTTTTATGCAAGGCTTTCAGGACACCACAAGGACTATCTAGATGCCTGTTTGGAGGGATCTTTCACAAGCAAGGAGGTTGAAGCTAGATGGGATCTTCTTGAAAGAATTCAGGACAATACTGGAGATTGGGAGAACGACAAAGGTAAATAATCAGGTATAAACTATGAATATGAATGCATTAAGTCTTTCTGTCAACACCCGGATTTTTAAGTCCAGATGCCTATTATGCCATACATCGCAATCCCAGGAATATTGTTGTTGCGAGACATAATAGTTGAATATCATAAGTCATCATTCATTACATCCATAGTCGTCTTACAAATAGAGATCACATGATCCAATAATACACAAATAGTTGATCTAGTGATCTACGAACATATTACATGGCGGAAGCGTAACGGAAGTGGACTATCTAATCCACAGGCCAACGTCTGACGTCAGAAGCTCCTAGTTGTTGTAGACGTCCTGCTGGTCGTCCTCTTCGTACTGCTGTTCGACATCATATTCTAGCCATTTGAATAGCCAGGGACAAAGCCGTGAGTGCTTTCAAGTACTTGCAAACTAATACTAATGTAAGTACTAACATTGCTATTGAGAGTGTTCTAAGCTGTAGGGTTATTTGCATAAAGCCAATTTTAGTTGGAGAAACAATTTAGTAAACAACTCCTCATGTGCTAACTAACTCAAGTGGGAACATTAGTGTCATTCCCACAACTCTGTTGTGATTCAAAGTCAAAGTCACCTTTCAAATTCAAATTCACAAGTCACCATTTATAATTTTATAAAAGTTCTGATGACGGAACAGTATGGCCTTCCCAACTGTCCATGACCGCGGACGCGGCTATCTGAATAGGTTAAACTCTGCAGAGGTGTACACTTGTGCCACGACAATTGCAATAGTTCATCAGGGGTAACTGGCCCTGATTTATCGTACGCAGTACGCGAACTATCAATCCTAACCTTTCATTTACATACCCTAGTATAGGCACCTCTCCCCATGAGTTTGACCTCCCGGTGAAAGCAAACCGCCAACCCGGGAACTGCACAGGGCTTGGGTAGGACATTCACCTCATTTCACGTCAATTCACTTTAAATGGAGGCAGCCTCAGCATAACCCCTATGACGCTTGTTCAGAGGGAACCCATACTAAAATACATAAGTTTCCAGCTAAGCCTTACCCAATTTCAGGTATTGTGGGGGTACTTGTAAAATTGGAAATGGTATCGCATCCGAACCCAACCATCAGTTTTTGTAAAGTTCACCATGTCATTCACAGGTCATATTCACCTTCAAAATCTTTCAATAGAATGACTCATCATTCCAAGGTTTTCAAAGTCATTTCACCAACACATGTTCCCATCTAGAGTAGTCATTTTTAATTTAGCACTAGCATCTAAGTATGAGGGGGCTAAGTAATTTTCTTTGCTTCTAGGCTAACTTTGATGCTCTTGTACTAATCCAATACTAACCAAGTGAAATCATAAATCAAAAAGTACTTTGATAAAACAAAAGTAATAAAGCTTGTAAAGTAAAACTTGGAAAAAGGATCATGAACATAAAAAAAATGGGGTGATGCCTTGCTCATGGTGAGCTTTCCACTTTGCAAGAGTATTATCTTGCCTTGGTTGGGGAATTGGTCAAAGTGGTCTTCTTCTCCTTGGAAGTAGACCTCCTCCTCCTCCTCTTGATACTCCTCGGTACTAGCGTCTAAAATACGAATACGAGGTATACAATCATCATACCAAACTTAGGTACTAGACTAAGCACACACATGAGTCACACAACTTAAGCTAGCATCACACACTACTTATTAAGTTGGTGGACTTGTTTTCTTATTTAAGAAAAATAATTTTCTCTCATACTAATTAAGGTGTTACTTTTAATTCCTTAGAGAAATAATTTCCTCTCATTATCTTATTACAATTTAATTTCCTTTATGACAAAGATATGACCTAGGTTGACCAAAGTCAACCTCTTCATACTCATCATTTAGGAAAATGATTTAAATGAGGTGAAGCACCTCATACAATTTAATCCTAACATAGTAGTGATTTAATATCATCAAACAATTTCACATGAGACCTAAATGACCAGGGTCTCTATCTCATTTTGAAATGTTTGTGACAAGATTTAAATGAGAGAAAAGCTCCCATATGATTTACAAATAGTTTTGGACAATATCTTTGACTAAGAATAGCCATATAGTCCTTTAATTAATCTAGACCATGATAACTCAAAGTAACCATGCTATATTTTTGCAGAAACAATTAGTGTAAGTAAAATTTGAGCTATAGGAGTTGGAATCAACTTAATAGCATGTTTGGTTGATTTTTAATAATTATTTGAAGTCACAAAAGTCCATGCCTTGTTTATTTTTCTACTTTAATTCTACAACAGATCTAGTTTTCAAACCAGTGTAGTTGGATAGAGATTTTGATAAGCTTTCCAAATATATAAAATTTGTAAAATTTGGCCAAGTATATTTGTCCCTATTGATTTCTGAAGTTGACACCAGATTGCAAAATAAACCTAAACTGAAATTTAAATTCAAACTTAGTTGGGCTGGCGGGAAAAGGAATGGGCCGAAATGGTTTGAATCTGAGAAAAACCAGCCCAGTAACGTTTCACATGCCACGGGCCACCTGACATGGTGGGGTCCAGTGGTCAACGACTTACTTCTACCAAATCGGTACCTGCGAATAGGAGCCGTAGGATTAGATTGAGGATCAATGGCCGTGCGTCGTCGTCGTCGTCGGGGAGAAGAGGTTGCTGCCGCGGCGGAGGTAGGGGGTCGGCGGCGAGCTGAGTCTCCGGCGAGGGTCGGCGACGTGCGGCAACAACGTTGTTGAGGAAGGGGAAGCAGATGGTGCAGGCGGTGGCTCCGATGGTGGCCGAAATCGGCGGCGCTCTTCTCAGCACTGCCACGGCTCCGGTGATGCAATTGAGGGTTTACAGAGGTGAATCGAGCGAGAGGAGTGGACGAGGAGCTTGAGAAGAGAGAGGGGAGCAATGTTTGTGTGAAGAGTTGGGCGCGGGAGGGCCTCCTTTTATAGTAGCTGGAGGTGGCCGTGGCGCTCGGGGCAGGTCGTCGATGGCGTCGTCGTTCCAGGGTGGTGAAGGGGCAAGTGATGGGCGCATCGTGTAGGCGACGTCGAGGCGGTGCTGACGCGCGTCGTGGCGCTGCCAGAGGAGGATGGAGCGGGGCAGGCGACGTCACCGTGTACTGGCAGATCGTGGCGGACGGTCGTCGTCCACGGCGACGGCGACAGCGCTCTAGCGAGCCAATGGCGATGTCCATGGGCTAGCCAGGGTCAAGGTGAGCCAGTGGGTGAGAGGAGAGAGTGAGGGAAAGCGTGAGGCGACGGGTCGAGCAGGCGTACTGGCGCGCCCGTGGCCGTGCTCGTGCGCGCGCTGGCGAGTCTGGACGCGGTGATCACTTCATAGCCTGGCCCGTGCGGTCCTCTCCTGGGCCTGTGCGTGCGCCAGTAGATGCAGGGGGTGGTGTGGGTTCTCCAGGACATGGTTGGGCAGAGTTGAGGTGAAGGGAGAGAGGGGTGACATTGGGGTGACTATGGTGGCCGGCATGGCATGCTCTGGGATTGTTTGTGCCTTTCTTTTGGTCTCTGAGGGCTTGGCACTGGTGTGTGAGGTGAGTCCAGGCTAGTTGACATGGTGGGCAAAGTTGGAGAGGTCTAGGGCTTGCACAACTAATAAACTTCAAAGTGTATGTGACATGAGACAAGGTTTTTGGGGGCATGGTGGTGATGGGAGGTGACCATGCACTTGGTGAGGTCATGCTAGATGGTTTTGGGCACCAGGTAGTGTGGATGAGCACAAGGGAGAGAGAGGTGAGGTGATGGAGAGTGGGTGGAATAGTGGTTGTACCTCTATGACATCATCTTTTATTATTTGTCAAGGTCTCATGTGTGATGATTTTTGACCAAAATTTGTGATGGATGTGTTCTAAATGATGTTGGGCAGCAATATGTGGCATTGGTTTGAATTTTGGAAAGGATTTGTGAAAATCTCAAATTTGGAGGGAATCTAGAATCTAGTTCAACATAGCCTCTTGGTTTGACTAAATTGAGCAATGGTCAAAGGTCTGGTCAAAGGGGTCAACATCAAAGTTTCTCATCTTGATGAGGTCTTGGATGAGGTGGGAAGAGTTGACCAAGTTTAGTTTAGGAATAAACCAAACCAGGGGTGCAAAGTGGGTAACATTTTATAAAGTGACAATTTGACCATTATCACATGTTAGTTGAATTTGAATTCTTATTTGATTTGAAATGGGTTTCTTTGATCCAGAAGGGTGTGTTATTGATATATAAGTGTTTTACAAACAATGGCACAAGCCAATGTGGCCTTGGTTGAAGATTTGCAAAATTGGCTAAAGTGTATGTGAGTGAAAATGGGATTTTCTCACTATTTCATTTCTCTCTATTTGATTTGACTTTTCTTCACCCAAATGTGATTCTTATTAGTTTAGGAACATTTCCAAACCATTGAAACCATTCAAAATGGTCTAGTTCAAAGATTTGTAAAAATGGCCATAAACACATAAGAGGTGAATTCCAATTTTTTCTTATTTTCCTCTTTTGTTTATCTTGCTTTACTTGGGCATGGGTTAGGGTCCCTTTAGGGTGAGATTAGGTTTAGAGATGGTGTCACACCCTTTGGTCAGGGTATAAATGCATAGGTCAAGGTTTGAGTAAAATGGCTATGTGTCACATATGCCTCTATGCATAGGTTGCATTTGATTTTCAATTTGACTTGGCTTGACCCAATTAATGTGGTTGAGTGTTTAAATGGTATAGAGGAGTGATCCAACCATTCACAACAAGTCCTAGGGTCAAGATCCTCAAATTCACAAATTTGCTATTTGCTCTCATATGCCTCTATGGCCTTTTTAGTTTATTTTTATTTTCTTTGGTTTCACCTTGGATTTGGTTTGATAAGTACTAGGTAAGGTTTATGAAGGTTTTACAAACCTCTAAACAAAGTAGAAAGGCCTAGGGTAAAGATTTACAAAAATAGCCATAGGCACATATGCCCTTTTCTTATTTAAATTCCTTTTTATTTTATTTTAACTTGGATGGTAAAAAGGGGTGTGAGGTTTAGGGTTTAAGAGTATTTCAAATACTAATTAAACAATCATGGCAAAAGCACAAGAATTAAGCAAGATCACTATGTATCAAACTTAATTTAATAAAAGTTTTTGTTGGTTCCAAAATTTGGAACTAGGGAAATTCATTTTGTTTGTTTTGAAATTTTTGGGATGTTACACTTTCGCTCAAACCGCTGATTTTCAAGAGCTTAGTGCTAAATATGGTCTTGATCCTCAAATTATGGTCGATTGCTATAGAGCCTTTGCTTCTCATATTAATGTTCCTAAAGAAAATTGGTACATGTATCATGAACCTTTTAAAGACATCAGCGTGAAGGATGAAACTGTTATTAATGATTGCAACGAACATGCTCAAACTTCTGAAAATGCTATTTCCTATAAGCATGTTAATTTTTGTGGAGTTCATAGACCTTGTGAAAAGAATAAAATTGAAGAAGAATATTGTATCCATCACAGGAATGAAAAAACTAGAAAGTGGTGTAGGGCTCTAGATGATCTTGGTGAAAAAGTTTGTGCCCTCTATCCTTTTATTTGTGAACTTTGCCATAGAGTGGGTCATTTTAATTTTCAATTCTCCTCCAATGATAATTCGAACCTCATAAGTGCTGCAAATTTGTATTGTGATGATGAAATCACTCCTAATCAGCATGATGAACTTACATTATTTTTGGAGTGTGAAGAGTTATTGAGAAAAACTTCGTTGGTGGATATGAGTGCTCTTGATATTAATAGTGTCCTACATGGGTGTCTTTCTTATTGCATTGATAATTTCCATACAAATACTTACATACAAAATATTTTAGAAGATGACACTTTGCCAAAATATGATAGGACCGCTGTGTGTTTTAAACTTATTAATGAAAAGGAGAAATCCTCCCAAGTTTCTTCTATTGTTTCTGGAAATAAATCAGGTTATGTGGATAAGCCTCCCTTCAAGCCTCTTCCTCATGAATAAGGGAACGAGGAGAAGGAAAAGAAGAAGAAGGGAACGAAGAATAAGAAGAAGAAGAGGGGGAATAAAAAGAAAGAGGTAACGGCATATCCCCGCGTGTATGAGATAACGATAGGTAACCGTAAGTATGTTGCTCCTAATGATTATTATGATAATGAATCTAATTACAATGATCTTCCCATGCCCTTTACCTACATTAGTGATCATGATTTAGAAGAGCACACTACTTTTGATATTGAAGATCTCTGGGACACTAATTCTGAAAATGATGATGTTAATAATTGCCATAGTATTAGTACTATCCATGTTTCTTCTCATAATGATATAGAAAGCTCTAAGATTGGGGATGAGGTGTTTGAAAATCCTTTTTATACTGATGATTATATGTTTGATAAATCTCCTTCTAGTAACAATGATGGTATGTTTATAGATGAACACACTGAGGAAGATAACTATTCTATTTCTTATGATGACACTATGCCTCCAGTTTTTGACAATTATTATAAAGAATACTATGACACAGGTTATAATCATCCTTATGAAACTTGTCATAGTTATGATGGGATTGCCAAAAACCATTCCCTTAGTATGCAACTTGTTCACCATGTTCAAATTCTTGATAATGATCCTGCTCCAATTACTATTAATGAGAAGAGTTCTTCTTATGCCAAAATTAATGATACTTTTATGCATATGAACCATGATAAGAATGTTTTAAGTGATGGTTATATTGTGGATTTCATCAATGATGCTACTGAAAGTTACTATGAGAGAGGGAAACATGGTTATATGCATCTTAATAATATTAAGTTTCCCCTCTTTATGTTGAGAATCTTGAAGTTGTGCTTGTGTTGCCTTTCTATGCTTGTTGCATTATGCTTACATGACTTGTTTATTTACAAGATTTCTTTTCATAGGAAGTGGGTTAGACTTAAAAGTGTTTCTTATTTGCTTTTTATGCTCTCTTTTGCTTCAACTCTTATTTCTTGCGAGAGCGTCATTAAAATTACTGAGCCCATCTTAATGGCTATAAAGAAAGCACTTCTTGGGAGATAACCCATGTTTTTATTTTGCTACTGTTTTGTTGTGTCTTTGAGGTTGTTACTACTGTAGCAACCTCTCCTTATCTTTATTTTATTGCATTTTTGTGTCAAGTAAAGTCTTTGATATTAAAGTTGATACTAGATTTGGATTCCTGCGCAGAAACAGATTACTAGCTGTCACAATTTGAGTAGATCTCTTTGTAGGAAACTCAGAAAAATCTGCAAAAAAACATGAGTAATCCTAAGATATGTACGCAACTTTCATTCAATTTGATCTTCTTCATCTGAGCATGTTAAGTCCCTCGTAAAAATTCGTCTTTACGGACTGTTCTGTTTTGACAGATTCTGCCTTTTATTTCACATTGCCTCTTTTACTGTGTTGAGTGGATTTCTTTGCTCCATTAACTTTCAGTAGCCTTGGGTAATATCCAGAAGTGTTAGGAATGATTGTGTCCTCTCTGAACATGTGAATTTTTGATTATGCACTAACCCTCTAATGAGATTGTTTTGAGTTTGGTGTGGAGGAAGTTTTCAAGGGTCAAGAGAGGAGGATGATGTAATATGATCAAGAAGAGTGAAAAGTCTAAGCTTGGGGATGCCCCCGTGGTTCATCCCTGCATATTTAAAGAAGACTCAAGCATCTAAGATTGGGGATGCCCAAGGCATCCCCTTCTTCATCAACAACTTATCAGATCACCTCTAGTGAAACTATATTTTTATTCCGTCACATTTTATGTGCTTTACTTGGAGCGTCTGTGTGCTTTTATTTTCGTTTTGTTATCTTAGCTCTCTGAATAAATCTGATCCTATCATGCTTGTGTGGGAGAGAGACACGCTCCGCTTTTTCATTTGAACACTTGTGTTCTTCGTTTTACTTTTAATATTCATGGCGAAAGTTGAAAGCTGCTGCATTTATTGCTATTTGGTTGGAAACAGAAAATGCTTCATGTGGTAATTGGTATATGGTCTTGACTAATTTGATACTTGGCAATTGTTTTGAGCTCTCAAATAGATCACGTTTAAGCTCTTGCATCATGTAGTTTGCATCCATTAATGGAGAATTACTGTAGAGCTTGTTGAAATTTGGTTTGCATGATTGGTCTCTCCAAAAGTCTAGATATTTTCTGGTAAAAGTGTTTGAACAACAAGGAAGACAGTGTAGAGTCTTATAATGCTTGCAATACGTTCTTATGTAAGTTTTGCTGTACCGGTTCATACTTGTGCTTGCTTCAAACAACCTTGCTAGCCAAAGCCTTGTACTGAGAGGGAATGCTTCTCGTGCATCCAAAACCTTGAGCCAAAACCTATGCCATTTTTGTCCACCATAACTACCTACTATGTGGTATTTCTCTGCCATTCCAAAGTAAATTGCTCGCGTGCTACATTTAAAATTTCATTCCTTGTCTTTGCAATATATAGCTCATGGGAAAGTAGCTTAAAAACTATTATGGTAAAGAATATGTCACTTATGTATCTTATTTCTTATAAGATGCTTGTTGAGCGGTAACCATGTTTCTGGGGACGCCATCAACTGTTACACTTTTGTTGAATATCATGTGAGTTGCTATGCATGTTCGTCTTGTCTGAAGTAAGGGTGATTTATCATGATTAAATGATTTTAGTATGCATATTGTCAGAGAAGAACATTGGGCCGCCAACCAAAGCCATGTATCATGGTGGAAGTTTCAGTTTGGACATTAATCCTCAATCTCTTATGAGAATATTATCTGTTGTTGAATGCTTTAAGCATTAAAGAGGAGTCCATTATCTGTTTTCTATGTTGTCCCGGTACGGATGTCCTCAAGTTGAAATCTATCAAAAACGAGAAATTAAATGCGATCTATCTCCTTGGACCTTTGTACAGGTGGCATAGAGGTACCCCTTTGTGACACTTGGTTGAAACATATGTAATGCAATGATAATCCATGGAAATCCGAGCTAATTAGGACAAGGTGCGAGCACTATTGGTATTCGATGCATGAGGCTTGCAACTTATAGGATGTTTTATGCATAACACATATGAATTATTACTACCGTTCACAGAATTGTTTCTATGTTTTCAAAATAAAAAGCTCTAGCACAAAGAGTAATCCCTGCTTCCCTCTGCGAAGGGCCTTTCTTTTACTTTATGTTGAGTCAGTTTACCTACTTCTTTCTATCTTAGAAGCAAACACTTGTGTTAACTGTGTGCATTGATTCCTACATACTTGCTTATTTGCATTCATCATATTACTTTGTGTTGACAATTATCCATGAGATATATATGTTGAAGTTGAAAGCATCTACTGATACAGATTATGATAGTAGCATGTCACTTCAGAAATTATCCTTGTTATCGTTTACCTACTCGAGGGCGAGTAGGAACTAAGCTTGGGGATGCTTGATACGTCTCAAACGTATCTATAATTTCTGATGTTCCATGCTTATATTATACCAATTGCTACATGTTTTATATGCACTTTATATCATATTATGGCATTTATTGGACTAACCTATTAACAAGATGCCACAGTGCCCGTTTCTGTTTATTATGTCTGTTTATTGCAGAAAAGGCCCAAAAACCAAAGTGCTCGGAAAAATCCAGAAAAATCACAGAAATTCTATTTCGCCAGAAGACTCACGGAGCTAGAAGGGTCAGGCCAGAGGAGGCCCAGGGCCTCCTCCCCATTTGCCGGCGCGGCCAGGAGGGGGCTGCCCCACCCTATGGTGTGGGCCCCTCGGGACTCCACCGACGCTGCCCTTTTGCCTATATAAAGCTCTTGTCGCGAAAACCCTAAAACGATCGACGATATTCCACGAAAGTCTCTGTTCCGGCACACCGCCGGGACGGGGAATTGCCCCCGGAGTCATCTCCATCGACACCACCGTCATCTCCATCGACACCACCACCATCTTCATCGCCGTTGCTGACTCCCATGATGAGGAGGGAGTAGTTCTCCCCCGAGGCTGAGGGCTCTACCGGTAGCTATGTGGTTCATCTCTCTCTCCCATGGTGTGATCTTTATGTGATCATGAGCTTTGTATCACTATTAATCTATGTGCTACTCTAGTGATGTTATTAAAGTAGTCTATTCCTCCTTCATGATGTAAAGTTGACAGTGTGTGCATCATGTAGTACTTGGCGTAGGTTATGATTGTAATCTCTTGTAGATTATGAAGTTAACTATTACTATGATAGTATTGATGTGATCTATTCCCCCTTTCATAGCTATTGGTGACAGTGTGTATGCTATGTTAGTACTCGGTCTAAATTGCAACGGTCTATTATGCACTCTAGAGGTTACTTTAATATGAACTCCGGACGTTGTGGAGCTTGTTTACTCTGGCTTGAGGTGTGCTTTTGTAGCCCTACACAATAAATGGTGTTTGCTATCCAACAAGAGAGTGTTAGAAAGTAGCATTTCTTTATTCAGTTATGTGATCATTGTTGAGAGTGTCCACTAGTGAAAGTATGATCCATAGGCCTTGTTTCTAAGCATTGAAACACCGTTTCCAACAAGTTCTGCTACATGTTCGCTTGGTGCCATCTTTATTTCAGATTGCAATTACTACTTACAATCATCCATATTACTTGTATTTCACTATCTCTTCGCCGAACTAGTGCACCTATACATCTGACAAGTGTATTAGGTGTGTTGGGGACACAAGAGACTTCTTGTATCTTAATTGCATGATTGCTTGAGAGGGATATCTTTGACCTCTACCTCCCTGAGTTCGATAAACCTTGGGTGATTCACTTAAGGGAAACTTGCTGCTGTTCTAGAAACCTCTGCTCTTGAAGGCCCAACACTGTCTACAGGAATAGAAGCGTGCGTAGACATCAAGCGCGCCTGGCTACACCCTCGAGAATGTGCTCGCGCACATCGAGGGTGGGAATTCCCCCGTTCTGGGGATGTTGTCGCCGGTGGCCCCTACCGTGTCGCGTCGGCACGGTAGCTCCTGGACGCCGCGAAGGATGGCGCCGTCCTCCTCCTCGTCTGGGTCGAGGTCAGCGTCCAGGTCTGGTGGATCGGCTTCTCCGCCTTCGACACCGGCCTTCATCAAGAAGGAGCCGGCATCTCCACCGCCGACCAGAGAGCGCAGCAGCGGCGCCCTCATCATCCGCGACCAACCTTCTTCTCCCTCGCGCGGCCGCAAGAGGAAGTTGTCGAAAAAGGAGGCCGCCGCCGCCGCGTCCCAGCTCGCCGAGGAGGAGGCCAAGCGTGCCGAGGACGCCGCGGTGGCGGAGGCGATCGCCAGGTCGCTCAACGACCTAGTCCCCGCCGACAACACGCTTCCCACCGACGCCGCGCTCGACTGGTCCAGGCGGGACTGGGTGCGGCATGAGGCAGAGCAGCAGCGTCGCCTGCTGGACTTAGCTGACGCGCGGCAACGCGCCATCCGCGTCACTGCACCGGCCACCGCAACGAACGTCGTGCCCAAGCCCGTGTTGCTGGTCAAGCTCGAGGAGAGCAGCGATGATGAGCTCTACCTGCCGACGCCGCCACGCGGCGACCCTGGTGCTAGCTCAAGCCGTTGGTACAAGGCGCCGCCGGCCGAGGACGCCGGCAACTCGAGCGACGAAGACGGCGGCGACTACACGGTCTTCTACCGCCATTTCGGCATGTAGAAGGCCGTTTTCAATTTTAGTTTATGTTTCCATCTGGCCGAATTCAAATATATGTACCAATTCGGCCTATATATGTACGAACTCGCATATATATGTTAAATATCTTTAAATTCCGCTTATATTTGAACCAATTTTGCCTTGTTTTGTCTGAATTCGCTGTTATTTGTTAAAACTTTTCATCCATCCTGGACTCGTCGCTGGGAAAATGGGCCTCCCAGGTAAAAATTACATCCATCCGACGCTAAATAGCGCCGGATTTCAGTCTGGGGAGCCCAACGACTGGAGATGCTCTTAGCCCTGATGTAGATTAATCCCGTCTGCAGTGATCAGGTAAAATGGCCATGCATTCATACTTTATTTAGAAACTAGTTGAATACTCGTGCGTTGCTACGGCTCACTCGAAAGATATGTAGGCATAGTATATTCTAACTTCTAAGACAATAAATTCTACTTTAGATATAATATAACTTAATAAATGTATGATTGGACATCATGTGGATAGAAAGCACCAAACCATACTATGATTGACACATATTATTTATAGTGTTTTCTTACAAAACTCACTAACATTTAGAGAACAGTTACAAAATATGTATAATAAAATGTTGCTCACTTATTAGTATACAAAATGTGTGATATGTCAAGCATTGAAGTCATAATGGAGTCTTATCAAAGCCATCATTTACACATAGGAATTCACCATGAACGACACCAACTTCCGTGTCATTTCATGTTCTGTCTTTGTTCTTTCCTCAATTGGAACTTCAGTGCTAAAAATCACTACCTCCTTTCCTTGATCTACACAAAGGCATCAGTACCTAGTACCAAATCAAGATATGTAAAGTACCAATTGCATATCCATACCTTTACAATTGCTTAATCATATGCATCTTATCTATCGATGTATCCTGTGGCAGTGGCAATGACATAGCACAAAGTTATTTCAACAGACTTAGGGTGTTAGAGCTAGAACTCAACCTAAGGGAGGAGACCAATTTTTTATTAGATACTACTTCCATCAGTAAATAAGTGTCTCACTTTATCTAGATATGGTTGTATTCAAACATGTTTTTAGTGCGTGGATACATCCGTTTCTAGAAAAAAATGAGCCACTTATTTTTGGACAGAAGGAGTAGTATCATGGAGTATTATTCTTTCTTTTCAGATGGTCGAACAAGTATTGGTCATACAGCAAACCTACCAAAATCTGGCCAACCTTGGAGAGGAATTCAACATTATATATGTAACTAAAATGACGGTCCCGCCATCGCCTAAATGAAGAACACATTCGGAGAGAAGATCGGTTTCATCGGCAGCCGCAGAGAAGTGTTGAATGAATTGGATGAGTCCCTCGTCTCATAAACCTGGAGGTTTCAGTATGTTAATACTATGTCACAACAAAATAGCAGATCAATAAACAATAGTAGGGTACCTTGCAGATCTCATACAACTGTTCTTTTGAAATATCATCTTGGTTAATGCCAATATTGTACCCCTCCAATCCATAATAACTGCCGGAAACTTAGGAGGGAGTAGTACCTATAGTCGTAGAACAATTCTGATGTTGTTGTTTGCTGGTAGTATTGATTCAGCAGCTACGAAGCATACATAAACCTGGTAGACAAGCAGCATGTACTAAGGCATCAATTACCTTGACATGATTAGATGGAAATACAAGAAAAATCACCGAGACAAAAAGAATGCGACCGATAACACAAACAACCCAACTGCAGTAAAGCTGAACTATTGAAGCAAATCTTAACCAGCACGGAGAGGGTACAAACCTTCTTTCAGGTGTTCAGCTTGCAACATGAAGTAATCTGGCTCATCGTCATAACCTGAGACGTTGGCAGCTGCTCACAACCCAGAACCATCCATGGCTATCACAAAATACTGCAAAATAGTAAGATGCCTCAATGATATAAAAAAAATGCCACCATATAGGAGAAGAAGAAAATAGCAGCACCATCTCAACTGGCTTGAACATATAGACCATAAATAGAAACAAAGCACCCAAATGGTGTTGTTTTGTAAAGGCAATATTAAACAAAAGATAAATCCAGTGTAATGGTGTTGTAAAGATATTCTTAGTCCAGTAGTGGAAATACTGCAGAAATAATTAGTTAACATCTAACGTATAGCTAACTTCAGAAAAATATAGGATCATATAATACTCCATATTGAAATGGAAAATTGAGAACTTCTACACGAATACCTCATGTACAATGACAGCTTCCGGAGATAATTCCTCCTATAAAAGCTCCAAGACTACCCGGCCAACCAGGCCATCCAAAAGGGGCACATCAATCCTGGTCGTCCATTTCACTGGCATAGTAAATTCCCAATCCCGCTTTTCACCTCAGCCGTCGGATGTGGTAACTTTTTTACATTTTGCTTGTCCTATCGAGTCCATGACAGATGGGACCTTATACGTGCGGGGGCCGCCGGTCATAGGCAGCCACACATGATCGTTCATGTCACCCTTCTCGTCTGGGGCAGTGAAAACCTAGACGGGGCCAGTCTCTCCTCCCCCAATCCCCATCTCCTCTCCCGTCCTCCAATCATCCCTCTCCATCCTCCTCCCCCAACCCGCGCCGCCGCCTCTCCTCCTCCGAAGCAGGATGCAACCGCATCGGGAAAGCATCCGCGGGGCGCTGCTGCGTGGAGCGCCGGGAGGCGATGTTCGCCGCCGGTCGCGGGCGTCGCCGTGCGAAGAGCAGGTGGAGCCGCATCAGCCGTTGCCTTGGGTCACTGCCATCGTCGCGGCTCCTCCACGACATGGTCGTCGGACAACGCCATGGAGCACGTCTCCAACAAGTCGTGAATCCGGGACAGGACGTGGATCCGCTCTGGCGACGACCGAAGGCGACGGGCTCGCGCGGGGCGGATCCGTGACAGTGGCGACTGGAGGAGACGGGCTCCCGCGGGGCGGATCCGCGACAATGGCGACTGGAGGCGCCGGGCATGGCGGAAGATGGGCCAGCGCGGGGCGGATCCACTCCGGCGTCGACCAGAGTCGAAGGGGAGCGGCCGGAGACGGGCCAGCCGGAGGTGGAGGAGCAGCGAGGGGCGGCGCTGGGACGGTGGTGGAGGAGCAGTGACGAGCGCGCCGGCCATGGCGCCGCTCGCTGGAGCACATCAGCATCTCATCGCTCGTCAATATTACTTCCCCATGTAAGCTCTCTATTCTCATTCTTCCTCCTACTTTAATTCATTTTTCGCATGGCCATGATGGTGGATCTGCTTAGCCACGCATGGGTACAGAGAAAATTATAGCCATCTCTTCCGTTTATTGGCTTTTTTATTGTTGGAGGTGATGCTAATTCGGTTCACACCGGCGATTATTCTTGTGCTGCATTTGGTAGTTTGCTGCACTTGGATTCAGATAGAAGAGATCCAGTTGCATTAGGATCTTTTTGTGAGAATCAACTTGGTGAAAAAAGGCGTATGATTTGTTTGTTCACTCAATGGACCAGGTGATGACATGACCTCGCTCGCAGATCTCGAGCTTCAACCATCTCATGGAGGACGCCGTCTGGTAGATGTCCTGTGAAGCCCGCTATGCCACCTCCAGCACTAGGAAATGAGGCGGCTCAGCGGCCTCCTCATATCCCTCGTCACCATCTGCGCACTCGTGGCGGCGCACATCGCCCACCAGAAGGACTGCAGGCCCGTCGACTTTGTGAGTGGCGTCATCCTCGTCAAACACAATGCCCGCAACCTACTACTGTCGCAGAGGTTTCTTCTTATGTTTCTTGGCAGCTTGTAGCTTTTGAGGCTCAGATTTGTTTTCCTATAGCTTTCAATATCTCAGTCATCGGGTGTTCATTTGGGCTTATTGGCTGTACTCATTTTGGTTGGTTCCCTTTTGTTTTTGCTGCAGAGTGTATGTTTCAGAGTGATGTGGAAGGGTTGAGCAGCGAATGAGGTTTTTTTAGTCCTAGGTCAGCACTAAGATTCTAGAATTTTCTTTTCATAATACTGCATGATTTTAATACTTCAAGGACATATGAATAGTATGGTTTCTCTCTCTCCCAGATTTCTTACTACCGAGAACGCTTTTGATTGCATTGTCATTTGTTTTATTGGGCTCTAAATTAAAATAATACTGTATTAAACTATTTGTTGCATAGAATTAGCCCACCCTTTGTTCATACCTTGTATAAAGGTTGGTTTTGTGCTTTTTTGTGTTCATGCTAACATTTTGCACGCCTTACCACCTTGGAAAAAGTAGTTATTGTCTGGTTACCTTTAGATTTTTTGTTTCATATTGAATTAAGTGCAACCTGTTTTCAACGGAAATTGCAGTCAATTATCTTGATAATATATCTCAATTCCTATGTGCTAACTATTCCTTCTGTAGGAATTTGAGAAGATTTGTGCAAATTGGTGATGAAATCCAAGCTGCTCGATTTCTTCTCAGACATGGATGAGCCCCTCAGGTTTGACAGATCTCTCAGAGGATCTCTGCCAGCATGAAAAGTTCATGTTCCAGTGAGAAGGCTCACCATCACCTACGTCATGTTACTTAGGTATAAATTGTATGATGGAATTTCTGAGTAATAGGCACAATTATTATCTGAAAAGTAGATGCCATGCTTTGTTTAAGATAGCATAGTCCTGTAATTATATATGAATCCAGAAATTTCATATTTATATGCATTTGGCCTGAAAAATAGGGTGGGGAAGGCAACTACCACCGGCGGTTGTCTGGCTTGTGGGTGTTGCCATTTTACAACATTAGAGATTAGAGAATATACTGTTATATCCACATCTGTATTGTTAGTAATTTTGGATCGATCCTTTTTCATGCATTGACAGGCGTTTCCTTGTTTTAATCTATTTGAAACATGTTTCCTGGTGGCAGCGACGCATAGGTACCATGCGGTTTACTCGTCTTATTTTTATCCTCTTTTATCATGTATATTTTGGTGAATGTTCAGCATCTTATGTGCTATTTTTCCCCCTACTAAACAGAATTTCCTCTATGTAGGAATTATATACTGAGTTTGATTGTGTTTCAGGATATTAAGTGTCCGTAAGAATTTGAAACAGGCTACAGATCAATTTACTTTGGTAATCTATGTTCAGTTGCATTTCCAAATAAATGTTTCACTTATCCCGCAAAAAATCCTCAAAAGTTTAGTTGCATGACTTTAAACAATCCAGTTATAGGACTGAACACTTAGGGATTTGTACATACATATTTGATGTTGTGATCTGTGGCACAACAAGAATTCTTATGTGTTACTAACTGTAGAATGGTGTTTATCATTGGTATTGGTTCTAGGCTACAACTTATTGTGCTTACTTCAGCAAAGTTGACAACATATTTATCCTAAATCGTTCAGCTAGCTCCTAGATATTTTACTATTCCATTTATTCATAGTACACTAGCGCAGTATTATACATGGTTGCTTTTGGAGCAAAGTGTTCACTGGGAAATTGGCAATGGCAAGTCTGCAAATCTGTCTATGACAAGTTGGTTGTGTTGAAGAGATTCTTGAGACAGTTTGTCCAATTCTTCCAACTGCCAAACGACGGACAGTGGATGGTCTAATTATTCCCTAATTAGGCAAATTGGATTCCAAGAGCACGTAGATACCTCATCAAACTGACTAATGATTTTTCTACATGGCAGGTGGCATTTATTCAGTCAAGTCATCCTAGAACCTGACACGGGCCTGCTTATTATCTGCTTAATCTCCCTACTTTTATACCTGATTTGTGTGTTGCCGGTTGACATGAAGCCTCCTTCAGGTATTTATGGCCAAGCTGATAGCTATTTGCAGTCAGGCCTTATGTTTCGTTACACTATTTTGTATTGAGAGTTTCTATCTCATGTGCACAGGGCCATGACCGTTTCATCGACATCAGGAGTGCACATGCCTTTGTCTCAGGGAACCCGGCACCACGGTGAGGCTGGACAGGTTAACAATATACTAGCCAACTTTCTCTTCAGTGTTCAGCTTAAACTGCAACTGGACAACTCAATCAATATTATTTGGTTTATCTGTGGCAAATGGTTTGTGCTATTACTAAAATCAACTCATAGTTTCAAGCGATATTGTTTAGATCATAGGATTTGGCTCTCCCATGCAAATATGTAAGCACTGTCTATATATGATCTGAAGGCTGAAGCTTAAAGTCCAGCTAAAATCTCTTGAAATATTATGTGCACGGTGTGAATTCTTTAGTTTGCACACCTTCTGAAATGACATGTCTTCTCTGATCCCTTTCATCTGTCAACTACTTAAATTATTAGTGATAAAAACATCCTTTGCAAAGAAATTGTCTTTTCACCATCTAGAAGGTCGATTTTATCTATTTTCACTTAAATATGGTGACCTACTTGAACTCCTTTTTCCTTTTTCTTATGCCTACTAATGATGTTCTGCCAATAGGATTCTCATGCGCCGGTGTAATGTACCTCAGAAAATTCATTGAGAAAGTTGGTGGGAACCTCCCAAAACGGCATGTGAGTATGTGACTAAAGCATGTTTCTAGAATGTTTGCTTCTCGTGTTTTAGCTGATCGATATTGTATTGCCCATTACTTTGTGAAGTGAAATATGTTAAAATGGATCTTTTGTTGTATAACAGGTCTAGAGAGAATCAGTTTGTGCTATTCAGATTGACTTGCGATTTTCTTAGTTGTGTTTTTATCAACATATTTTCTTATGCTCGACTAATTAGGACATTAGTCTAGAAACGTCCATTTTACCTTATCTTGCTCGAGGTATATGGCGTTAGAACTATCACTCTCTCTTTAATTTGTGGTGGTTGCTGATAATCTCTGCTTCAAGAAATGGCATTGCTAGAATATCTTTTATTGTATTGACTAATGTAGCTATATTTTTATTTGCAGTTCTCAAAGGATATAAGAAAGTTAGGAGATGCAATCGCTGGGTGATGATAATGGTGAAGCAATAGTTTTTGTTGTTGCCACAACCTACAAGCAAATGTAGGTATACAGATGTTGTAGAGTTATGGAAGAAGTTAATGGTGTCGCATCTTATTTGGCTTCACATTATCGATAGAAATCTGCATTGGCGCTGATCATTATCGATAATTGTATTGATTAGAATGATGGAGCAGTTCAAAAGTTTCCAATCAAGCTTTGTTTTTGTAGAATGTTTATTTTCCTTTTCTTGAAGGAAATAACTGTGTTGTCCGAGGTACTTGTTCTATACAACCTGATATGTATTTTATTTTGCTCAGGTTTATGGGCTTGTCTCCTTAATGCACAATGTCGGTGATTGCACGGGAAGATGTGGTTGTGATCTGATCTTGTTCGCTTGTCTGATGTTTGAACTTTTAGTTTCTTCCATTGCATATAGGTATATTTTGCCCTCCCCTCTTCCATTCCACCTCTTACTGAATTGTATCCTTATTTAACATTAGTTGTTTAGATGCATAATTATATAGTTCCATCCAATCGGTTACCATTTCTTGAACTGTATCACTCAGAAAATTATTGTTTGTTTCCATGAGTGCCGCTCATGGACAGCCAGGTTGCAGGTAGCTAAACTTTACTGATTCATTCTTCGTGTTTGCAGGAAGCTACTATTTCATAGGGACACAAGTAACAACAGGATTCCACATGTGAATAAGGATTGGATCGTGAATGTCGACGCGAGGTCAATACACTATGATCTGACCATCTACAACATCCAACCATGTTTGACCCTTTCAGTTTCAGTGTACGCATTGCAAGCCTGAAGAATTTAGTACCATAGATATAGCTTTGTGATTAGACGGATGGTACATTTGGTTTTACAGCTGCAGAACATGCCCAAGAACAAAAATCCAGGAAAAAGTAGTTAACATTGTTTTAACAACAACTCACCTAATTTTACAATACCTGGTTGGTCATAGGACTAATTTAGTTCTATGGTGGCCGACGAACTCTCGTAGTTCTTAAACATTATGCATCTGATATTTCGCATGTCTGGTGCTCACTGATATACAATATTTCATATTTAGAGGCAAGAAAGTCAGGTTGGTTCTAATTTTAATTTTTGTGTTGATGCATTGCCTGTTTAATGCTCTGGATTGTTGAAATTTTGAATACAGTATTAAATGTGTATTTGCCGCAACAGTAGGCTTGTGATGTCTTGTATGGTGGCCTAGGCCAGCCAAACTTCTCTAAAACTTCTCCTTAATTAATGAGACGAGGCAAAGCTTTTGCCTCCGTTTCAGAAAAAAACTGCCCATAGCATTGACAGGTGGTAACTGATGCATTGGCCATTATTATTTTCAGGCTGGCCCATCAGATCCCGAGCAATTACCCTTATTTTAGTCGGGAACAAGGTTCATGTAAACACTGGAAGCAAACGAGTGGTTAGTTTCTGGAACACTCAGCTTTTTTTTTACCACAAATGCTCTACAATTAATTCTGGTAGAAATGAAAAAGTCAAGTGTTTACGCATGTCCAGCTTTGCATGTCGACGCTTTTGACCTCTAAGAAGTTTCATCGCTTATTGCTTGAAAATGAGGATGCTACATGTGGTTAATTACAACCTCCTACATTCACATGATAGCATTTACTAAATTTTTTTTGGGATTTATATTTTCGTGCCCCTGCTTCGTTAGTTGTACTCAGTTTTCCCCAGCTCGTTAGTTTTTCCTCAGCTTTCCCCTCCCTCTAGTTTGAAACCCCTCGAAGACGCGGGTTGCCGTCAGGTCAGAGGCCTTACCGTTACCGTTAATCTGACGGGTGGGGCTGCACAGAGGTGGGGCTGCATAGAGGGCAGTTCCTCTCTGACCGTCTCGTGCTGACGGGTAGCCATCCATCTACCGCTGACGCGTGGGCCGTTTATTTCCTGATTGTATACGCGGTGCTGCCAATGACAAATGGGGCCGCTCTATGGGGCTGCCGCAGCCAATGACCAGTGGGTCGTCTATTTATTTATAGAAAATTATATTGCCGCTCTGTGGGGCCTCCGCAGCCAATGACCGCTGTGGCAGGTGACTATTTTCGCAGCTTAATCTAAAGTGACTCTTATGCTAAACATTGTGCATCCCGACGTTGACCTAGCAGTGGCGGCGAGCATAGCCGTTCTGACCATGCCGATATCGGCATCGACATCGTTTGGAGGATGTGGTGCTCGAATAATAGTGGAAATGCGATATTATCTTTTACATGCATAATATATAGAAAATAGTTAGATCTCTAAATCGATGCATATGAAGCTACATATATATTCTTGGTCATAATCCCCTTATCTAAAGGGGATGGATGCATGGCTTCACGTCGTCGTCGCTTTCATCGTCAGTATCTTCGTCGTCCGAGTAGTAGTACTTCCTGCACATTGTTCCGTCGAACACCTTCACTGTGAGCACATCATCGCCTTCATATTTGAAGTGTACGAAGCAGCCGAAATCCACACCATGCGCGATGGTGAATTTCTCCCAGCCCTTGTCGAGGTACATCCGGCCTTGACCGTCAAATAGGACCTCCACGGTCCAGAGATGAGGACCACAGTCAGCTGCTCGCAGATACACCTTAGCTGGCTCCTGGCCGTCAAGATAGTCCGCAAAATTTTTTGGGAGAGCCTGCAAAGAGATCGAGCGCCGATCGTTTGAAATTAAAGGTTTTTTAGAACATGCCCATAATTAATCACATGCATCATATATGTGGGAACGCGTACGTACCTTCTTGACCAAAGGGTCTTCATAGACGACGATGAAGAACTCCTCTATGATCAATGGCAGTGTTGACGGTGGTGGTGGCAATGATGATGATCCACTTCCCCTTCCCCTTCCCCTTCCAGTCCGCGTCCGAGACGTGGAAGCCATGGCAATGGATCAAGTGTATGTGAACGAAGAAGAGAGAGGCAGAACCTATTGACACAAGGGATGGCCGTGTGGGTGTTTATAAGGGAGAGATGACCGTTGTAGGGGTTTACACAATAAAATAAGGAGGAGGTGAACGTTGGTGGGGGTTTGCACAATAAATTAAGGAGGAGATGACCGTTGTGGGGGTTTACACAATAAATTAAGGAGGAGACGACCGTTGTGGGGGTATATATCTCAACAAAAAAGTAATGCGGACTATCTTGACGGAAATGGAACTTCGTGATATAGTTATCATTTTACCGTGAAAAGTAATGCCTAAAAGAAATGGTAATTTGTGATAGTTTATCATTTACCGTAATGGCTACAACAAATCGTTGATGGTTTATCATTTTTTGCGTGAAAAGTAATGGCTACAAGAAATGGGCGATGGTGTATCATTTTTTGCATGAAAAGTAATGGCTACAACAAAATCGGTGATGGTTTATCATTTTTTGCGTGAAAAGTAATGGCTACAAGAAATGGGTGATGGTGTATCATTTTTTGCGTGAAAAGTAATGTCTACAACAAAATCGGTGATGGTTTATCGTTTTTTTGCGTGAAAAGTAATGGCTACAAGAAATGGGTGATGGTGTATCATTTTGCGTGAAAAGTAATGGCTACAACAAAATCGGTGAAGGTTTGTCGTTTTTTGCGTGAAAAGTAATGGCTACAACAAATCGGTGATGGTGTATCATTTTTTTGCGTGAAAAGTAATGGCTACAACAAATCGGTGATGGTTTATCATTTTTTGCGTGAAACGTAATGCCTAAAAAGAGTTTATAATTTAGCTCGTGAAAAATAATGCAGAAAACCAAACTTTGCGTGAAGCTAACCGACGACAGAGAGAGAGAGGGTGGTGGCCCCGACCAGAGAGAGAGATAGGGGTTATCCTGCCCGTTAGATCATACGATCAACGGTCGGCGGGCACGATCCGCGTGACATGGGCTAGACCAATCAGGGCAATGTTGGGCGTCTGTGAGAGTTTGTGAAGGGAGAGGGCAAAACTGAGTAGTATCAAGAAACCAAGGGCAAGTGAGTAGTAAACAGACTAAGGGATTCAAATCTGAGATTTAAAAAATGAAAAATGCATGTTTTGTACAATGAAACCCATCTTGGCCTACCTCAAACTATTTGCAATACAAATATACATGAGTGTGAAAATTATGGCCTCATTCAGACAAAGTATGTTTTGGGAAAAGCTGTTTTGGGTAGGGCTTATTGTGGAAAACCATGCACCTTCATAGCTACTAGGTGATTTGAGAAGTGGCAATTTGTGGTAAAACTTGATTTATCTATGATTTGAGAAGTGGCAACTTGTGGTAAAGACTCCATGAGTAAGTGCCACTCTTTTTCGGAATTTTTTGCACATTAAATAACTCATTTAACTGGTTAATCCCATTTGTTGACTCTCTGTTGACCAGCCACTTGAGGGTAAAACTGAGTATATTGCACTAGCCAGTATTAGCACCCAAGGGGAAAACTGAGCACACAAAAAATGCTAGTATATGACTCGAGGGTATACCTGAGTATATCTAAATTTCCAGGGTTAGACCCGACGACGCGTGTTGCGGTGCAGAAGTGGAAGACGTGCCATTGTTGACGCGTGTCGCGGTGCAGACGTGCAAATAGTGGACGCGTAGGACGCGAGTCGCATTTAGGACGCGTAAGCCCCTCCTTCCCTCCCTCTGCACACAGTCGTCTCATTCTCGCTCACGCACGAAACCACCCCTCTCACGTCCCATCAACTTCTCCAAATCGGAAAAACCCCAACCGCCCTACGCATGCTACCCTGCCGGCGATGGAGAAGAAGAATGCGCCGGCGGCCGTCGCCTCCGAGCCCGTCGCCGCCAAGCCCGTCGCCGCCGAGCGCGTCACCGCCGAGGGCGGCGCATCCAAGCGCGGCGCCTCCGTGAACTGGGCCTCCCTCTCGGCTGATGGACCACTTCACAAGATCGGCGAATGCTTACTAGCGAACGAGGAGTATGCCGACACCTACTCTGCTATGAGGCAAGTCTGTAGAAATTGGCGCTCAGGTTTGCCTGAGCCCGACGTGCACCTGGACGAATGGATCATGCTAGACCACGCCCTTCCACGCGTCGCTGAGTTCACCTTCCTCCAACTCGGCACATCACGTTCCGTCACCATAGATCTATCGGAAGTTCATACAAGGTTCAATTTCCTCCATATCTACCTTTTTATTTTCAATCTTAAACATCTTAGTGCTGAATGTTATCTTCATATATATATTTTAGATACTACTTCGTCGGCTTTTGCCGTGGCGTCATCGTGCTTGCCCAGAAGAACCCGCCGCACAAGATACGGCTTCTGAACCCACTCACAAAGGCATCGAACACTATGTTTGAGGCGCAGATGCCATCTGTTTTTCTGGATTCAGTCGCTGTAATCAAATCCCCGACTATGGTCTTCGTTGCCACACAATTCCCGCCGGAAATTGGTTGGGTCGATGAGAGCACTCCAACTAAGGATATATATGAAGATTGGGGAGAAGAAAGATTTTCGATCGAGAACCATTGTCTGCGTTGCATTACCTCATTCAATGGTGAACTGTATGCAATAGCTGCGGACAATTTTAAGTCCGGAAGAATAGTGTGCACCAATGTACAGTTGCAGCAGCGCGCGAGCACTGTCAAGATGGAGACACTAATTTCATTTCCAGAACTTGGACGTCAGAAGTTCTACCTTGTGAAGTCGGATGGTGATCTGCTGCTTGTGTTGTTGGTCAACCGGGCTTTGGCGGGCAAACCATTGGTGTACCGTGTGGACACTCAGAGCCGCTCTCTCCATCGGGTCAGTAACATTGGCAGTAATGCCTTCTTCATGAATTATATTCGGTCTATCTCCATCGACACTAGAGTGCACCCGACACTTCGACCTGGCTGCATCTACTACACGGATTTGGGTTATATCAGAGAGTACTCTCATGATACAAAGGCATGGAATGAGTGGCCACTACGTGTGGATAGAATAGGAAACTACGGTATGAAAAATGAACACAGGTCATACCGTCTGGAGGATGTATTGGCCGCACACTGCAGACGGAACGAGTTCAACCAATATTTCCTTGGGGTAATGCAGGAATGGAGCGACGAAGAAATATATGAGGAGGAATGAAGAACAAATTCATTCATCCTGGGGTATCCTAATCTTCTTGTTGTCCATACATTGCGTGCGTCTTGTATATTTTTCAGCTTAGTTTGTCGTGAACATTAACAACGTTATTGGCTGCTTTTGGCTGCTGTATGTAGTTTATGTATTATACTTAGTTTTCTGATTATGCTGTTGTGAATTTATCATATACTAGCTTCTAGATTTGCTGCCATATTGGGCAAAAAACGAGGGCCAAAAGGCATAAATAACCCCAGAGATTTGCTACTAGATTTGCTGCCATATTGAAGAAAGACAGAAATAGAAGCTTCTCTAGATTTGATACTAATTTGGTGAAAAAGACAGAGAGAGAAAGAGGGGAAAAGGTGCTCTTAAAAATGCCAATTTGGGCCGAGAGAGACAAAACCCAGCTCCTGCTCACGTGCAACCAAACACTTCTCGTCCTGTCCCACGCGGTCCCTTTCTACCAGTCCCACGCGACGCGGCCCCACAGACGACGCGGCACAACACGTCAGCACAGAACGTCCAAATAGACGGATTCCTTCCGTTTGAGCTCCTTCTGCGGGTTTCAGACATAGGCTTGGGGAAAACTGAGGAAAAACTAAGGGGCTGGGGAAAACTAAGTACAACTAACGAAGCGGGGGCACGAAAATAGAAATCCTTTTTTATTATCATGAAACTGGTTCTGTCGGAGCCAAGATCCAGTTCATTTTTGGTTTGCAGGATATAGATGTTTGTCACACATAGCTTTGCGTGTGTATAAAATAACCTCTTACGATGGCCAAGGGCAATTAGATATTACTATAATTTCTGCTCTTATGTTGTACTATCTTAAAAAGCCAATCAAGAATAGTAACATGTTTCACATGATAAGTCTATGGTTCTGTTAAACAGGAAAAAATGAAAGAGAAAAGAGAATTGGCGATTATGACAGAAGCACGAACTCACATGCTTGCAACAATGCATAAGGCAGGTTCTATCACTTTTCTTGCTCTGGTTGATGGTTAGTATTCTCTTGTTAGAAGCCGCGTCTTTGATGTTGGGGCCTGGCATATTCTTTTCGATATGCTAATGGTCGGCCTGGAACTTTGTGACATGTTTTCTTAGACTACAGTAGACCAGTTATTAAGTGGCATACCTTTTTTCCTTGGTTTCTATTTTAGTTCTCAGATGTCCAAAATATTGCTTTGCTTTGCCATATCGGCTCACTCTTGATGCTTGAAAGCTATTACTTCAAAACTATGCTCTATCTTAAAAATTTCAGATGTTTGTTTATGCTTTCAGTTGCTTTTGTTTTGGCAGGAAGCTATTTTAATTGTTTCTTTTGCAACATTGAGTTAAAAACTTCGTTCGTGATAAAATTGACCAGGATTTGCAAACCAGACATTATTAACTTTGTTTCTCTTTTCTGTGCTTTGCCTTCAAAAGTGCGGATACCTGATTATGTTTTCAGTTCCTTCTTTGGTTTATTACAATTCATTTTGAAGCTAAAATGTTTGTCGCTTTCTTTTCCAAAATAAAATACAGTGATTATGACAGCAGTGGAGACTTTCCCAAATTAATAAAAAAAATAGTTATTTCAAGATTGTGTTATCGTGTGCTTTCCCCTATTTTCAGGAATAGAAGAGATGGTAAATTCATTATAATATGTTTAATTTGGTTCCTAAAAATCAAAGTTGTTTCTCCTTTCTGTGATTTGCCTTCAAAGGTTCAGATACTTCATTATATTCTTGATTACTTCTCTGGTTAATTATCTCTGGATTCAAGTATATGGATATCGTTGTTGCGGACACACCGTTGCTATAGCAGCTATTAGATACATGGAGAATGCAGCTAATTTGGTGGTCAAGGATTTGAACTACCGCTGGTTAAAGCAAATACAAGAAGAGAATGGACATATCAGGAGTCAGCTTACATATATCGCTGTTGTGGAACACACCGCTGCTGTAGCAATTATTATCGTGTATGCAGTACTTTTGTTTTGTGAAACCAAAATGGATCCAGAGCAAGGAGAAATTGTGCCATCACATTAGACCTTCAACCATTCCATACCGTCTTATGCAGTGTTGTTGGCTTCAGGACAGTGTTATTAGACCTTGGCTATATTAATGTAGAATGTACACATTAATTCAACCAGCTATGTTCTGTAATATAACTATTACAATATTAGACTTAGATAAAACAATACTTTTCTATCTATTGATGTTGGAATCTATATTATGTGTAATGTACACATGAATTCTTCCAGCTATATTTTGTAATATACTTGTGATAATATTAGACTAAGATGAAAAATTACTTGTTTTTATCTATCAATATTGGAATCTATGCTATGCGTACCTCATGGATACCTTGATAAGCCTCATAGTTTAAAGCCAATAAATCTCAATTATATATAACACCATAGATAGAACTTATTGTTACAATACTATCTCACTTTTATCCTTGCGCCGGGGTGCAACGGGTAACTAACGAAACATAGAATTGCGGTATAAGGTACAATTAATTGTCTGTATTTGTTTGTTGTCTGGCTGAATTGTTATCCGAATTGAACTACTAACCAAAATTTGGCTGAGGATCGCTGTAGTGGCTACGATGCTGAGTGGGTCTAAGGGGTTGTTATCACCAGAATTTGACCGGATCAGAGGTGGGCCGTGTGATACGTCTCCGACGTATCGATAATTTCTTATGTTCCATGCCACATTATTGATGATATCTACATGTTTTATGCACACTTTATGTCATATTCGTGCATTTTCTGGAACTAACCTATTAACAAGATGCCGAAGTGCCAGTTGCTGTTTTCTGCTGTTTTTGGTTTCAGAAATCCTAGTAAGGAAATATTCTCGGAGTTGGACGAAATCAACGCCCAGGGTCCTATTTTGCCACGAAGCTTCCAGAAGACCGAAGAGGAGAAGAAGTGGGGCCACGAGGTGGCGACACCATAGGGCGGCGCGGCCCAAGCCCTGGTCGCGCCGACCTAGGGTGTGGGCCCCTCGTGACGCCCATTGACCTGCCCTTCCACCTACAAATAGCCTTCGTCGCGAAACCCCCAATACCGAGAGCCACGATACGGAAAACCTTCCAGAGACGCCGCCGCCGCCAATCCCATCTCGGGGGATTCAGGAGATCGCCTCCGGCACCCTGCCGGAGAGGGGAATCATCTCCCGGAGGACTCTACGCCGCCATGGTCGCCTCCGGAGTGATGTGTGAGTAGTCTACCCCTGGACTATGGGTCCATAGCAGTAGCTAGATGGTTGTCTTCTCCTCATTGTGCTTAATTGTCGGGTCTTGTGAGCTGCCGAACATGATCAAGATCATCTATCTGTAATTCTATATGTTGTGTTTGTTGGGATCCGATGAATAGAGAATACCATGTTATGTTGATTATCAATTTATATATATGTGTTGTTTATGATCTTGCATGCTCTCCGTTACTAGTAGATGCTCTGGCCAAGTAGATGCTTGTAACTCCAAGAGGGAGTATTTATGCTCGATAGTGGGTTCATGTCTGCGTGAATCTGGGGGAGTGACAGAAACCTCTAAGATTATGGATGTGCTGTTGCCACTAGGGATAAAACATTGGTGCTATGTTCAAGGATGTAGTTACTGATTACATTACGCGCAATACTTAATGCAATTGTCTGTTGTTAGCAACTTAATACTGGAGGGGGTTCGGATGATAACCTGAAGGTGGACTTTTTAGGCATAGATGCATGCTAGATAGCGGTCTATGTACTTTCTCGTAATGCCCAATTAAATCTCACTATACTCATCATAATATGTATGTGCATGGTCATGCCCTCTCTATTTGTCAATTGCCCAACTGTAATTTGTTCACCCAACATGCTGTTTATCTTATGGGAGAGACACCTCTAGTGAAATGTGGACCCCGGTCCAATTCTCTTTACTGAAATACAATTTACTGCAATACTGTTTTACTGTTTTCTGCAAACAATCATCATCCACACTATACATCTAATCCTTTGTTACAGCAAGCCGGTGAGATTGACAACCTCGCTGTTTCGTTGGGGCAAAGTACTTGGTTTGTGTTGTGCAGGTTCCACGTTGGCGCCGGAATCCCTGGTGTTGCGCCGCACTACATCTCACCGCCAGCAACCTTCAACGTGCTTCTTGGCTCCTACTGGTTCAATAAACCTTGGTTTCATACTGAGGGAAAACTTGCCGCTGTACGCATCACACCTTCCTCTTGGGGTTCCCAACGGACGCGTGCTGTACGCGTATCAAGCTCTTTTTCTGGCGCCGTTGCCGGGGAGATCAAGACACGCTGCAAGGGGAGTCTCCACATCCCAATCTCTTTACTTTGTTTTTGTCTTGCTTAGTTTTATTTACTATTTTGTTTGCTGCACTAAATCAAAATACAAAAAAATTAGTTGCTAGTTTTACTTTATTTGCTATCTTGTTTGCTATATCAAAAACACAAAAAAAATAGTTACTTGCATTTACTTTATCTAGTTTGTTTTATTTACTACTGCTAAAATGGGTACTCCTGAAAATACTAAGTTGTGTGACTTCACAACCACAAATAATAATGATTTCTTATGCACACCTATTGCTCCACCTGCTACTACAACAGAATTCTTTGAAATTAAACCTGTTTTACTGAACCTTGTTATGCGAGAGCAATTTTCTGGTGTTAGTTCTGATGATGCTGCTGCCCATCTCAATAATTTTGTTGAATTGTGTGAAATGCAAAAATATAAAGATGTAGATGGTGACATTATAAAATTAAAATTGTTCCCTTTCTCATTAAGAGGAAGAGCTAAAGATTGGTTGCTATCTCTGCCTAAGAATAGTATTGATTCATGGACTAAATGCAAGGATGCTTTTATTGGTAGATATTATCCCCCTGCTAAAATTATATCTTTGAGGAGTAGCATAATGAATTTTAAACAATTGGATACTGAGCATGTTGCACAAGCATGGGAAAGAATGAAATCTTTGGTTAAAAATTGCCCAACCCATGGACTGACTACTTGGATGATCATCCAAACCTTTTATGCAGGACTGAATTTTTCTTCGCGGAACCTATTGGATTCAGCTGCTGGAGGTACCTTTATGTCCATCACTCTTGGTTAAGCAACAAAGCTTCTTGATAATATGATGATCAACTACTCTGAATGGCACACGGAAAGAGCTCCACAAGGTAAGAAGGTAAATTCTGTTGAAGAAACCTCTTCCTTGAGTGATAAGATTGATGCTATTATGTCTATGCTTGTGAATGATAGGACTAATGTTGATCCTAATAATGTTCCGTTAGCTTCATTAGTTGCTCAAGAAGAACATGTTGATGTAAACTTCATTAAAAATAATAATTTCAACAACAATGCTTACCGGAACAATTCTAGTAACAACTATAGGCCATATCCTTATAATAATGGCAACGGCTATGGTAATTCTTATGGGAATTCTTACAACAATAATAGGAACACACCCCCTGGACTTGAAGCCATGCTTAAAGAATTTATTAGTACATAAACTGCTTTTAACAAATCTGTTGAAGAAAAGCTTGGGAAAATTGATATACTTGCTTCTAAAGTCGATAGTCTTGCTGCTGATGTTGATCTTTTAAAATCGAAAGTTATGCCTAATGAAAATCATCATAATAAAATTGTTACTACAGCAAATGCCATCCAAGTTAGAATTAATGAGAATATAAGATTGATGGCTGAATTGCGTGCTAGGTGGGAAAGAGAAGAAAATGAAAAAGAAGATAATATAGCTAAAGTTTGGACTATCACCACCACTAGTAATGCTAATGCTACACATGTTGCTGCACCTCCTACTATTAATGGTAAAATAATTGGTGTTGGCAATGTTTCCACTTCTAATGCAAAGCGCGAGAAACTGCCTGAAACTGCTAAAACTGCTGAAACTGCCTGTGATAAAACTGCTGAAATTTTTTCCAACATTGGGGATGATGATCCCATTGCTTTAGATTATAATGGTTTGAATTTTGATTATTGCCACATCTCTGAAGTTATAAAGTTCTTGCAAAAACTTGCTAAAAGTCCTAATGCTAGTGCTATAAATTTGGCTTTCACGAAACATATTACAAATGCTCTCATAAAAGCTAGAGAAGAGAAATTAGAGCGCGAAGCTTCTATTCCTAGAAAGCTAGAGGATGGTTGGGAGCCCATCATTAAGATGAAGGTTAAAGATTTTGATTGTAATGCTTTATGTGACCTTGGTGCAAGTATTTCCGTTATGCCTAAGAAAATCTATAATATGCTTGACTTGCCACCGCTGAAAAATTGTTATTTGGATGTTAATCTTGCTGATCATTCTACAAAGAAACCTTTGGGGAAGTTGATAATGTTCGCATTACCGTTAACAATAACCTTGTCCCCGTTGATTTTGTTGTCTTGGATATTGAATGCAATGCATCTTGTCCCATTATATTGGGAAGACCTTTTCTTCGAACTGTTGGTGCTATCATTGATATGAAGGAAGGTAATATTAAATATCAATTTCCTCTCAAGAAAGGTATGGAACACTTCCCTAGAAAGAGAATGAAGTTACCTTTTGATTCTATTATTAGAACAAATTATGATGTTGACACTTCGTCTCTTGATGATACTTGATACACACTTTCTGCGCCTAGCTGAAAGACGTTAAAGAAAAGCGCTTATGGGAGACAACCCATCTTTTTACTACAGTACTTTGTTTTTATTTTGTGTCTTGGAAGTTGTTTACTACTGTAGCAACCTCTCCTTATCTTAGTTTAGTGTTTTGTTGTGCCAAGTAAAGTCGTTGATAGTAAAGTTCATACTAGATTTGGATTACTGCGCAGAAACAGATTTCTTTGCTGTCACGAATCTGGGCAAACTTCTCTGTAGGTAACTCAGAAAATTATGCCAATTTACGTGAGTGATCCTCAGATATGTACGCAACTTTCATTCAATTTGAGAATTTTCATTTGAGCAAGTCTGGTGCCTCAATAAAATTCTTCAATACGAACTGTTCTGTTTTTGACAGATTCTGCCTTTTATTTCGCATTGCCTGTTTTGTTATGTTCGATGGATATTTCGATTCCATTGACTTTCAGTAGCTTTGTGCAATGTCCAGAAGTGTTAAGAATGATTATGTCACCTCTGAACATGTATATTTTGATTGTGCACTAACCCTCTAATGAGTTGTTCTAAGTTTGGTGTGGAGGAAGTTTTCAAGGATCAAGAGAGGGAGATGATACAACATGATCAAGGAGAGTGAAAGCTCTAAGCTTGGGGATGCCCCGGTGGTTCACCCCTGCATATATCAAGAAGACTCAAGCGTCTAAGCTTGGGGATGCCCAAGGCATCCCCTTCTTCATCGACAACATTATCAGGTTCCTCCCCTGAAATTATATTTTTATTCCATCACATCTTATGTGCTTTGCTTGGAGCGTCGGTTTGTTTTTGTTTTTTGTTTTGTTTGAATAAAATGGATCCTAGCATTCACTGTGTGGGAGAGAGACACGCTCTGCTGTAGCATATGGACAAGTATGTCCTTAGGTTCTACTCATAATATTCATGGCGAAGTTTCTTCTTCGTTAAATTGTTATATGGTTGGAATTGGAAAATGATACATGTAGTAATTGCTAAAAATGTCTTGGAAAATGTGATACTTGGCAATTGTTGTGCTTATTTTTAAGCTCTTGCATCATATACTTTGCACCCATTAATGAAGAAATACATAGAGCATGCTAAAATTTGGTTTGCATATTTGGTTTCTCTAAAGTCTAGATAATTTCTAGTATTGAGTTTGAACAACAAGGAAGACGGTGTAGAGTCTTATAATGTTTTCAATATGTCTTTTATGTGAGTTTTGCTGCACCGGTTCATCCTTGTGTTTGTTTCAAATAGCCGTGCTAGCCTAAACCTTGTATCGAGAGGGAATACTTCTCATGCATCAAAAATCCTTCAGCCAACCACTATGCCATTTGTGTCCACCATACCTACCTACTACATGGTATTTCTCCGCCATTCCAAAGTAAATTGCTTGAGTGCTACCTTTAAATTTCCATTCTTCACCTTTACAATATATAGCTCATGGGACAAATAGCCTAAAAACTATTGTGGTATTGAATATGTACTTATGCACTTTATCTCTTATTAAGTTGCTCGTTGTGCGATAACCATGTTCCTGGGGACGCCATCAACTACTCTTTGTTGAATATCATGTGAGTTGCTATGCATGTTCGTCTTGTCTGAAGTAAGGGCGATCTACCACCTTATGGTTAGAGCGTGCATATTGTTAGAGAAGAACATTGGGCCGCTAACTAAAGCCATGATCCATGGTGGAAGTTTCAGTTTTGGACATATATCCTCAATCTCATATGAGAAAATTATTAATTGTTGCTACATGCTTATGCATAAAAGAGGAGTCCATTATCTGTTGTCTATGTTGTCCCGGTATGGATGTCTAAGTTGAGAATAATCAATAGCGAGAAATCCAATGCGAGCTTTCTCCTTAGACCTTTGTACAGGCGGCATAGAGGTACCCCTTTGTGACACTTGGTTAAAACATGTGCATTGCGATAATCCCGGTAGTCCAAGCTAATTAGGACAAGGTGCGGGCACTATTAGTATACTATGCATGAGGCTTGCAACTTGTAAGATATAATCTACATAACACATATGCTTTATTACTACCGTTGACAAAATTGTTTCTTGTTTTCAAAATCAAAGCTCTAGCACAAATATAGCAATCGATGCTTTCCTCTTTGAAGGACCATTCTTTTACTTTTATTGTTGAGTCAGTTCACCTATTTCTCTCCATCTCAAGAAGCAAACACTTGTGTGAACTGTGCATTGATTCCTACATACTTGCATATTGCACTTGTTATATTACTTTACATTGACAACTATCCATGAGATATACATGTTATAAGTTGAAAGCAACCGCTGAAACTTAATCTTCCTTTGTGTTGCTTCAATGCTTCTACTTTGAATTATTGCTTTATGAGTTAACTCTTATGCAAAACTTATTGATGCTTGTCTTGAAGTACTATTCATGAAAAGTCTTTGCTATATGATTCACTTGTTTACTCATGTCATATACATTGTTTTGATCGCTGCATTCACTACATATGCTTACAAATAGTATGATCAAGGTTATGATGGCATGTCACTCCAGAAATTATCTTTGTTTATCGTTTACCTGCTCGGGACGAGCAGTAACTAAGCTTGGGGATGCTTATACGTCTCCGACGTATCGATAATTTCTTATGTTCCATGCCACATTATTGATGATATCTACATGTTTTATGCACACTTTATGTCATATTCGTGCATTTTCTGGAACTAACCTATTAACAAGATGCCGAAGTGCCAGTTGCTATTTTCTGCTGTTTTTGGTTTCAGAAATCCTAGTAAGGAAATATTCTCGGAATTGGACGAAATCAACGCCCAGGGTCCTATTTTGCCACGAAGCTTCCAGAAGACCGAAGAGGAGACGAAGTGGGGCCACGAGGTGGCGACACCATAGGGCGGCGCGGCCCAAGCCCTGGCCGCGCCGACCTATGGTGTGGGCCCCTTGTGACGCCCCTTGACCTGCCCTTCCGCCTACAAATAGCCTTCGTCGCGAAACCCCCAGTACCGAGAGCCACGATACGGAAAACCTTCCAGAGACACCGCCGCCGCCAATCCCATCTCGGGGGATTCAGGAGATCGCCTCCGGCACCCTGCCGGAGAGGGGAATCATCTCCCGGAGGACTCTACGCCGCCATGGTCGCCTCTGGAGTGATGTGTGAGTACTCTACCCCTGGACTATGGGTCCATAGCAGTAGCTAGATGGTTGTCTTCTCCTCATTGTGCTTAATTGTCGGGTCTTGTGAGCTGCCGAACATGATCAAGATCATCTATCTGTAATTCTATATGTTGTGTTTGTTGGGATCCGATGAATAGAGAATACCATGTTATGTTGATTATCAATTTATATCTATGTGTTGTTTATGATCTTGCATGCTCTCCGTTACTAGTAGATGCTCTGGCCAAGTAGATGCTTGTAACTCCAAGAGGGAGTATTTATGCTCGATAGTGGGTTCATGTCTCCGTGAATCTGGGGGAGTGACAGAAACCTCTAAGATTATGGATGTGCTGTTGCCACTAGGGATAAAACATTGGTGCTATGTTCGAGGATGTAGTTACTGATTACATTACGCGCAATACTTAATGCAATTGTCTGTTGTTAGCAACTTAATACTGGAGGGGGTTCGGATGATAACCTGAAGGTGGACTTTTTAGGCATAGATGCATGCTGGATAGCGGTCTATGTACTTTGTCGTAATGCCCAATTAAATCTCACTATACTCATCATAATATGTATGTGCATGGTCATGCCCACTCTATTTGTCAATTGCCCAACTGTAATTTGTTCACCCAACATGCTGTTTATCTTATGGGAGAGATACCTCTAGTGAACTGTGGAACCCGGTCCAATTCTCTTTACTGAAATACAATTTACTGCAATACTGTTTTACTGTTTTCTGCAAACAATCATCATCCACACTATACATCTAATCCTTTGTTATAGCAAGCCGGTGAGATTGACAACCTCGCTATTTCGTTGGGGCAAAGTACTTGGTTTGTGTTGTGCAGGTTCCACATTGGCGCCGGAATCCCTGGTGTTGCGCCGCACTATCTCACCGCCATCAACCTTCAACGTGCTTCTTGGCTCCTACTGGTTCGATAAACCTTGGTTTCATACTGAGGGAAAACTTGCCGCTGTACGCATCACACCTTCCTCTTGGGGTTCCCAACGGGCGCGTGCTGTACGCGTATCACCGTGATTAAAGATGGGCTTGAAGAATATACACGGAAGATATACATGAATCGGCCTTGTGCACGAAGTTTGGGCTAGTTTTCCCGTGTATCTGTAAATATAGTAGGATACGTGTCGGTTAGATAGAATTTGGCTCGTACACGGTTGGGATTATTCCCACGTTAGAAAGTCTACGGACTATAAATATGTATCTAGGGTTATTGAGAAAAACAACAATCACGTTCACAACAAACCAATCTAGGCGCATCGCCAACCCCTTGTTTCGAGGGTTTCTTCCGGGTAAGCATCATGCTGCCTAGATCGCATCTTGCGATCTAGGCAGTATACGTTTATTCGTGGTTCATGCGTTGCTCGTGCTGAAGCCTTGTTGATGGCGAGTAACGTAGTTATCATAGATGTGTTAGGGTTAGCATTGTTTTACCGTGTTATATGCTTTTGTTCATGCAACCCTTAGACGTCTAGCCGCCTTTACACCTATCTTAGGTGTAAGGGAGGTACCTTGCTTGATCATTGTTTAGTAGATCCGATCCGTTATGATTGCTCCTTGTTCTTCAAGGATTAGTTTAATATCTACATAGTTAGGCCTTGCAAACGGGTTGAAGGATCCAGTAGCACGTAGGGTGTAGTTTGCTAGCCCTAGATAAGATGTTCCGGGAATCAACTCCATGTTGGTTTTTAGGCCTTATCTAGGGCTGGCTTATTATCATCTTGCGTAGCTGCCAGGCTCAATCACGTGTAGGATGTTCCGATTATGTGGTGAAAACCCTAAATCGTCGTAGGTTGTTTTAGCTTTATATCGATCAAGCAGGACCACCATGTTATCGTAGACCTCATACGAACCATGGGTGGATCGGCTCCTTGAGCCGATTCACAGGACAACCTGAGAGCCGATCGAGGCTCGTATTTAATGTTTACGTGTATGCCATGCAGGAAACTAAGCGAAGCAGTCCATCACCTTCCTGACCAGGTATAGGTCAGGTGGCACGCCCTTGCACCAGCATCGGACGTGCGTGCCGGAGCTTTGCGGGCCGTCGCTCGAGGGACCAGGGCCAGCCGCAGCTCTGGGAGCCTCCCGGCTCTACGTGTTGCTCGTCGTTGCTCGCCGGTGGGTTTCGGACGCCAACACATTCTGGCACGCCCGGTAGGACGGTCTTCGACATCAATGGCATCAACGGCATCGCCATCTGCATCTGAGATGGCGGAAGGTCCTCCAGTTACGTACGAAGATCTGACTGAGGAGCTCAAGAAGAAGTATGACGATGTCAAAGCTATCTTCGAAGCCGACCTCATCGGCTCTTTCCGGAGGACCCGCTCACACGGCATCAGGTGGAAAGGGTTCTCACCTGAAGGCGCGCTCGATGGAGTGGACCTGTCTACCCCTTCAGAAGAACGCACCAGGTCTCTTCGTCAGGAGGTTAATCACATATTAGCTCATTCGCTACACCGCCATTCTGAGAGCCTGGTGAACGCTTTGGAGCGTGTCGCGCTTCGGGTGATCCAGGAAATCATGAGGCACCAGTACTCTCCGACAGGACCTGCTCTAGGGACTCACCAAGGAGAGATACCACTCCAGACCCGACCACCGCTGCCATTCACGCTGGCAGCACCAGAAGTGCCGAGTTCACCGGCATTCGTCGTCCACAAGATCGGTGGTGATCCTAGTGATTACCAGTTCTTGTATGAGGCGCCTAAGGAGATCCCGCATGGATACACGTGCACCTATGTGCCAGACTGCAGTAACTGGGCACTCACGAACCAGACTGCAACAGCAGGGGTTTCTGGAACAGCAGGAGGGGCTTCTGGATTAGATCTTGAGAAGCAGGCGTGGCTAACTAAGTATGCCACTCCAACAAATCTCCAAAGCTCAACTCCTGCAGCTAGCTCAGATCTTGAGAAGCAAGCGTGGCTAGCTAAGTATGCCACTCCAGCGAATCTTCAGAGTTCGCCTCCAGCAGCTAGCACCGCGGATCAGATCAGTACCATCTTGAGAGACCAGTTCGGCATGGTGCCGAAAAGGAGGGCAATCGGCTATTCCAAGCCATACCCCAACGAGTACGATTTGATCCCACTACCACCCAAATATCGGCTCCCTGAATTCTCCAAGTTTAGTGGGTCAGATGGCTCCAGTTCAATCGAGCATGTGAGCCGATATTTGGCGCAACTGGGCACGATCTCAGCGGCAGATGCACTGCGCGTGAGGTTCTTCGCACAGTCCCTCACAGGATCGGCTTTTGGGTGGTACACCTCGCTGCCACCAGATTCAATCCGGACTTGGAAGCAGATGGAAGAGCAGTTCCACATGCAGTATCATTCAGAGGCTTCCGAGGCTGGCATTGCCGATCTAGCACAAGTACGACAGAAGCGCGGAGAAACAGTGTCAGAATACATCCAGCGCTTCAGGACCATTAGGAACCGATGCTATTCGGCTCGTTTGACTGAAAAAGAAGCAGTCGAGTTGGCGGTGGTGGGTCTCGCATCGCCGATCAAGGATATGGCTTCCCAAGCAGATTACCCTTCACTGGCGCATATGGTTCAGAAACTGTCATTATATGAACAGCGCCACCCAGAGTTGTACCAGGACAAATTCAAGCGTGCGGTAGTCCTGGTTGAGACAGAGGAAGATGAAGGCTCTGCGGGAGATCAAGAGGTAGCAGTGGCTGAATGGACTCGGGGGGCAAGCCCCGTGTCCTGCAAGTGGGTTAAGCCACAAGGTCCTCCAAGAGGGTTTGACTTCGACGTGACCAAAGCTGAGCAAATTTTCGACCTCTTACTCAAGGAGAAGCAGCTAAAGTTACCCGAAGGCCTCAAAATCCCCACGGCACAGGAGTTGAATGGAAAGCCATACTGCAAATGGCATAACACGTTCACCCATACCACCAACGACTGCAGGGTGTGGCGTCAGCAGATCCAAATGGTGATAGAGCAAGGGCGTCTAATCTTCAGCCAGTACGCCATGAAAGTCGACACGCACCCCTTCCCCGCCGTTAACATGGTGGAGTGCACTTACCCTGGGAGGTGCCAGCCAGGTTTCTCGTTCAGCATTAACATGGTCGGGCCTGGACACCACTCTGGTAAGGACAGAGACGAGGGCACCCGCTCTCGTGACAAGGACAAGGAGGAAGCCGCTCCACGCGATCAGCTCCGACACGATGGCAAGCGCTACATCACAGAGGGAGAAGTGAAGAATGTGCGATATCAACGACCTCTCTCTGATCATCTCCTCAACAAATATGTGAGTCAGTACGACCAGCGCCGGCGATACAGCGACGACGACGAAAGAGATTGTCTGGCTAGCAGGGACGCCAGGAGATATCGTCGGCATGATCGCGACGAGGAGAGATATGAGCGCCATGCCAGGGAAAAATCAAGAGAGCAGGACGACGTGGACAAGCACTGGGACTGTCCCTTCTTCAAGCACTGCTGGGATTCAGGAATGAGCCGATTGCCCACAATCGGCAACTTCCCAGAATGTAGACACAAGAAGAAGAGCGCAGGAGACGTGTCAGTGTTCAAGCGTCTGGGACCTCTCCCATCTCGGAACAAGCAAGCTGAGTCCTCTCGGGTGGAAGATCTCGAGGAGTTGGAAGACGACGATGAAGAAGAAGAAGATAAGTACCACCGGCCAAGGTGGTGCCCTGATGGACTCAGCCGTTCCCAAAAGCATAGGGTTCAGCGACTACGTGGCTTGGAGGAAGCCGAAAGGTTATACTTGCACACGTTAAGGAAGGCGCGGCCTGATTTAGCCGCGAAAATTCAGCGAACTCTGGAAGAAGAGGGTCAACCACAAAAGAAGGAGTGGCGCCCCAAGCAAAGGAAAGCCGATGACGAGACATCGGCTGGTACAAACATGGTGTTCATCCTGCCAGCAGAGTTTTGTGCTCCTGGAACAGAAGAGGCATATGTGGCACAACTTGACTGCGGCCCACGGCCGGTTATTTTTGAGAAGCCACGAGAAAGAAGTTACAGACACCTGAAGGCCCTGTACTTACGAGGTTATATCAATGGGCAGCCTGTCAACAAGATGCTGGTGGACACCGGAGCGGCAGTCAACATCATGCCGTACTCCATGCTACGTCGTTTGGGACGCTCTAGCTCGGATCTGATCAAGACCAACATAACACTAAGCGATTTCAACGGCCAAGCATCAGAAGCACAAGGTGTTCTGAACGTGGATCTGACCGTGGGGAAGAAAACCATCCCTACGACATTCTTCATTGTCGATAGCAAGAGCACCTATGTTGTCCTGCTAGGGAGAGATTGGATCCACGCCAACTGTTGCATTCCATCCACGATGCACCAATGCTTAATACAGTGGGATGGAGATGAAGTCGAGGTCGTCCACGCAGATGACTCAGCCGAGATCTCAACGGCTGGCATGAACGTTTGGGAGACGGCAGGCCAAGAGCCACTCTCCGGAATCACTTTGGACGACTGTGAGTGCATCGACGTGAAAACAAATGGGGTGAGGCTGGTCTTATCCACCGGCCTGACCGTGTAACAAGAGCAAAGGCTATGGACGTACGTGGCAAGGCCGATCCTTGTGATCGGCCCCAAAAAATAAAAAGTGATAATCTTGTCTCAAGCATGTCACGTAGTCATAGTAAAGCAAGACCAAGATGTAAACCTTCATTGAGCAATGCAATCAAAATGGGGGCCGATTCCAGCAATCGGCCCATATTACTATCCTCGTCATACGTTTTGCCTGTGTTCAGCGTCGATCTAACAGGTGACGGAAAGCTAGGGTATGGGTTTACATCGGCTGATGAGCTAGAAGAAGTCGACATTGGTCCTGGGGATAAGCCACGACCAACTTTCATCAGCAAAAAGTTAGATCCACATCTCAGAAGCCAGATGATAGCTCTGTTAAAAGAATACCCAGATTGCTTTGCATGGTATTACACAGAGATGCCTGGGTTAGATAGGAGCATCATTGAGCATCGGCTCCCTCTCAAGAAAGGATTTCGGCCATTCCAACAACGAGCACGTCAGATGAAGGCCGAAATCCTGGAAGAAGTCAAGAAGGAGATCGAGAAAATGTTAGCCGCCGGGTTCATCAGGCCATGCAGGTACGCTGAATGGATCTCCAGTATTGTACCTGTAGAGAAAAAGGACGGCCGATGGCGTGTGGCCATAGATTTCCGAGATCTCAACAGAGCCACTCCAAAGGATGAATATCCAATGCCTGTGGCAGAAACATTGATCAATGCAGCTGCTGGCCACAAGGTGTTAAGTTTCATGGACGGCAACGCCGGCTACAACCAGATTTTCATGGCTCCAGAAGATATACACAAGACTGCATTCCGAGTACCAGGATCAGTGGGCTTGTTTGAATATGTGGTCATGACTTTTGGGTTGAAGAATGCTTGCAGTAACGTACCAACGAGCCATGAATTATATTTTTCATGATCTGATCGGCAAGTTGGTGGAAATCTACATCGATGACGTGGTGGTCAAGTCTGTCTCCATGGAAGGACACTTGGATGATTTGCGACGCATCCTAGACCGGACTCGGAAATTCGGACTGAGAATGAATCCAAAGAAGTGTGCCTTTGGTGTGACGGCCGGTCAGTTCCTAGGTTTTCTGGTTCATGAACGAGGAATTGAGATCGGCCTGAAAAGTCAGGAGGCAGTACGTACCATGCAGCCGCCTACCAGAAGAAGGAGCTCCAATGTCTTATCGGCAAGATCAACTTCGTCCGACGGTTCATCTCTAATCTGTCAGGACGAATTAAGCCGTTCATGGCGTTGGTGAAGATCAAATCTGATGATGAGTTTCACTGGGGGGCAGAACAGCAGCAGGCATTTGACGAGATTAAGCGGTATCTAACAACGCCGCCTGTGCTAGTTCCACCTCAGCAAGACAGGCCGTTCTATATCTACTTATCGGTAGCTGACACGTCCATCGCTTCAGTAGTGGTGCAACTCTATGAGGGTGTTGAAAAGGTCGTTTTCTACCTCAGCAGAAGGATGTTGGATGCAGAGACAAGGTATCCTGAGGTTGAGAAGTTATGCCTCTGCCTATTCTTCACCTGCACCAAGCTTCATCATATCCTTTTGACGGCAGAAATCATCGTCATATGCAAGTCAGACGTTGTCAAGCACATGCTGTCGGCTCCTGTTCTGAAAGGCCGACTTGGTAAGTGGATGTTTGCGTTATCGGAATTCGATCTCCGGTATCAGCCTGCGAAAGCAGTCAAGGGACAAGCGTTGGCCGATCTCATAGCTGAATGGATCAATACTAATATAGCAGCACTATTTGTGTGTGCATGGGCTATGTTCTTCGATGGATCGGCTTGTGACGATGGTTGTGGCATCGGCATTCTGCTCGTGTCGCCTCGGGGGGCAACATATTCCTTCTCTATCAGGCTATCTACCCCTTGCACCAACAATGTCGCTGAGTATGAGGCAGTGCGCAAGGGAATGGAGTTGCTTTTGGAAGCCGGGGCAGAGGCGGTGGAGCTTTTTGGAGACTCGAAGTTGGTGATCTCCCAGCTCACGGACGAATACAAGTGCGAGAGTGAGTCACTCTTCCCATATTGGATGGAATGTCGTGAGCTGATGACACATTTTCGGTACATCAACTTCAATTGGGTCCCAAGATCTCAGAATACCGACGCCAATGATCTCGCACAGATGGCGTCAGGCTACAAGGACATACCAGACGGGTCAGAAGTTCAGGTGCAGTTCCTGGAACAGGATGACTGGAGAGCCGATATCTTCAATTACTTGAAGGATTCGGCTCGGGGGGCACTGATACGTCTCCAACGTATCTATAATTTCCGATGTTCCATGCTTGTTTTATGACAATACCAACATGTTTTGTTCACACTTTATATCATTTTCATGCATTTTCCGGAACTAACCTATTAACAAGATGCCACAGTGCCGGTTCTGTTTTTCTGCTGTTTTTGGTTCCGTAAAGGCTGTTCGGGCAATATTCTCGGAATTGGACGAAATCAACGCCAAACCTCCTATTTTTCCCGGAAGCGTCCAGAACACCGAAGAAGAGTCGGAGAGGGGCCAGGGGGCCACCACACCACATGGCGGCGCGGGCCAGGCCTAGGCCGCGCCGGCCTAGGGTGTGGCGCCCCAGTGCCCCCTGCGCCGCCTCTTCGCCTATAAAAGCCCTTTCGACCTAAAAACGCAGTACCAATTGACGAAACTCCAGAAAGACTCCAGGGGCGCCGCCACCATCGCGAAACTCCAATTCGGGGGACAGAACTCTCTGTTCCGGCACCCTGCCGGACGGGGAATTGCCCCCGGAGCCATCTCCACCGCCGTCTTCACCGCCATCTTCACCGCCATCGCTGCTGCTATGATGAGGAGGGAGTAATCCACCTCCGAGGCTGAGGGCTCCGCTGTAGCTATGTGGTTCATCTCTCTCCCATGTACCTCAATACAATAATCTCATGAGCTGCTTTACATGATTGAGATTCATATGAGTTTGTATCACAATTCATCTATGTGCTACTCTAGCAATGTTATTAAAGTAGTTCTATTCCTCCTGCACGTGTGTAAAGGTGACAGTGTGTGCACCGTGTTAGTACTTGGTTTATGCTATGATCATGATCTCTTGTAGATTGCGAAGTTAACTATTGCTATGATAATATTGATGTGATCTATTCCTCCTACATATGCATGAAGGTGACAGTGTGCATGCTATGTTAGTACTTGGTTTAGTCTGTTGATCTATCTTACACTATAAGGTTACTAAAACATGAGCATTATTGTGGAGCTTGTTAACTCCGGCATTGAGGGTTCGTGTAATCCTACGCAATGTGTTCATCATCCAACAAAAGTGTAGAGTATGCATTTATCTATTCTGTTATGTGATCAATGTTGAGAGTGTCCACTAGTGAAAGTGTAATCCCTAGGCCTTGTTCCTAAATACTGTTATCGCTGCTTGTTTACTGTTTTACTGTGTTACTACTGCTGCAATACTACCACCAACAACTACACGCCAGCAAGCTATTTTCTGGCACCGTTGCTACTGCTCATATATATTCATACCACCTGTATTTCACTATCTCTTCGCCGAACTAGTGCACCTATTAGGTGTGTTGGGGACACAAGAGACTTCTTGCTTTGTGGTTGCAGGGTTGCATGAGAGGGATATCTTTGACCTCTTCCTCCCTGAGTTCGATAAACCTTGGGTGATCCACTTAAGGGAAAACTTGCTGCTGTTCTACAAACCTCTGCTCTTGGAGGCCCAACACTGTCTACAGGAAAGGAGGGGGAACGTAGACATCAAGCACTTTTCTGGCGCCGTTGCCGGGGAGGAAAGGTAAAAGGTACTCACACTCCGGACCTCGGCTACTAAGCTATTTCCCGGCGCCGTAAGTACTCGAAGCTATTTCCTTTAGATCCTGCAATTGCATCTTTTTGTTTCTTGTTTTACACTAGTAAGGCATAATGGAAAATATCTGTGAGCTCTTTGTACTATTTCCTGAGTCAAGACATGAATGGTTTAATGCGAAAATTAAAAAACCTATGGAACCTTATTTGCATGCTAGTAGCAATGATATTAGTATGAACACTTTGAACACCATTGTTGCTAATGATATGGAAAATTCTAAGCTTGGGGAAGCTGGCTTTGATGAGCATGATATTTTTAGTCCCCCAAGAATTGAGGAGGAAATTTACTTTGATGATACTTTGCCTCCTATTTATGATGATTATAATGATAGTAGTCTTTTGTTACCACCTGTTATGGAGGATGAATTTAATTATGATTACAATATGCCTCCTACATTTGATGATGAGAATAATAATGATAGCTACTTTGTTGAATTTGCTCCCACTACAACTAATAAAATTGATTATGCTTATGTGGGTAGTAATAATTTTATGCATGAGACTCATGATAAGAATGCTTTATGTGATAGTTATATTGTTGAGTTTGCTCATGACACTACTGAAAGTTATTATGAGAGAGGAAAATATGGTTGTAGAAATTTTCATGTTACTAAAACACCTCTCTATGTGCTGAAATTTTTCAAGCTACACTTGTTTTATCTTCCTATGCTTGTTACTTTGCTCTTCATGAACTTGTTTATTTACAAGATCCCTATGCATAGGAAGCATGTTAGACTTAAATGTGTTTTGAATTTGCCTCTTGAAGCTCTCTTTTGCTTCAAATACTATTTCCCGCGAATGGATTATTAAAACTACTGAGCCCATCTTAATGGCTATAAAGAAAGAACTTCTTGGGAGATAACCCATGTGTTATTTTGCTACAGTACTTTGTTTTATATTTGTGTCTTGGAAGTTGTTTACTACTGTAGCAACCTCTCCTTATCTTAGTTTTGTGTTTTGTTGTGCCAAGTAAAGCCGTTGATAGAAAAGTAAGTACTAGATTTGGATTACTGCGCAGTTCCAGATTTCTTTGCTGTCACGAATCTGGGTCCACCTCCCTGTAGGTAGCTCAGAAAATTAAGCCAATTTACGTGCATGATCCTCAGATATGTATGCAACTTTCATTCAATTTGAGCATTTTCATTTGAGCAAGTCTGGTGCCATTTTAAAATTCGTCAATACGAACTGTTCTGTTTTGACAGATTCTGCCTTTTATTTCGCATTGCCTCTTTTGCTATGTTGGATGAATTTCTTTGATCCACTAATGTCCAGTAGCATTATGCAATGTCCAGAAGTGTTAAGAATTATTGTGTCACCTCTGAATATGTTAATTTTTATTGTGCACTAACCCTCTAATGAGTTGTTTCGAGTTTGGTGTGGAGGAAGTTTTCAAGGGTCAAGAAAGGAGGATGATATACTATGATCAAGAAGAGTGAAAGCTCTAAGCTTGGGGATGCCCCGGTGGTTCATCCCTGCATATTTCAAGAAGACTCAAGCGTCTAAGCTTGGGGATGCCCAAGGCATCCCCTTCTTCATCGACAAATTATCAGGTTCCTTCTCTTGAAACTATATTTTTATTCGGTCACATCTTATGTGCTTTACTTGGAGCGTCTGTATGCTTTTGTTTTTGTTTGTGTTTGAATAAATGCTTGTGTGGGAGAGAGACACGCTCCGCTGGTTCGTATGAACACATGTGTTCTTAGCTCATAATATTCATGGCGAAGGTTGAAACTGCTTCGTTAAATTATTATATGGTTGGAATTGGAAAATGCTACATGTAGAAATTGGTGTGATGTCTTGAATAATGTGATACTTGGCAATTGTTGTGCTCTTGTTTAAGCTCTTGCATCATATACCTTGCACCCATTAGTGAGGAAATACATAGAGCTTGTTAAAATTTGGGTTTGCATGAGTGGTTTCTCTAGAGTCTAGATATTTTCTAGTAAGATGTTTGAACAACAAGGAAGACGATGTATAGTTTTATAATGCTTGTAATATGTCTTTTATGTGAGTTTTGCTGTACTAGTTCGTGCTTGTGTTTGCTTCAAACAACCTTGCTAGCCTAAACCTTGTATCGAGAGGGAATACTTCTCATGCATCCAAATCCTTGAGCCAAACAACACTATGCCATTTGTGTCCACCATACCTACCTACTACATGGTATTTTCCGCCATTCCAAAGTAAATTGCTTGAGTGCTACCTTTAAAATTCCATCATTCACCTTTGCAATATATAGCTCATGGGACAAATAGCTTAAAAACTATTGTGGTATTGAATATGTAATTATGCACTTTATCTCTTATTAAGTTGCTTGTTGTGCGATAACCATGTTCACTGGGGACGCCATCAACTATTCATTGTTGAATTTCATGTGAGTTGCTATGCATGTCCGTCTTGTCTGAAGTAAGAGAGATCTACCACCCTATGGTTAAGCATGCATATTGTTAGAGAAGAACATTGGGCCGCTAACTAAAGCCATGATCCATGGTGGAAGTTTCAGTTTTGGACATATATCCTCAATCTCATATGAGAAAATTATTAATTGTTGTTACATGCTTATGCATAAAAGAGGAGTCCATTATCTGTTGTCTATGTTGTCCCGGTATGGATGTCTAAGTTGAGAATAATCAATAGCGAGAAATCCAATGCGAGCTTTCTCCTTAGACCTTTGTACAGGCGGCATAGAGGTACCCCTTTGTGACACTTGGTTAAAACATGTGCATTGTGATGATCCGGTAGTCCAAGCTAATTAGGACAAGGTGCGGGCACTATTAGTATACTATGCATGAGGCTTGCAACTTGTAAGATATAATTTACATGATACATATGCTTTATTACTACCGTTGACAAAATTGTTTCATTTTTTCAAAATCAAAGCTCTAGCACAAATATAGCAATCGATGCTTTTCCTCTATGGAGGACAATTCTTTTACTTTCAATGTTGAGTCAGGTCACCTATTTCTCTCCACCTCAAGAAGCAAACACTTGTGTGAACTGTGCATTGATTCTTATATACTTGCTTATTGCATTTGTTATATTGCTTTGCATTGACAACTATCCATGAGATATACATGTTACAAGTTGAAAGCAACCGCTGAAACTTAATCTTCCATTGTGTTGCTTCTATGTCTCTACTATGAATTTATTGCTTTATGAGTAACTCTTATGCAAGACTTATTGATGCTTGTCTCGAAAGTACTATTCATGAAAAGTCTTTGCTATATGATTCACTTGTTTACTCATTGCATTTACATTGTTTCGAATCGCTGCATTCATCTCATATGCTTTACAATGGTATGATTAAGATTATGTTGGTAGCATGTCACCTCAGAAATTATCTTTTATCGTTTACCTACTCGAGGACGAGTAGGAACTAAGCTTGGGGATGCTGATACGTCTCCAACGTATCTATAATTTCCGATGTTCCATGCTTGTTTTATGACAATACCAACATGTTTTGTTCACACTTTATATCATTTTCATGCATTTTCCGGAACTAACCTATTAACAAGATGCCACAGTGCCAGTTCCTGTTTTCTGCTGTTTTTGGTTCCAGAAAGGCTGTTCGGGCAATATTCTCGGAATTGGACGAAATCAACGCCAAACCTCCTATTTTTCCCGGAAGCGTCCAGAACACCGAAGAAGAGTCGGAGAGGGGCCAGGGGGCCACCACACCACATGGCGGCGCGGGCCAGGCCTAGGCCACGCCGGCCTAGGGTGTGGCGCCCCCAGGTGCCCCCCTGCGCCGCCTCTTCGCCTATAAAAGCCCTTTCGACCTAAAAACGCAGTACCAATTGACGAAACTCCAGAAAGACTCCAGGGGCGCCGCCACCATCGCGAAACTCCAATTCGGGGGACAGAACTCTCTGTTCCGGCACCCTGCCGGACGGGGAATTGCCCCCGGAGCCATCTCCACCGCCGTCTTCACCGCCATCTTCACCGCCATCGCTGCTGCTATGATGAGGAGGGAGTAATCCACCTCCGAGGCTGAGGGCTCCGCTGTAGCTATGTGGTTCATCTCTCTCCCATGTACCTCAATACAATAATCTCATGAGCTGCTTTACATGATTGAGATTCATATGAGTTTGTATCACAATTCATCTATATGCTACTCTAGCAATGTTATTAAAGTAGTTCTATTCCTCCTGCACGTGTGTAAAGGTGACAGTGTGTGCACCGTGTTAGTACTTGGTTTATGCTATGATCATGATCTCTTGTAGATTGCGAAGTTAACTATTGCTATGATAATATTGATGTGATCTATTCCTCCTACATATGCATGAAGGTGACAGTGTGCATGTTATGTTAGTACTTGGTTTAGTCTGTTGATCTATCTTACACTATAAGGTTACTAAAACATGAGCATTATTGTGGAGCTTGTTAACTCCGGCATTGAGGGTTCGTGTAATCCTACGCAATGTGTTCATCATCCAACAAAAGTGTAGAGTATGCATTTATCTATTCTGTTATGTGATCAATGTTGAGAGTGTCCACTAGTGAAAGTGTAATCCCTAGGCCTTGTTCCTAAATACTGTTATCGCTGCTTGTTTACTGTTTTACTGTGTTACTACTGCTGCAATACTACCACCAACAACTACACGCCAGCAAGCTATTTTCTGGCACCGTTGCTACTGCTCATATATATTCATACCACCTGTATTTCACTATCTCTTCGCCGAACTAGTGCACCTATTAGGTGTGTTGGGGACACAAGAGACTTCTTGCTTTGTGGTTGCAGGGTTGCATGAGAGGGATATCTTTGACCTCTTCCTCCCTGAGTTCGATAAACCTTGGGTGATCCACTTAAGGGAAAACTTGCTGCTGTTCTACAAACCTCTGCTCTTGGAGGCCCAACACTGTCTACAGGAAAGGAGGGGGAACGTAGACATCAGGCACCTAAACGGATAAGGTACAAGGCCATGAAATATGTCCTTATAGGAGATGACATGTTCTACAGGACGTTGGAAGGGTTACTACTCAAATGCCTGGGACCAACTGAGTCTAATCGGCTCTTACATGAGGTGCATGAAGGCGCCTGTGGAACTCACCAATCGGCTCATAAGATGAAGTGGCTGATCAGGCGATCAGGGTTTTATTGGCCCACCATGCTTGAGGACTGCTTCAAATACTACAAGGGATGCCAAGCGTGTCAGATGTTCGGGAAGATTCAGATGGTACCCGCATCAGCAATGAACCCCATCATCAAACCTTGGCCATTTCGAGGTTGGGGCATGGATATGATCGGCAAAATCCATCCTGCGTCGAGGAAAGGCCACGAGTGGATCCTGGCCATTACAGATTACTTCACCAAATGGGTGGAGGCCGTCCCTATGAAGAAGGTAAAATCAGAAGATGTTATCAAATTTGTGAAAGAACATGTCATTCATAGGTTCGGGATTCCCCAAACCATCACGACCGATGGAGGTTCGGTCTTCATCTCTAAGGAATTCAGAAAGTTCTGCGATGACATGGGAATTAAGCTGATCCGATCATCTCCATATTATGCTCAAGCCAATGGGCAAGCTGAAGCGTCCAATCAGAGCCTGATCAAGCTGATTAAGAGGAAAATTGACGAGAACCCTAGGGTTTGGCATGAAACATTGTTAGAAGCTTTGTGGGCCTATCGCATGTCATGCCATGGAGCTATAAAAACTTCGCCATACCAGCTCGTCTATGGGCAGGAAGCCGTACTACCTTGGGAAATTATAGCTGGATCGAGACGTGTCACGTTTCATAATGATCTAATAGCTGAAGAATATGCAGCCCTGATGAGTGATACTATTGAGGATGCAACGGAACTTAGACTTTGGTCCTTGGAGAAGATTAAAGAAAACAAAGCCAGGGTAGCTCGCGCATACAATAAGAAGGTGAGACCAAAGGAGTTTCAGGTTGGTGATCTAGTATGGGAAGCCGTGTTACCATTAGGAACCAAGGATAAAGCATATGGCAAATGGTCTCCTAATTGGCACGGTCCGTACAAAGTCGTCCAGGTTTTGAAGGGTAATGCATACATGCTGGAACAGCTGGACGGTGTTAAGTTCCCAGCAGCCGTCAATGGTCAACACCTCAAGAAATATTTCCCAAGCATGTGGGACGATGGACAGTGAAACATGGGGGGCGATGTATAAAATCGGCCAGTAAAAAAAAATTATATGCAAATCACAGCCGATGCGCAGACATCGACTTGAGAAATATGGATACCAGCACAGCCGATGCTCGGACATCGACTTCAGAAGAATAAAAGCCGACGCATAGCCATCGACTCTAGATGAATAAAATCAATGGAGCAGGTTAACAGATTGGTTTCAGGCCAAAGTCCTTGGCATTTGAGATGATTCTCCCATTGGATTTGCTGAGAAGTTGAATCTGTGCGCTTGGAGGATGGCGTGAACACAGATTGGACCTGTTGTGGCCTTAAGTCGCGTTTTTAAGTGAAAGCCGATGTCTTGCCATCGGCTCTTTGAGCGTTGACTTCGTTTGGCAATCGGCAAATTGGGCGAGAAAACAAAATTAATAGAGGAATATTTTCTTCATTAATAAAGGGGATTTCTTACAAAGAAAGAGCCGATTGCTCAAGGGAGGAAGAACAAAAGAAAGGTCTATTGACCAATCTGCTACTACTACTACTAGACCTATACTAGTAGATCCTACTCTACGGGCCGTTGCTGCCCTCGTCGTCGCCGTCGGAGCTCTCGTCGGCGCTGCTGCCGGCGGGCTCCTCGTCGCTGCTCCAGCGGCCCTCATTGGGGGCTTCCTCCTCTTCATCATCATCGTCGTCGTCGTCGTCTGACCCCGCGCGGAAGCGTTTTGCCAGCGGGTAGTCCTCGAGGGAGTCTTCGTCGTCTTCCTCCTCCTCTTCCTCGGAGGAGGTATAGTCGTCCCAGGAGAACGAGTCATCCTCGCTCTCCGATTCCAGTTCCCCATCGGCGAGGAACTGGAGGTCTTCGTCTCCGCTGGTCAAGGACTTGTCGTCCTCGGACCAGACGGAGGAGGCGTGGTCCTCCTGGTCCCACTCCTCTGGGGCGCGCTTGTTGTGCGCTGCCATCGGATCCCACTCCAGCGTGGGTTCGCGGGAGGAGGAGGAGGAGGAGGAGAAGGACTGGGAGGAGAGATCCGACGAGGCGGAGGAGGAAGAGGAGGAAGACATTGCTACTGAGATTGGGGTTTCTTGGTGCCGATGGCCAGAACAGAGCAAGGGGATAAAGTGGCGAACTGTTCGAAGCGGTTAAATAAAAGGGAGATATAGTGGAGATTCAATGCCACAGCAGTTTCCGAGGAAGTGGTGCCCAAAAGAAAAAAAAAACTGCCAGGTCACGCGGAGAAGTTGAGAAGGCAAGGCATCATGATGAAGGATACTGCGACGGTTCTGCTCTGCCACGACATGACCCGACGAAGAAAAAGCAGAGTGGTTTTGGAATTATCATTTCCAAAACCAGGGGGGCATGTGTTATCACCAGAATTTGACCGGATCAGAGGTGGGCCGTGATTAAAGATGGGCTTGAAGAATATACACGGAAGATATACATGAATCGGCCTTGTGCACGAAGTTTGGGCTAGTTTGCCCGTGTATCTGTAAATATAGTAGGATACGTGTCGGTTAGATAGAATTTGGCTCGTACACGGTTGGGATTATTCCCACGTTAGAAAGTCTACGGACTATAAATATGTATCTAGGGTTATTGAGAAAAACAACAATCACGTTCACAACAAACCAATCTAGGCGCATCGCCAACCCCTTGTTTCGAGGGTTTCTTCCGGGTAAGCATCATGCTGCCTAGATCGCATCTTGCGATCTAGGCAGTATACGTTTATTCGTGGTTCATGCGTTGCTCGTGCTGAAGCCTTGTTGATGGCGAGTAACGTAGTTATCATAGATGTGTTAGGGTTAGCATTGTTTTACCGTGTTATATGCTTTTGTTCATGCAACCCTTAGACGTCTAGCCGCCTTTACACCTATCTTAGGTGTAAGGGCGGCACCTTGCTTGATCATTGTTTAGTAGATCCGATCCGTTATGATTGCTCCTTGTTCTTCAAGGATTAGTTTAATATCTACATAGTTAGGCCTTGCAAACGGGTTAAAGGATCCAGTAGCACGTAGGGTGTAGTTTGCTAGGCCTAGATAAGATGTTCCGGGAATCAACTCCATGTTGGTTTTTAGGCCTTATCTAGGGCTGGCTTATTATCATCTTGAGTAGCTGCCAGGCTCAATCACGTGTAGGATGTTCCGATTATGTGGTGAAAACCCTAAATCGTCGTAGGTCGTTTTAGCTTTATATCGATCAAGCAGGACCACCATGTTATCGTAGACCTCATACGAACCATGGGTGGATCGGCTCCTTGAGCCGATTCACAGGACAACCTGAGAGCCGATCGAGGCTCGTATTTAATGTTTACGTGTATGCCATGCAGGAAACTAAGCGAAGCAATCCATCACCTTCCTGACCAGGTATAGGTCAGGTGGCACGCCCTTGCACCAGCATCGGACGTGCGTGCCGGAGCTTTGCGGGCCGTCGCTCGAGGGACCAGGGCCAGCCGCAGCTCTGGGAGCCTCCCGGCTCTACGTGTTGCCCGTCGTTGCTCGCCGGTGGGTTTCGGACGCCAACAGGGGTCGGAAGAGGAAAAGGAAGATGTAGGAGAGGCCGAAGGAGCCGTCGAATGGGGGGCCAGGGCAGTAGCCAAAGGATAGCGGAGGAGCCGTCGAAGACATTTTCTCCAATGCATGTCGTCTGATGCTGTTGGAGCTCAGCCTGGATGGCCAGCCAACCCGGCTACCCTCCCTTTACCACCAGGCTTGTGGCCGGAGGGTCAGAGCTTTTGAAAGCAATTAAATTACATGTTAATTCTTAATACTATATAATAAGCTAAAACTTATGGTTTAAATTCTGACTTGATTATGCCATTTGCGCGATAGCGCAACGGGTCATCTAGTAGCATAAGTCTAGATTGAAACACATGTTCATAGATACATAGAGCATCACCATTTCCTACAATCTAGCTCTTGTTCTTGTTCCCATGCAAAAAATTATAGACAACTATTTCATCAGTGTAAGCTTCTGGATATGCAATACCAACAGAAAGAAGTGCATCACCACCAACTTTTTGGTAATGGCAATGCAAATAAGGAAACAAACACTTACCATAATCTAAATGGGGAATTGGATCAATAGTTATGTCAATCATTCTGACGAATAATTTCTGAAAAATCATAAGAAAAATGTTCCTAGATCAACTTTCTCATCCCATTTCATAGCTTCTTCAAGAGAATATATGTAGTATGTGATTTCTTTTGGCAAACCCCGAGGAGGAGCCCAAATTTGATGACCCTGTAAACTTACAACAAATCAAAACAGAACACGGATATTTTAATCCAAATCTTGATCAGGTGAAGCGAGCTAATACAAAATTCACACGGATGCACATCTATCCCGTATATGGCTCGCTATGTAGAAGCAGCCCATATCCGGGCCACTAAATGATGGGCTCCCAATTCCCAATAGAAAAAAAAGCCACACCCTCATTTTTGCATCAGAATTCGGAAGAGCAAACTCAATACTTATAAAATGCTCAAATATAGAGATGGATGGTCTCACCTTGGAGGACAGCCTGCTCCCAGACTCAAACTCCAGAATGCACAACCACCAGTTGGCCTAGTGCCGACGCCACAAACGTCACAGCCGCCTGCACCGATGCTCGCCTTCTACCTGGCCGTGCACACATACACAGATGCATAGTGTGTGTCCTCTTGGCATCCTTAATGGCTCATCAATCCGGAACCCAGACGAACCATCTCTCTACTCGGGCGAGCTTGTATCTCCGCCGCAATGGCGATACGACACGAGGGTAGGGAAGAGGGAGATGTGGCATGGGTTTGGAATTGGAGGGGAGGCGGCACACCTCGGATGCCTTGTCAGGTCGCCGGCGCACGGAATATATGGAGGCAGTGAACCGGCGCAAGCGGAGATGGGCAATCCGGATCCTGCGTGGTGGCGTGGCACGAGGAGAATATCTGGTGGTGCGGCGAGTCCTCATGGGAGATTTGATATGATATCGTGTTTAGTCTCAAAGAGATAGATTTAGGAAAGATTAATAATGATCATTAGGGAGATTTTGGTAAGTAGATTAATGACAATTAGGGAGATTTTGGTAAGTAATTTGAGGGATGGTGCACGTTGGTGGATGTTAAGCCCAGACAGTGAGATTAGATTGGATGGTCCGGATTATTTTAATGACGACCACCAAAATGCGTTGAGTGTCAAACGACCATCTCCCATTTAATAGTAAAGATAGTTCTAATCTGATTTTGCCACCCTCATGTGCTTTTACTCTCACAAAATCTTACAATAACAGAAATTAAATAAAATTAAGAAACTGACGCGCTGGTATGTGTTTCAATGTGTACGCACCCCTGATGTAGATTAATCCCGTCTGCAGTGATCAGCTAAAATGGCCATGCATTCATACTGTATTTAGAAATTGTTCTAGTCTGATTTTGCTACTTTGCGTTCAACTTTCCTAGACAAGATTATGGAATGTACTTTCTCCATTTGGGTTTACATGTCTTGCATGTATTTCTAGATAATTAATTTTTCAAATATAATATAAAATAAATAACATAAAATTTATACCATTAGAAAATATAAAATCTTGGTTTTTAGTGATATATGTTTTATAATATATATCATGTATTATGTTGATTAAATTGATGATCTAGAGATATGCCTCGACCTTTAAACCTAGATGGGTGAGTAGCATAAATTGTATTGGGAATGTGCCAGCCATAATCTCTCTTCTATTTAATTCCTTTTTTTTACAACTTCTTCTATTTAATTTCTCCACCTCCAATACGATAAGTGCATATAAAAATAAGAAGACAACGTGTTGAATGTTAGTATTTGGTTTGATTCCCGTGTGATGGGACAAAAACATTTTTTCCTATTTTAAAGTGCATTGAAAAAGAGAATTACACTCTTTTCTCCATATTTTGAAACTAAACACCTACATATTTGTCTCAATGCATTGGACCCCGTGTGTGTGTTTAAACTTTAACCATTAATTTGATCAATACAACATGTGTCACTTGGTCTACTAAAAATTATATCATTGAAAAATTTTGTCGAAGTATGAATTCAGTGTAGAACATGCAGTCCATATTTTGATGTTATATCAATTGGCAACCTTAAACCTTGAAAAGCGAGTGCGCGAGGGAGAGAGAGAGTATCATTTAGGGTGTGACTATTTCTCAGCCGACTGAGAAATAACTTCGTTTTCTGTGAGATGATGTCATCAAATCTCAGTTGCAATTTATGATTAGCACGAATCACAATGCAGATCAAATGGTGTAGGACTTAACTGAGCACGAAATTAATCCGTATCAATTAAAACCCAATAAGAATGTCCAAGATATGTTGAAAGTTCTTTTCAGGACACGGTTGCATACGTCTAGAACTCCAGATTAAAAACAAATATTCAGAGCAACAATGGTACTGTCTTGTCCAACTCCACATCATCAGGATCACCAGTCAGCTTGTATCTTGTCAAACATGAAGACCTCGCATTAGTGATCGCACACGCCGGCCGGGACCGCAACTCCATCGCGTGCGTGCGTGCGCGCTTTCCGAAAAGAAACAGGGGGAGAAGCTGGATATTTGAATTCGAATTCAAATCGCAGAAGAGGGAAACGCGAGCGGAAATGCATTTGTAGAGTGACGAGCTCCGATATTTGGAGGTCCCTGAAGACTAGATTCAAACTCGAAATTCAGAAGTGGAGGCGCCAGCCAGCCAGCTGCTTCCTGTCGAAGCAAAGCTGTGTAGCGTTTGTCCTCTTCCGTTTCGTCTCTGAAAATATTGGTGGCTAGCTAGCTAGCTACGACCACGACGGACAGGCGTATTTACACAAAAGCCATTCTACACTAAACTTTGTGTCTCTAGTAGTGGTCTCCGCCGTACCTCGTCGCCCCCTCCGACGAGGAGGACCCGAACGTGTGGTCGTCGCCGTGGTGGTGGTGCCTCTTCCGCTTCTTCTTCTTCTTCGCCCCGGAGCTGGAGGCGGAGGCGGAAGCGAAGGCGGATGTCAGCGGGCTCGTGGCGGAGTAGAGGTCGGACAGAAGGCGGTACCTCTTCCTGGCCCTCATGTCCAGCTCCGTCGACACGGGCGGCTCCTTGACGACGACCCGCTTCTCCGCCTCCGCGTCGAGGTCCTCCAGGCACGGGTTCGCCGACCTCCGCGACGAGCACGTGGTGGCCGATGACGACTCCGCCGCCGCCGCCTCGTCGTCCCGTCGGGCTCCGGCGACGCTCAGCTGCAGGAGCAGGTCCGCGGCCGCGATCTCGGCCGCCGTGAAGAGGCCCCCGAGCCAAAGCTCCAGGTCCTCCAGCCCTCGGCCGACGGCGAGCGAGGACATGGCTGAGCAGTGGCCGGGCCGATCGCAGATTTTTTTGGGTTCTCGGTGGATGGATGCGGCCGGGAATGAAAACGGTAGGGAGACGTGGGGGGGCACGCGCGGCGACTTCATAGCGGGGAGCCGCCTCGGTCGGTGTCGGGCCCGTGCGAGACGTTGGTGCCGTCGGGCCCCGAGCCCACGATGCTGTCTCGTGATCAAGAAAAAAAATAGGGCGCTATAACAAAATAGCGTCGGCCGAAAAATATGCTATTAGCGTGCTATAGCGTGTTAATAGCGCGCTATAGCACGCTATAGCGCCGAAATGATGTAGCGTGGGCTGTCTAAAAACGCTATAGCGTGCTATTAGCGCCGAAATAGCGCGCTATTTTTTTCCATGCTCGTGATACTGTCTCGTGGGGTCCAGGTGGTGGTGATGGACAGACGGACTTGGTCGCTCGCGTGGACACGTGAACGTTGGGGCGTTGCGTGTGTGCTGGAGCCTGGCGGCCAACCGATGGAGGACGCGTGGCGATGGCGTGGAGGGTGCGCTGAGCTGGATGCGACGGACATCTTCAATTCTTCATGGTCGCCTTGGGCTGGCTTCTGTCGCCTCCGGCCAGCAGACGCGAGCAGATCCGACGGGATGCTGACCGCGCACACCGGCCTCAGCTCGGCGCAGCTGCCGATTGCCTGGTCTCCGGCCACTCCAACTAATCATCAGTCTCCTCTTCGTCGGCTTAGAAGTACTGCCTCCGTTTCAAGTAATAAACGTCATTGTCTTACGAGCTTTTTGTTTGACCAAGATTACTTTAGACGACACTTGCATCTTAAGTTACAACCCATTACGAGCACGAATCACGAAGCAAATCTAGATCATCTTTTGGTATGTGCCATTGTCCACCTATGTTTCATAATTCACCATCCTCTAGGAGTCGTATGAATAGCCGCTTTGTTTCTGAGACTGGCTTCCTCTATCTGGTCCTCTCGGCGGCTTGTGGAATATTTGGGACGCCAGGAACACGCTTGTTTTCAGGGACCAACTTGATCATAACCCCTCGAACCTCTATTACTAATGTAATTTCACACTTATCACTCTAGTTGCACAGGTTTAAAAACCCTGCACACAAAGAGGATGTCATGCTATGGCGGAACCATTTCTCAGCTTGTAATTCTGAAACCTAAAAAGAGGCTTTACCGTCAATGAAATTTAGGTGGGGGCTCTCTCCTCCGGTGAAAATTTCAAAAAAAATATGGTAACACGTGTTAGCATCCCTATTTTTCATTGTTCACTTTATGAAGGCTTGACTTAAGTGGGTAGTGTGAAAGTCACCAAAATTATAGCTCGCATTTTTTAGCAGTCTACTTAAATTTATTTTAGTTGCATCTCCAGTTGCAAACTGAAGAGAAAAAAATCTCAGTTTCAACCCCACTTACAAAATAAATAAAAACTCAACTACAATCCAACTTGTAACTCATATGTACCAATCACGATCTAACCGGACGGTGTAGGACTTGACCTAGCAAAGAGTGTGGTTAATTTTTAGTCGACTGAGAATTAACTTAGTTCTCAGTTAGATGATGTCATCAAATCTTAGTTGCAACTAACATAAATCACGAAGCAAATCTAACAGTCCAAAACATTTTTCTTAGTTGCATCCCTACTTGTAACTAAAAAGAATTATCAGTTGCAATTCAAGTTGTAACTCATACATACACGAATCATGATGCAATCAGATGGTGTAGAACTTGACTCTAGCAAAACCGATCGGGTTTGCTAACTAAGTTAGTGCTCAGTCAGCTCCTACACCGACTGCATCCTGATTCGTGATTCGCTACTTTTTACCTAGCTAAGAATTAAGTTAGTGCTTAGTCAACTCCTATATATGACTGCATTGTGATTTGTGCATCTATTAGTTGCAAGTTGAATTGCAAATGAAAATTTTCAGATGCAGGTGGGGTTGGAACTAAAAAATGTTAGATTTCCTTTGTGATTTTTGCTAGTCGCGAGTTGCAACATAGGTTTCAACTGAGATTTGATGACATCCAACTAATAACTAAGTTAGTTCTCCTTCAACTGAGAATTAGTCACACCTTTTTTTTGGATTTCCATATGTTTTTATGGACTTTCTAGGATTTGAATTCATAGCACATTTTCTGTTAAGATTAGTTGCATCAAGCAATTTTTTTAGGGGAAAATAAATCTTATGACTAGAGAATCATGCACTTTCTTGCTACTCCCGTACTACAAGATTATAATCAAGATGAAACAATGCAACATTTATTCGTAAAAATTCCTTTTTCCACAATAGTTTGGTGTATTTTCTATATGAACTTTAAAGTTAATACCTCCAACAAGTATAATGAATTTGTTAGAAAAAATTGGCTAGATTTTGAATACCAACAAGTATATCATCTTGCGGATCAACGAGGTCGTTCTCTTCTTGGCTCATTTTTCCTAGTTCTTTAGCCTTGCGAGCATGTTCTTCTTGGTACCAAGCTAGACCTACAGGTTCATGCGTTTTTGTACCTCGTCGTGTGACACATTAGTACAAATAGCTTTACTAAAATGTTTTTAACTTAAAATCAAAGCTTGAGCTTTAGCTATTTGGTCACATTGCACTTGAACCATGCCAAGATGTTTACTTAAGTGCTTAGTTGCGTGACTCAAATTGTCTAGTGATACTGCTAAAGCATTAATATCGCTCTTGTGGAGCGTTAATTGTCTAATCATTAGATTTTTAAACTCAGTTTGTTGATACCAACAAGTTTTCATTTCTAACTCGAAATCATTATCTACTACCATAGCATGTAGCTCATTAATCTCACTTTCAATAGCTAACTTAGTTGGTATACCTCTCTCTTCCATAGACTTTTTAACTGCAGGCATAAGTTCAGGGGTTATAAAGAGTGATGTCTACTCACACTTCTTTTCCTGTAGACAGTGTTGGGCCTCCAAGAGCAGAGGTTTGTAGAACAGCAGCAAGTTTCCCTTAAGTGAATCACCCAAGGTTTATCGAACTCAGGGAGGAAGAGGTCAAAGATATCCCTCTCAAGCAACCCTGCAATCACGATACAAGAAGTCTCTTGTGTCCCCAACACACCTAATACACTTGTCAGATGTATAGGTGCACTAGTTCGGCGAAGAGATAGTGAAATACAAGTAATATGGATGTATATGAGTGGTAATAGCAATCTGAATAAAATATGGCAGCAAGTAAACATGTAGTGGAACTTGTTGGAAACGGTGTTTCAATGCTTAGAAACAAGGCCTAGGGATCATACTTTCACTAGTGGACACTCTCAACATTGCAATCATAAAGGAATATAAATAAGCACTTCACTATGCTATCCTGAATTACTCTCTGGCAAGATAACGAACTCTAATTCATCATGTAGGCAAACCTTAAAGATGTATTCCCAAGTACTAATAAACACCCCACGCTGTCACTGTGAGCATTCATAGGAGGTACTAACACACCACAATTTCATAGAGACATCCAACTCAAATCATAACTCAGTGAATAAGTATTCTGTGAAATATAGCCTAAGAGACCCACACGGTGCACACACTGCCACCTTTACACACGTGGGACAAGGAGTCTCCAGAGATCACATAAGTAAAATCCACTTGAATAGCATAACGACATCTAGATTACAAGATCATCATATGAATCTCAATCATGTAAGGCAGCTCATGAGATCATTGTATTGAAGTACATGAGAGAGAGATTAACCACATAGCTACCGGTATAGCCCTTTAGCCTCGATGGAGAACTACTCCCTCCTCATGGGAGACAGCAGCGGTGATGAAGATGGCGGTGGTGTCGATGGAGATGCCTTCCGGGGGCACTTCCCCGTCCCGGCAGGGTGCCGGAACAGAGACTCATGTCCCCCAGATCTTGGCTTCGCGATGGCGGCGGCTCTGGAAGGTTTCTCGTACCGTGGCTTATTCGTCTCGAAGATTTAGGTCAGGGAGGCTTTTATAGGCGAAGAGTCGGAGTCGGAAGGGCTACGGGGCAGCCACACACCAGGGGGGCGTGCCTCCCCCCTTGGCCGTGCCGCCACCACGTGTGGTGGCCCTGGGGGTCTCCTCTGGCCCCACTCTGGCTCTCTGGAAGCTTCCGGGAAAAATAAGGTTTTGGGCGTTGATTTCGTCCAATTCCGAGAATATTTCCTTACTAGGATTTCTGAAACCAAAAACAGCAGAAAACAGGAACTGGCACTTCGGCATCTCGTCAATAGGTTAGTTCCGGAAAATGCATAAATATGACATAAAGTGTGTATAAAACATGTGTGTATCATCATAAAAGTAGCATGGAACATAAGAAATTATAGATACGTTGGAGACGTATCAGCATCCCCAAGCTTAGTTCCTACTCGTCCTCGAGTAGGTAAACGATAAAAAGATAATTTCTTAAGTGACATGCTATCATAATCTTGATCAATACTATTGTAAGCATATGTAATGAATGCAGCGATCCAAAGCAATGGTAAAGACAATGGTTAAACAACTGAACCATATAGCAAAGACTTTTCATGAATAGTACTTTCAAGACAAGCATCAATAAGTCTTGTGTAAGAGTTAACTCATAAAGCAATAAATTCTTAGTAAAGGCATTGAAGCAACACAAAGGAAGATTTAAGTTTCAGCGGTTGCTTTCAACTTGTAACATGTATATCTCATGGATAATTGTCAACATAAAGTAATATGATGAATGCAAATATGCAAGTATGTAAGAATCAATGCACAGTTAACACAAGTGTTTGCTTCTGGGATGGAAGGAAATAGGTAAACTAACTCAACATAAAAGTAAAAGAAAGGCCCTTCGCAGAGGGAAGCATGGATTGCTATATTTGTGCTAGAGCTTCTATTTTGAAAACATAGAGAGAGCGTAAAAGTAAAGTTTTGAGAGGTGTTTGTTGTTGTCAACGAATGGTAGTGGGCACTCTAACCCCCTTGCCAGACAGACTTTCAAGAGCAGCTCCCATGAAATTTTTTTATTTTTGGGTGACACTCCTTCCAACCTTTGCTTTCACAAACCATGGCTAACCGAATCCTCGGGTGCCTGCCAACAATCTCATACCATGAAGGAGTGTCTATTTATTTTAGTTTTATTTAGATGACACTCCTCCCCACCTTTGATTTCTCAAGCCATGGCTAACCGAATCCTCGGGTGCCTTCCAACAATCACATACCATGGAGGAGTGTCTTTTTTGTAAAATTATGAAGGTTAATTAATTGGGGCTGGGAACCCCATTGCCAGCTCTTTTTGCAAAATTATTGGATAAACGGATGAAGCCACTAGTCCATTGGTGAAAGTTGCCCAACAAGATTGAAAGATAAACACCACATACTTCCTCATGAGCTATAAAACATTGACACAAATAAGAGGTAATAACTTTTGAATTGTTTAAAGATAGCACTCAAGCAATTTACTTTGGAATGGCAGAAAATACCATGTAGTAGGTAGGTATGGTGGACACAAATGGCATAGTATTTGGCTCAAGGATTTGGATGCATGAGAAGTATTCCCTCTCAATACAAGGCTTAGGCTAGTAAGGTTGTTTGAAGCAGACACAAGTATGAACCGGTACAACAAAACTCACGTAAGAACATATTGCAAGCATTATAAGACTCTACACTGTCCTCCTTGTTGCTCAAACCCTTACCAGAAAATATCTAGACTTTAGAGAGACCAATCATGCAAACCAAATGTCAACAAGCTCTACAGTATTTCTTCACTAATAGGTGCAAAGTATATGATGCAAGAGCTTAAACATGAGCATAACAATTGCCAAGTATCAAATTATTCAAGACATTATACCAATTACCACATGTAGCATTTTCTGTTTCCAACCATATAACAATTAACGAAGCAGTTTCAACCTTCGCCATGAACATTAAGAATAAAGCTAAGAACATATGTGTTCATATGCAACAGCGGAGCGTGTCTCTCTCCCACACAATGAATGCTAGGATCCAATTTATTCAAAAAAAAACAAAAACAAAAACATACAGACGCTCCAAGTAAAGCACATAAGATGTGACGGAATAAAAATATAGTTTCACTAGAGGAACCTGATAATTTGTCGATGAAGAAGGGGATGCCTTGGGCATCCCCAAGCTTAGATGCTTGAGTCTTCTTGAAATATGCAGGGGTGAACCACGGGGGCATCTCCAAGCTTAGAGCTTTCACTCTCCTTGATCATATTGTATCATCCTCCTCTCTTGATCCTTGAAAACTTCCTCCACACCAAACTCAAAACAAACTCATTAGAGGGTTAGTGCATCATCAAAAATTCACATGTTCAGAGGTGGCATAATCATTCTTAACACTTCTGGACATTGCACAAAGCTACTGAAAGTTAATGGAATAAAGAAATCCATCAAACATAGCAAAACAGGCAATGCGAAATAAAAGGCAGAATCTGTCAAAACAGAACAGTCTGTAAAGACGAATTTTTTAAAGGCACCAGACTTGCTCAGATGAAAATGCTCAAATTGAATGAAAGTTGCGTACATATCTGAGGATCACTCACGTAAATTGGCAGATTTTTCTGAGTTACCTACAGAGAACACTGCCCAAATTCGTGACAGCAAGAAATCTGTTTCTGCGCAGTAATCCAAATCTAGTATGAACCTTACTATCAAAGACTTTACTTGGCACAACAATGCAATAAAATAAAGATAAGGAGAGGTTGCTACAGTAGTAACAACTTCCAAGACACAAATATAAAACAAAATTGCTGTAGCAAAATAAAAACATGGGTTATCTCCCAAGAAGTGCTTTCTTTATAGCCATTAAGATGGGCTCAGCAATTTTAATGATGCACTCGCAAGAAATAAGAATTGAAGCAAAAGAGAGCATCAAAAAGCAAATTCAAAACAAATTTAAGCCTAACCCACTTCCTATGAAAAGGAATCTTGTAAATAAACAAGTTTATGAAGAGCAAAGTGACAAGCATAGGAAGATAAAACAAATGTAACTTCAAAAATTTCAGCATATAGAGAGGTGTTTTAGTAACATGAAAATTTCTACAGCCATATTTTCCTCTCTCATAAAGATTTTCAGTAGCATCATGAACAAACTCAACAATATAACTATCACATAAAGCATTCTTATCATGAGTCTCATGCATAAAAGTATCATTACTCTCCACATAAGCATAATCAATCTTATTAATTGTAGTGGGAGCAAATTCAACAAATTAGCTATCATTATTATTCTCATCAAGTGTAGGAGGCATAGTATAATCATAATAAAATTTACTCTCCATAGTAGGTGGCACCAAAAGACCACTATCATTATAATCATCATAAATAGGAGGCAAAGTATCATCAAAGAAAATTTTCTCCTCAATGCTTGGGGGACTAAAAATATCATGCTCATCAAAACCAGCTTCCCCAAGATTAGAATTTTTCATAGTATTAGCAACAATGGTGTTAAAGCGTTCATACTAATATCATTGGTACTAGCATGCAAATAAGATTCCATAGGTTTTTTAATTTTCGCATCAAACAATCCATGTTTTAACTCAGGAAATAGATTAAAAAGCTCATAGTTGCTTTCCATTATGCCTAACTAGTGAAAAACAAGAACCAAAAAGATGTAATTGCAGGATCTAAAGGAAATAGCGTCGAGCACTTACAACGGCGCCAGAAAATAGCTTAGTTGCCTGGGACCGGAGTGTGAGTGCCTTTTACCTTTCCTCCCCGGCAACGGCGCCAGAAAATAGCTTGATGTCTACTCACACTTCTTTTCCTGTAGACAGTGTTGGGCCTCCAAGAGCAGAGGTTTGTAGAACAGCAGCAAGTTTCCCTTAAGTGAATCACCCAAGGTTTATCGAACTCAGGGAGGAAGAGGTCAAAGATATCCCTCTCAAGCAACCCTGCAATCAGGATACAAGAAGTCTCTTGTGTCCCCAACACACCTAATACACTTGTCAGATGTATAGGTGCACTAGTTCGGCGAAGAAATAGTGAAATACAAGTAATATGGATGTATATGAGTGGTAATAGCAATCTGAATAAAATATGGCAGCAAGTAAACATGTAGTGGAACTTGTTGGAAACGGTGTTTCAATGCTTAGAAACAAGGCCTAGGGATCATACTTTCACTAGTGGACACTCTCAACATTGCAATCATAAAGGAATATAAATAAGAACTTCACTATGCTATCTACTCTCTGGCAAGATAACGAACTCTAATTCATCATGTAGGCAAACCTTAAAGATGTATTCCCACGTACTAATAAACACCCCACGTTGTCACTGTGAGCATTCATAGGAGGTACTAACACACCACAATTTCATAGAGACATCCAACTCAAATCATAACTCAGTGAATAAGTATTCTGTGAAATATAGCCTAAGAGACCCACACGGTGCACACACTGTCACCTTTACACACGTGGGACAAGGAGTCTCCGGAGATCACATAAGTAAAATCCAGTTGAATAGCATAACGACATCTAGATTACAAGATCATCATATGAATCTCAATCATGTAAGGCAGCTCATGAGATCATTGTATTGAAGTACATGAGAGAGAGATTAACCACATAGCTACCGGTACAGCCCTTTAGCCTCGATGGAGAACTACTCCCTCCTCATGGGAGACAGCAGCGGTGATGAAGATGGCGGTGGTGTCGATGGAGATGCCTTCCGGGGGCACTTCCCCGTCCCGGCAGGGTGCCGGAACAGAGACTCCTGTCCCCCAGATCTTGGCTTCGCGATGGCGGCAGCTCTGGAAGGTTTCTCGTACCGTGGCTTATTCGTCTCGAAGATTTAGGTCAGGGATGCTTCTATAGGCGAAGAGTCGGAGTCGGAAGGGCTACGGGGCAGCCACACACCAGGGGGGCGCGCCTCCCCCCTTGGCCGCACCGCCACCACATGTGGTGGCCCTGGGCCTCTCCTCTGGCCCCACTCTGGCTCTCTGGAAGCTTCCGGGAAAAATAAGGTTCTGGGAGTTGATTTCGTCCAATTCCGAGAATATTTCCTTACTAGGATTTCTGAAATCAAAAACAGCAAAAAATAGGAACTGGCACTTCGGCATCTCGTCAATAGGTTAGTTCCGGAAAATGCATAAATATGACATAAAGTGTGTATAAAACATGTGTGTATCATCATAAAAGTAGCATGGAACATAAGAAATTATAGATACGTTGGAGACGTATCAAAGAGCATACCTTTCTTTGACTAAATCTCATCTAGAGGATTATATTACTCATTGCTATAGGCTCTGTCGGTGAAAAGTTTTATCGCCTCCTTATAGGTTAATGAATTTAGAGTTCCTCATGCACATGCATCAACCATCTGTTTAGATTCATCATTAAGACCACCATAAAAATATTGTAAGATAACAATGTCCATGAAACCGTGGTTGGGAATCCTCATAACTAATCTGGAGAATCTGCCCCAAGCTTGTCAACACCCGGATTTTTAAGTCAAGATGCCTATTATGCCATACATCGCAATCCCAGGAAGATTGTTTTTGCGAGACATAATAAGTTCATATCACAGCACATCATTCATTACAACACCATAATAGTCTTACATAAAAAGGATCACATGATCCAGTCTCATTACAACACTTGATCTCAGGATCAAATACATAACACAATAGCGGGAAAACGTAGTAGAGGTCCATCTGCTCCAGAGGCAACTTTTGACGTCAGGAGTAGTCCTAGTTATCGTAGACGTCCTATTGTCCTTCATCTTGGTACTGGGGCTCCTCTTCATAGTCTGGCCATTTGAATAGCCAGGGACACAGCCATGAGTACTTTAAAGTACTCGCAAACTAATGCTAGTGTAAGCACTATCAACTATATCAATGGAATTCTAAGCTCTAGGTTCATTTGTATAAAGCCAGTTTTATTTCGTAAGCATTTATAATCAAAGACTCTTCATTTGCCTAACTTAACTCAAGTGGGAACAATATTGTCATTCCCACAACTCTATTGTGATTCAAGTCAAAGTCAAATTTCAAACTCAAGTCACAAGTCACCATTCACATGTCACATTTTGGAAAAGTTCTGATGACGGAACAGTATGGCCTTTCCAACTGTCCATGACCGCGGACGCGGATATTCGAATAATTTTACACTCTGCAGAGGTTGCACACTTGTGCCACAATATTTGATTACATCCGTCAGGGATAGGCCTGAATAATCATAACTCAGTATGCGGATCATCAACCATTAACATTTTTCTTACACATCCTAGTATAGGCAACTCTCCCTATGAGCTTGGCCTCCCAGTGATAGCAAACCGCCAACCTGGGAACTGCACAGGGCATGGGTAGGACATTCAACTCTTTTCACGTCATTTCACTTTCAACGGAGGCAGCCTTGGCATAACCTCTATGACGCTTGTTCAGAGGGAACCCATACTAAGACACATAAATTTCCAGCTAAAGCCTTACCCATAATCAGATATTGTGGGGGTACTCAAGAATTGGAATGGTATCGCATCCAACCCAATCATCAGTTTTTATCAAAATCACCATTTCATTCAAGTCACTTTCACCTTCAAAATATTTCAATGGAATGACTCATCATTCCAAGGTTTTCAAATTTCAAAGATTCACATGTTCCCAGCTAGAGTTGTCATTTTTAATTTAGCACTAGCAACTAGTCATGAGGGGTGCTATCTAGCTTGTAGCTCTTTAGGCTAACTTTGATATTCTTGCACCACCTTATCTAGACTCAAGTTAACTATAAAAGTAAGGCTTGGAAAAATCAAAGTCGAAGCTTTGAGAGATAAAACTGGGACTTGTAAAGTAAAATGGTGTTAGTGACTTGCTCAAGTTGAGCTTGCACTAGGATAACTTGCAAGAGTATAGCTTGCCTTGGTTAGTACAGTGATCAAAGCTTTCTTCTTCCTGGTAGTAGACCTCCTCCTCCTCCTCCTGGTATTCCTCGGTACTAGCGTCTATAAACGGATATGAAGTATACAATTACCAAACAAATCTTAAGGGCTAGACTAACCACACAAATGGTTCACACAAGCCATTCTAGTATCACAACATTATTAACATGTTGGTTGACTTTGTGTTCTTGTTAAGGAAAAATAATTTCCTCTCATTGAACCTTGTTAAGATTTAATCTCCTCAAATAATAAGGTATGAACACATGTTGACCAAGGTCAACACTTCACCCTTATCATTTGAGAAAAAAGATTTAAATGAGGTACTAAACCTCATGCATTTTAAATACTACTATTGCAACAATTTAATATCCTAAGGAATCCACTATGAGATGCTGTAGACCAAAGTCAACACTTCATATTGAATTGCTTAGGACCATGATTTAATGAGAGGGAACCTCTCATACTATTTAAGAAATAATTTTGGGATAATTTTAAATGGACTAGAAATAGCCACATAGCCATTATTTTGCTCTAGCCCATGATCATACAAACAACTATGTGATCTTTTTACATAAACATGTAGAGTATGTGAAATGTGATTTATGAGAGTTGGAATCAACTCAAAATCACTTATGGTTGAATTTTAAAAAATGTTTGAATTTGGAAAAGGCTCTGCCTTGTTATTTTTGCTACATTAATTCTACAAGGAATCTAGGATTGAGACCAGTGTAGCTGTTTAGATAATTTTCTAAGCTTTCCAAATATATAAAATTCATCAAATTTGGCTAAGTGAATCTTCCTAAATTTAAATTTGAAGTTGACATCTGAAAAGGATTTGAATTAAACTAAAAATAACAGTTTGAATTTATGGGCCTGGCGGGAACGCCTTAACGGGCCAAAGAGAAATAAACAGAGAAAACCAGCCCAGCAGCGCGGCTCGCACGCGTGGGCTGCCTGACAAGGTGGGCTCCACCTGTCAGCGACTATTAAAACGTGAAACGGTATGGATCCATCTGGTGTGTAGGATTAGAACACGATCCAACGGCGTACAGCCGTCGTCGTCTCCGGCGAGAGGATGCTACTGGCGCGGCGAGGGTAGAGGGTTGTGTAGGATAACGTTGCATAGAAAACAAAAAATTTCCTACCGCGAACACGCAATCCAAGCCAAGATGCAATCTAGAAGACGGTAGCAACGAGGGGGGTATCGAGTCTCACCCTTGAAGAGATTCCAAAGCCTACAAGATGAGGCTCTTGTTGCTGCGGTAGACGTTCACTTGCCGCTTGCAAAAGCGCGTAGAAGATCTTGATCACGATCGCTTCCGGCGCCACGAACGGGCAGCACCTCCGTACTCGGTCACACGTTCGGTTGTTGATGAAGACGACGTCCACCTCCCTGTTCCAGCGGGCAGCGGAAGTAGTAGCTCCTCTTGAATCCGACAGCACGACGGCGTGGTGTCGGTGGTGGTGGAGAAGTCCGGTGGAGCTTCGCTAAGCGTGCAGGACGTGGTGGAGGAGAGAGGCCGCTAGGGTTTGGGGAGAGGGGGCGCCGGCCACTATAGGGGTGCGGCCACCTTGTGGTTCTTGGGTGGCCGGCCCCCTCCCCTTGGCCCCTCATTATATAGGTGGAACCCCAAGTGTTGGTCTCCAAGTCTTCGAATAAGACCCGAACCAAAAACCTTCCATATGGTGGGGAAACCTACCCAAGCTAGGACTCCCACTAGAGGTGGGAGTTCCACCTCCCATATGGGGGGGTGGCCGGCCCCCTAAGGGGGAGTCCACTTGGGACTCCACCCCCACTAGGGTTGGCCGGCCATGGAGGTGGAGTCCCACGTGGACTCCACCTTCCTTGGTGGTTTCTTCCAGACTTTTCTAGAACCTTCTAGAACCTTCCATAGAACCTTCCGCATCATTTTAATTCACATAAAATGACATCCTATATATGAATCTTATCCTCCGGACCATTCCGGAACTCCTCGTGATGTCCGGGATCTCATCCGGGACTCCGAACAAATATTCGAACTCCATTCCATATTCAAGTTCTACCATTTCAACATCCAACTTTAAGTGTGTCACCCTACGGTTCGTGAACTATGCGGACATGGTTGAGTACTCACTCCGACCAATAACCAATAGCGGGATCTGGAGATCCATAATGGCTCCCACATATTCAACGATGACTTTAGTGATCGAATGAACCATTCACATACGATACCAATTCCCTTTGTCACGCGATATTTTACTTGTCCGAGGTTTGATCTTCGGTATCACTCTATACCTTGTTCAACCTCGTCTCCTGACAAGTACTCTTTACTCGTACCGTGGTATGTGGTCTCTTATGAACTCATTCATATGCTTGCAATACATTAGACGACATTCCACCGAGAGGGCCCAGAGTATATCTATCCGTCATCGGGATGGACAAATCCCACTGTTGATCCATATGCCTCAACTCATACTTTCCGGATACTTAATCCCACCTTTATAACCACCCATTTACGTAGTGGCGTTTGGTGTAATCAAAGTACATTTCCGGTATAAGTGATTTACATGATCTCATGGTCATAAGGACTAGGTAACTATGTATCGAAAGCTTATAGCAAATAACTTAATGACGAGATCTTATGCTACGCTTAATTGGGTGTGTCCATTACATCATTCATATAATGATATAACCTTGTTATTAATAACATCCAATGTTCATGATTATGAAACTAATCATCCATTAATCAACAAGCTAGTTTAAGAGGCATACTAGGGACTTCTTGTTGTCTACATATCACACATGTACTAATGTTTCGGTTAATACAATTATAGCATGATATATAAACATTTATCATAAACATAAAGATATAAATAATAACCACTTTATTATTGCCTCTAGGGCATATCTCCTTCAGTCTCCCACTTGCACTAGAGTCAATAATCTAGATTACATTGTAATATACCTAACACCCATGGCATTCTGGTGTTGGTCATGCTTTGCCCTAGGGAGAGCTTTAGTCAACGGATTTGCTACATTCAGATCAGTGTGTACTTTGCAAATCTTTACTTCTCCATCTTCGATGTACTCACGAATCGAGTGGTAACGCAGCTTGATATGCTTCAGCCTCTTGTGTGACCTTGGCTCTTGTGCATTGGCGATGGCACCCATGTTATCACAGTAAATGATTAATGGGTCCAATGCACTAGGAACCACACCGAGCTCTACAATGAACCTCTTCATCCATACCGCTTCGATGAAGCCTCGGAAGCCGCTATGTACTGCGATTACCGTTGAAGACTTCGCCACCGTGCACTGCTTCGAGCTTGCCCAGCTTACTGCAGCACCATTCAATATAAACACGTACCCAAACTGTGACTTTGAGTCATCAGGATCAGTGTTCCAACTTGCATCGGTGTAACCACTTACAACGAGCTCTTGGTCACCTCCATAACAAAGAAACATATCCTTAGTTCTTTTCAAGTACTTCAGGATATTCTTGACCGCTGTCCAGTGTTCCATTCCTGGATCACTTTGATATCTGCTAGTCAAACTAACAGCATGTGCTATATCCGGTCTAGTACATAGCATGGCATACATGATAGATCCTACCGCCGAGGCATAGGGGATATTACTCATCCTTTCTCTTTCTTCTGCCGTAGCCGGTCCTTGAGTCTTACTCAAGACCTTGCCTGGTAACATAGGTAAGAACCCTTTCTTACTTTCGTCCATTTTAAACTTCTTTAGAATCTTGTCCAGATATGTACTCTGTGATAGCCCTATTAGGCGTCTTGATCTATCTCTATAAATCTTGATGCCTAATATATACGATGCTTCACCAAGGTCTTTCATTGAAAAACTATTATTCAAATAACCTTTAACACTGCTTAATAGTTCTATATCATTCCCGATCAATAATATGTCATCTACATATAATATCAGGAATGCTACAGAGCTCCCACTCACTTTCTTGTAAATACAGGCCTCTCCATGACACTGTATAAACCCGAAGTCTTTGATCACCTTATCAAAGCGTCGGTTCCAACTTCTCGATGCTTGCTTCAGTCCATAGATTGAACGCTGAAGTTTGCATACTTTGTCAGCATTTTTAGGATCGACAAAACCTTTGGGTTGTACCATATACAACTCTTCCTCAATGTCTCCATTAAGGAACGCCGTTTTGACATCCATCTGCCAAATCTCATAATCGAAAAATGCAGCTATTGCTAACAAAATCCTCACAGATTTTAGCTTCGCTACAGGTGAGAAAGTCTCATCGTAGTCAACTCCTTGAATTTGTCGGAAACCCTTTGCGACAAGTCGAGCTTTATAGACAGTAATATTACCATCAGCATCTGTTTTTCTCTTGAAGATCCATTTATTCTCGACAGCATTTCGGCTATCAGGTAAGTCTACCAAAGTCCATACTTTGTTATCATACATGGATCCCATTTCGGATTTCATGGCTTCTTGCCATTTGTTGGAATCTGGGCTCATCATCGCTTCTTCATACATCGCAGGGTCCTCATCATTGTTATCCACAATCATGACATTTAGACAAGTATTATACCAATCAGGAGTGGTACGTTCCCTTGTCGATCTGCGAGGTTCAGTAGTTTCCTCGTTCGAAGTTTCATGATCATTATCATTAGCTTCCTCTGTTGCCGGTGTAGGCGGCATGTGTACAACTTCGATCGCGCTACTCGATCAACGAGTATAGATTCATCAATCTCATCGAGTTCTACTTTTCTTCCAGTCACTTCTTTAGTGAGAAATTCTTTCTCAAGAAAGGTTCCGTTCTTAGCAACAAAGATTTTGCCTTCGGATTTGTGATAGAAAGTATACCCTATAGTTTCCTTAGGGTATCCTATGAAGATGCATTTCTCCGCTTTGGGTTCTAGCTTGTCCGGTTGTAACTTCTTTACATAGGCTTCGCAGCCCCAAACTTTCAGGAACGACTGACTTAGGTTTCTTATTAAACCATAATTCATACGATGTCGTTTCTACGGATTTTGATGGTGCTCTATTTAAAGTGAATGCGGCTGTCTCTAATGCATAACTCCAACATGATAACGGCAAATCAGTAAGAGACATCATAGAACGAACCATATCTAAGAGAGTTCGATTACGACGTTCGGACACACCGTTACGTTGAGGTGTTCCCGGCGGTGTCAATTGTGAAAGTATTCCGCATTTCTTTAAATGCATGCCAAACTCATAACTCAGATATTCACCTCCACGATCAGATCGTAGAAATTTGATCTTCTTGTTACGTTGATTTTCTACTTCACTTTGGAATTCCTTAAACTTCTCGAAAGTTTCGGATTTATGTTTCATGAAATATATATACCCATATCTACTCAGATCATCTGTGAAGGTTAGAACATAACGATAACCACCGCGCGATGCTACGCTCATTGGTCCGCACACATCGGTATGTATGATTTCCAATAAGTCAGTAGCTCGCTCCATCATACCAGAAAATGGAGTCTTAGTCATTTTTCCCATTAGACATGCTTCGCATCTATCAAGTGACTCAAAGTCAAGTGATTCAAGTAATCCATCAGTATGGAGTTTCTTCATGCGTTTCACTCCAATATGACCAAGACGACAGTGCCACATATAAGTAAAATTATCATTTAATTTAATTCGCTTAGCATCAATGTTATGTATATGCGTATCACTACTATCGAGATCTAACAGAAATAAGCCATTCTTTTGTGGTGCTCGACCATAAAAGATATTATTCATAAAAATAGAACAACCATTATTCTCAGACTTGAATGAATAACCGTCTTGCATTAAACAAGATCCAGATATAATGTTCATGCTCAACGCGGGTACAAAATAACAATTATTTAGGCTTAAAACTAATCCCGAAGGTAGATGTAGAGGAAGTGTGCCGACAGCGATCATATCGACTTTGGATCCATTTCCAACGCGCATCGTCACTTCATCTTTCAGTAGTCTTCGTTTATTCTTTAGTTCCTGTTTCGAGTTACAAATATGAGCAACCGAACCAGTATCAAATACCCAGGTACTAGAACGAGAACCAGTGAGATAAACATCTATAACATGTATATCAGATATACCTTCTTTCTTCTTCTTGACAAGGCCGCTCTTCAGATCAGCCAGATACTTGGAGCAATTATGCTTCCAGTGTCCCTTCTCCTTGCAGTAATAGCACTCAGCATCAGGCTTAGGGCCGTTCTTAGGTTTCATAGGAGGCGTGGCAGCTTTCTTGCCACCCTTCTTGAATTTTTCCTTAGACTTGCCCTGTTTCTTGAAACTGGTGGTCTTGTTGACCATCAACACTTGGTGCTCTTTCTTGATCTCAATCTCAGCAGCTTTTAGCATGCCAAAGAGTTCAGGTAACTCCTTGTTCATGTTCTGCATATTGTAGTTCATCACAAAGTTCTTGTAACTTGGTGACAGTGATTGAAGGACACGATTAATCCCCAGTCTGTTAGGAATCACTATTCCCAAGTCACTGAGTTTCTTCGCATGCCCGGTCATGGCGAGCATGTGCTCACTAACGGAGCTGCCTTCTTCCATCATACAGCTGAAAAATTGTTTCGATGCTTCATAGCATTCCACGGCCGCATGAGTCTCGAATATAGCTTTCAGCTCATTCATCAACTCATGAGGATCGTGGTGCTCAAAACGTTTTTGAAGATCGGATTCCAGACTGCACAGGATGGCACACTGAACTTGAGAGTACCGAGTTTTCCGAGTCTCGTAAACAGCTTTTACTTCATCGGTTTCAGTTTCTGCAGGAGGGTCACCTAGCGGTGCATCAAGCACATATTGCAGATTTCCGCCAGAGGAAGATCCTCACATGACGGAACCAGTCGGTGAAGTTGCTACCGTTGCTCTTAAGTTTTTCTTTCTCTAGGAACTGGTTAAAATTGATTGGGGACGCCATCTCTACAACATATATTTGCAAAAGTTTAGACTAAGTTTATGACAAATTGAGTTCAAATTTTAATTCAACATAATTAAAAATCTAGGTGAACTCCCACTCAAAACAATATCCCTCGCATTGTCTTAGTGATCACACGAACCAAATCCACCGCACCTATGTCCGATCATCACGAGACAAGGTGTGATTTCAATGGCGAACACTCAAAGTGTTCATCATATCAACCATATGATTCATGCTCTACCTTTCGGTATCACGTGTTCCGAGACCATGTCTGTACATGCTAGGCTCGTCAAGGCCACCTTAGTATCCGCATGTGCAAAACTGTCTTGCACCCGTTGTATGCACTTGTTGATTCTATCACACCCGATCATCACGAGATGCTTCGAAATGACAAGTCTTGGCAACGGTGCTACTAAGGATGAACACTTCATTATCTTGAGATTTTAGTGAGGGATCATCTTATAATGCTACCGTCGCGATCTAAGCAAAATAAGATGCATAAAAGGATTAACATCACATGCAGTTCATATGTGATATGATATGGCCCTTTTGTCTTTGCGCCTTTGATCTTCATCTCCAAAGCACGGACATGATCTCCATCATCTTCGGGTATGATCTCCATCATCGTTGGCGTAGCGTCAAGGTCAATGGCGCCGTCTTCATGATTGTCCTCCATGTAGCAACTATTACAACTACTTTGAAATACTACTCAACATGAAATTTAAAGACAACAATAAGGCTCCTGCCGGTTGCCACAATACAATAATGATCATCTCATACATATTCATCATCACATTATGGCCATATCACATCACCAAACCCTGCAAAAACAAGTTAGACGTCTCTAATTTGGTTTGCATATTTTACGTGGTTTAGGGTTTTCGAGAGAGATCTAATCTACCTACGAACATGAACCACAACGTTGATACTAATGTTTTCAATAGAAGAGTAAATTGAATCTTCACTATAGTAGGAGAGACAGACACCCGCAAAGCCACTTATGCAATACAAGTTGCATGTCGAACGAGGAACAAGTCTCATGAACGCGGTTATGTAAAGTTAGTCCGAGCCGCTTCATCCCACTATGCCACGAAGATGCAAAGTACTCAAACTAAAGATAACAAGAGCATCAACGCCCACAAAACCATTGTGTTCTACTCGTGCAACCATCTATGCATAGACCTGGCTCTGATACCACTGTAGGATAACGTTGCATAGAAAACAAAAAAATTCCTACCGCGAACACGCAATCCAAGCCAAGATGCAATCTAGAAGACGGTAGCAACGAGGGGGTATCGAGTCTCACCCTTGAAGAGATTCCAAAGCCTACAAGATGAGGCTCTTGTTGCTGCGGTAGACGTTCACTTGCCGCTTGCAAAAGCGCGTAGAAGATCTTGATCACGATCGCTTCCGGCGCCACGAACGGGCAGCACCTCCGTACTCGGTCACACGTTCGGTTGTTGATGAAGACGACGTCCACCTCCCCGTTCCAGCGGGCAGCGGAAGTAGTAGCTCCTCTTGAATCCGACAGCACGACGGCGTGGTGTCGGTGGTGGTGGAGAAGTCCGGCGGAGCTTCGCTAAGCGTGCGGGACGTGGTGGAGGAGAGAGGCCGCTAGGGTTTGGGGAGAGGGGGCGCCGGCCACTATAGGGGTGCGGCCACCTTGTGGTTCTTGGGTGGCCGGCCCCCTCCCCTTGGCCCCTCATTATATAGGTGGAACCCCAAGTGTTGGTCTCCAAGTCTTCGAATAAGACCCGAACCAAAAACCTTCCATATGGTGGGGAAACCTACCCAAGCTAGGACTCCCACTAGAGGTGGGAGTTCCACCTCCCATATGGGGGGGTGGCCGGCCCCCTAAGGGGGAGTCCACTTGGGACTCCACCCCCACTAGGGTTGGCCGGCCATGGAGGTGGAGTCCCACGTGGACTCCACCTTCCTTGGTGGTTTCTTCCGGACTTTTCTAGAACCTTCTAGAACCTTCCATAGAACCTTCCGCATCATTTTAATTCACATAAAATGACATCCTATATATGAATCTTATCCTCCGGACCATTCCGGAACTCCTCGTGATGTCCGGGATCTCATCCGGGACTCCGAACAAATATTCGAACTCCATTCCATATTCAAGTTCTACCATTTCAACATCCAACTTTAAGTGTGTCACCCTACGGTTCGTGAACTATGCGGACATGGTTGAGTACTCACTCCGACCAATAACCAATAGCGGGATCTGGAGATCCATAATGGCTCCCACATATTCAACGATGACTTTAGTGATCGAATGAACCATTCACATACGATACCAATTCCCTTTGTCACGCGATGTTTTACTTGTCCGAGGTTTGATCTTCGGTATCACTCTATACCTTGTTCAACCTCGTCTCCTGACAAGTACTCTTTACTCGTACCGTGGTATGTGGTCTCTTATGAACTCATTCATATGCTTGCAATACATTAGACGACATTCCACCGAGAGGGCCCAGAGTATATCTATCCGTCATCGGGATGGACAAATCCCACTGTTGATCCATATGCCTCAACTCATACTTTCCGGATACTTAATCCCACCTTTATAACCACCCATTTACGTAGTGGCGTTTGGTGTAATCAAAGTACATTTCCGGTATAAGTGATTTACATGATCTCATGGTCATAAGGACTAGGTAACTATGTATCGAAAGCTTATAGCAAATAACTTAATGACGAGATCTTATGCTACGCTTAATTGGGTGTGTCCATTACATCATTCATATAATGATATAACCTTGTAATTAATAACATCCAATGTTCATGATTATGAAACTAATCATCCATTAATCAACAAGCTAGTTTAAGAGGCATACTAGGGACTTCTTGTTGTCTACATATCACACATGTACTAATGTTTCGGTTAATACAATTATAGCATGATATATAAACATTTATCATAAACATAAAGATATAAATAATAACCACTTTATTATTGCCTCTAGGGCATATCTCCTTCAGTCTCCCACTTGCACTAGAGTCAATAATCTAGATTACATTGTAATATACCTAACACCCATGGCATTCTGGTGTTGGTCATGCTTTGCCCTAGGGAGAGCTTTAGTCAACGGATCTGCTACATTCAGATCAGTGTGTACTTTGCAAATCTTTACTTCTCCATCTTCGATGTACTCACGAATCGAGTGGTAACGCAGCTTGATATGCTTCAGCCTCTTGTGTGACCTTGGCTCTTGTGCATTGGCGATGGCACCCATGTTATCACAGTAAATGATTAATGGGTCCAATGCACTAGGAACCACACCGAGCTCTACAATGAACCTCTTCATCCATACCGCTTCGATGAAGCCTCGAAGCCGCTATGTACTACGATTCTGTTGAAGACTTCGCCACCGTGCACCGCTTCGAGCTTGCCCAGCCATCGCAGCACCATTCAATATAAACACGTACCCAAACCGTGACTTTGAGTCATCGGGATCGGTGTTCCAACTTGCATCGGTGTAACCACTTACAACGAGCTCTTGGTCACCTCCATAACAAAGAAACATATCCTTAGTTCTTTTCAAGTACTTCAGGATATTCTTGACCGCTGTCCAGTGTTCCATTCCTGGATCACTTTGATATCTGCTAGTCAAACTAACAGCATGTGCTATATCCAGTCTAGTACATAGCATGGCATACATGATAGATCCTACCGCCGAGGCATAGGGGATATTACTCATCCTTTCTCTTTCTTCTGCCATAGCCGGTCCTTGAGTCTTACTCAAGACCTTGCCTGGTAACATAGGTAAGAACCCTTTCTTACTTTCGTCCATTTTAAACTTCTTTAGAATCTTGTCCAGATATGTACTCTGTGATAGCCCTATTAGGCGTCTTGATCTATCTCTATAAATCTTGATGCCTAATATATACGATGCTTCACCAAGGTCTTTCATTGAAAAACTATTATTCAAATAACCTTTAACACTGCTTAATAGTTCTATATCATTCCCGATCAATAATATGTCATCTACATATAATATCAGGAATGCTACAGAGCTCCCACTCACTTTCTTGTAAATACAGGCCTCTCCATGACACTGTATAAACCCAAAGTCTTTGATCACCTTATCAAAGCGTCGGTTCCAACTTCTCGATGCTTGCTTCAGTCCATAGATTGAACGCTGAAGTTTGCATACTTTGTCAGCATTTTTAGGATCGACAAAACCTTTGGGTTGTACCATATACAACTCTTCCTCAATGTCTCCATTAAGGAACGCCGTTTTGACATCCATCTGCCAAATCTCATAATCGAAAAATGCAGCTATTACTAACAAAATCCTCACAGATTTTAGCTTCGCTACAGGTGAGAAAGTCTCATCGTAGTCAACTCCTTGAATTTGTCGGAAACCCTTTGCGACAAGTCGAGCTTTATAGACAGTAATATTACCATCAGCATCTGTTTTTCTCTTGAAGATCCATTTATTCTCGACAGCCTTTCGGCTATCAGGTAAGTCTACCAAAGTCCATACTTTGTTATCATACATGGATCCCATTTTGGATTTCATGGCTTCTTGCCATTTGTTGGAATCTGGGCTCATCATCGCTTCTTCATACATCGCAGGGTCCTCATCATTGTTATCCACAATCATGACATTTAGACAAGTATCATACCAATCAGGAGTGGTACGTTCCCTTGTCGATCTGCGAGGTTCAGTAGTTTCCTCGTTCGAAGTTTCATGATCATTATCATTAGCTTCCTCTGTTGCCGGTGTAGGCGGTACAGGTACAACTTCCGCATCGCGCTACTCGATCAACGAGTATAGATTCATCAATCTCATCGAGTTCTACTTTTCTTCCAGTCACTTCTTTAGTGAGAAATTCTTTCTCAAGAAAGGTTCCGTTCTTAGCAACAAAGATTTTGCCTTCGGATTTGTGATAGAAAGTATACCCTATAGTTTCCTTAGGGTATCCTATGAAGATGCATTTCTCCGCTTTGGGTTCTAGCTTGTCCGGTTGTAACTTCTTTACATAGGCTTCGCAGCCCCAAACTTTCAGGAACGACAGCTTAGGTTTCTTATTAAACCATAATTCATACGATGTCGTTTCTACGGATTTTGATGGTGCTCTATTTAAAGTGAATGCGGCTGTCTCTAATGCATAACTCCAACATGATAACGGCAAATCAGTAAGAGACATCATAGAACGAACCATATCTAAGAGAGTTCGATTACGACGTTCGGACACACCGTTACGTTGAGGTGTTCCCGGCGGTGTCAATTGTGAAAGTATTCCGCATTTCTTTAAATGCATGCCAAACTCATAACTCAGATATTCACCTCCACGATCAGATCGTAGAAATTTGATCTTCTTGTTACGTTGATTTTCTACTTCACTTTGGAATTCCTTAAACTTCTCGAAAGTTTCGGATTTATGTTTCATGAAATATATATACCCATATCTACTCAGATCATCTGTGAAGGTTAGAACATAACGATAACCACCGCGCGATGCTACGCTCATTGGTCCGCACACATCGGTATGTATGATTTCCAATAAGTCAGTAGCTCGCTCCATCATACCAGAAAATGGAGTCTTAGTCATTTTTCCCATTAGACATGCTTCGCATCTATCAAGTGACTCAAAGTCAAGTGATTCAAGTAATCCATCAGTATGGAGTTTCTTCATGCGTTTCACTCCAATATGACCAAGACGACAGTGCCACATATAAGTAAAATTATCATTTAATTTAATTCGCTTAGCATCAATGTTATGTATATGCGTATCACTACTATCGAGATCTAACAGAAATAAGCCATTCTTTTGTGGTGCTCGACCATAAAAGATATTATTCATAAAAATAGAACAACCATTATTCTCAGACTTGAATGAATAACCGTCTTGCATTAAACAAGATCCAGATATAATGTTCATGCTCAACGCGGGTACAAAATAACAATTATTTAGGCTTAAAACTAATCCCGAAGGTAGATGTAGAGGAAGTGTGCCGACAGCGATCATATCGACTTTGGATCCATTTCCAACGCGCATCGTCACTTCATCTTTCAGTAGTCTTCGTTTATTCTTTAGTTCCTGTTTCGAGTTACAAATATGAGCAACCGAACCAGTATCAAATACCCAGGTACTAGAACGAGAACCAGTGAGATAAACATCTATAACATGTATATCAGATATACCTTCTTTCTTCTTCTTGACAAGGCCGCTCTACAGATCAGCCAGATACTTGGAGCAATTATGCTTCCGGTGTCCCTTCTCCTTGCGATAATAGCACTCAACATCGGGCTTAGGGCCGTTCTTAGGTTTCATAGGAGGCGTGGCAGCTTTCTTGCCACCCTTCTTGAATTTTTCCTTAGACTTGCCCTGTTTCTTGAAACTGGTGGTCTTGTTGACCATCAACACTTGGTGCTCTTTCTTGATCTCAATCTCAGCAGCTTTTAGCATGCCAAAGAGTTCAGGTAACTCCTTGTTCATGTTCTGCATATTGTAGTTCATCACAAAGTTCTTGTAACTTGGTGACAGTGATTGAAGGACACGATTAATCCCCAGTCTGTTAGGAATCACTATTCCCAAGTCACTGAGTTTCTTCGCATGCCCGGTCATGGCGAGCATGTGCTCACTAACGGAGCTGCCTTCTTCCATCATACGGTGAAAAATTGTTTCGATGCTTCATAGCATTCCACGGCCGCATGAGTCTCGAATATAGCTTTCAGCTCATTCATCAACTCATGAGGATCGTGGTGCTCAAAACGTTTTTGAAGATCGGATTCCAGATCGCACGGGATGGCACACCGAACTTGAGAGTACCGAGTTTTCCGAGTCTCGTAAACAGCTTTTACTTCATCGGTTTCGGTTTCTGCAGGAGGGTCACCTAGCGGTGCATCAAGCACATATTGCAGATTTCCGCCGAGAGAGGAAGATCCTCACATGACGGAACCAGTCGGTGAAGTTGCTACCGTTGCTCTTAAGTTTTTCTTTCTCTAGGAACTGGTTAAAATTGATTGGGGACGCCATCTCTACAACATATATTTGCAAAAGTTTAGACTAAGTTTATGACAAATTGAGTTCAAATTTTAATTCAACATAATTAAAAATCTAGGTGAACTCCCACTCAAAACAATATCCCTCGCATTGTCTTAGTGATCACACGAACCAAATCCACCGCACCTATGTCCGATCATCACGAGACAAGGTGTGATTTCAATGGCGAACACTCAAAGTGTTCATCATATCAACCATATGATTCATGCTCTACCTTTCGGTATCACGTGTTCCGAGACCATGTCTGTACATGCTAGGCTCGTCAAGGCCACCTTAGTATCCGCATGTGCAAAAACTGTCTTGCACCCGTTGTATGCACTTGTTGATTCTATCACACCCGATCATCACGAGATGCTTCAAAACGACAAGTCTTGGCAACGGTGCTACTAAGGATGAACACTTCATTATCTTGAGATTTTAGTGAGGGATCATCTTATAATGCTACCGTCGCGATCTAAGCAAAATAAGATGCATAAAAGGATTAACATCACATGCAGTTCATATGTGATATGATATGGCCCTTTTGTCTTTGCGCCTTTGATCTTCATCTCCAAAGCACGGACATGATCTCCATCATCTTCGGGTATGATCTCCATCATCGTCGGCGTAGCGTCAAGGTCAATGGCGCCGTCTTCATGATTGTCCTCCATGTAGCAACTATTACAACTACTTTGAAATACTACTCAACATGAAATTTAAAGACAACAATAAGGCTCCTGCCGGTTGCCACAATACAATAATGATCATCTCATACATATTCATCATCACATTATGGCCATATCACATCACCAAACCCTGCAAAAACAAGTTAGACGTCTCTAATTTGGTTTGCATATTTTACGTGGTTTAGGGTTTTCGAGAGAGATCTAATCTACCTACGAACATGAACCACAACGTTGATACTAATGTTTTCAATAGAAGAGTAAATTGAATCTTCACTATAGTAGGAGAGACAGACACCCGCAAAGCCTCTTATGCAATACAAGTTGCATGTCGAACGAGGAACAAGTCTCATGAACGCGGTTATGTAAAGTTAGTCCGAGCCGCTTCATCCCACTATGCCACGAAGATGCAAAGTACTCAAACTAAAGATAACAAGAGCATCAACGCCCACAAAACCATTGTGTTCTACTCGTGCAACCATCTATGCATAGACCTGGCTCTGATACCACTGTAGGATAACATTGCATAGAAAACAAAAATTTCCTACCGCGAACACGCAATCCAAGCCAAGATGCAATCTAGAAGACGGTAGCAACGAGGGGGTATCGAGTCTCACCCTTGAAGAGATTCCAAAGCCTACAAGATGAGGCTCTTGTTGCTGCGGTAGACGTTCACTTGCCGCTTGCAAAAGCGCGTAGAAGATCTTGATCACGATCGCTTCCGGCGCCACAAACGGGCAGCACCTCCGTACTCGGTCACACGTTCGGTTGTTGATGAAGACGACGTCCACCTCCCCGTTCCAGCGGGCAGCGGAAGTAGTAGCTCCTCTTGAATCCGACAGCACGACGGCGTGGTGTCGGTGGTGGTGGAGAAGTCCGGCGGAGCTTCGCTAAGCGTGCGGGACGTGGTGGAGGAGAGAGGCCGCTAGGGTTTGGGGAGAGGGGCGCCGGCCACTATAGGGGTGCGGCCACCTTGTGGTTCTTGGGTGGCCGGCCCCCTCCCCTTGGCCCCTCATTATATAGGTGGAACCCCAAGTGTTGGTGTCCAAGTCTTCGAATAAGACCCGAAACCAAAACCTTCCATATGGTGGGGAAACCTACCCAAGCTAGGACTCCCACTAGAGGTGGGAGTTCCACCTCCCATATGGGGGGGTGGCCGGCCCCCTAAGGGGGAGTCCACTTGGGACTCCACCCCCACTAGGGTTGGCCGGCCATGGAGGTGGAGTCCCACGTGGACTCCACCTTCCTTGGTGGTTTCTTCCGGACTTTTCTAGAACCTTCTAGAACCTTCCATAGAACCTTCCGCATCATTTTAATTCACATAAAATGACATCCTATATATGAATCTTATTCTCCGGACCATTCCGGAACTCCTCGTGATGTCCGGGATCTCATCCGGGACTCCGAACAAATATTCGAACTCCATTCCATATTCAAGTTCTACCATTTCAACATCCAACTTTAAGTGTGTCACCCTACGGTTCGTGAACTATGCGGACATGGTTGAGTACTCACTCCGACCAATAACCAATAGCGGGATCTGGAGATCCATAATGGCTCCCACATATTCAACGATGACTTTAGTGATCGAATGAACCATTCACATACGATACCAATTCCCTTTGTCACGCGATATTTTACTTGTCCGAGGTTTGATCTTCGGTATCACTCTATACCTTGTTCAACCTCGTCTCCTGACAAGTACTCTTTACTCGTACCGTGGTATGTGGTCTCTTATGAACTCATTCATATGCTTGCAATACATTAGACGACATTCCACCGAGAGGGCCCAGAGTATATCTATCCGTCATCGGGATGGACAAATCCCACTGTTGATCCATATGCCTCAACTCATACTTTCCGGATACTTAATCCCACCTTTATAACCACCCATTTACGCAGTGGCGTTTGGTGTAATCAAAGTACCTTTCCGGTATAAGTGATTTACATGATCTCATGGTCATAAGGACTAGGTAACTATGTATCGAAAGCTTATAGCAAATAACTTAATGACGAGATCTTATGCTACGCTTAATTGGGTGTGTCCATTACATCATTCATATAATGATATAACCTTGTTATTAATAACATCCAATGTTCATGATTATGAAACTAATCATCCATTAATCAACAAGCTAGTTTAAGAGGCATACTAGGGACTTCTTGTTGTCTACATATCACACATGTACTAATGTTTCGGTTAATACAATTATAGCATGATATATAAACATTTATCATAAACATAAAGATATAAATAATAACCACTTTATTATTGCCTCTAGGGCATATCTCCATCAGGTTGGCGGCTCACCGGCGGTGCGGCGATCGTCGGCGAGGTGCTGCGGTGGCGTTGTGGATGACGGCGAGGCTCCAGGTACAAGCGACATCGTCGGGGTGGCGCCAATCTTCCTCCTCTTCTGCGGCGGCTCCACGGGGCTCCGGCGTCAAATTGGCTAGCTACGGTGGACAATGTCGAGCAGGGTGTGGTCGAGGAGGGTCAGAGAGGAGAGGAGAGGTGAGTGCTATGAAGAATTTGAGAGGGGAGGGCATCCTTTTATAGCGGCGAGAGGGTCTGGGCGCAGTGGATGAGGTCGTCCATGGCGATGCGGCTACAGGGGCGCAGGGAGTTGGGCGATGACGCACGCGTGTTGGCGACGTCAGTGCGGTCACGTTGGGCTTGACGGTGGGGAAAACCACGCAGTGACGCGCTCGTGAGCTTGACGGAAGCTTGCAGTACCGCGGCAGACGTCGGTGACGATGGCGTCGTCTACAACGTTCGCGCGGGCAGGTGAGCGTGTCTGGGATTCTCCTGGTCTCGTGGCGTTGCTGCTGGTGCGCGGAGAGGGCGAGGGGAGGACGAGCGTGACGAGGGCGTGCCGTGCTCTGGCGCGCTCCGGTGACGTGCGCATGCGCGCGCTGGCGAGTCTGTGCATCACTGGGCGCGTGTGTGCTGGCCAGTGGCGTGCTCTCCTTCGTCGACCATGATGTCTAGCAGGTTCAGGGGGGAGAGAGGGATGTCCAGGACATGCTGATGCATGCTGGAGTTGACTAGAGAGGAGAGTGGCATGGTGAGGGCATGACATGCCACGGCATGGTCATGTACCCGATGATCTCATGCATGCACTTATTCTCTGAGGCTTGGCTTTGGTCCAGAGGTTCAAGGAGATTGTTTGTGATGACCTAATCACGATGGTTTAGGCAAAAATCCGCTGGGTAATTGCATGTCTAGGGTTGGCAGATTAGTGCACACCAGCTGCTCGATCAAATGGCTGCAAGAAACTTCTTTTTGAATTTTACAAAGATTTTTGGTGTAGTTCATTTAAATAAAGTTTGGCACACAATGGTGGTGGTGGTGTGCAAAATGAAGTTGGTTTGCAAAAATTCAAATGTGGCATAATCTTGAATCTATTTGAAAGTTGCTACTTTGCTTGATGGTATTTTGAAATCTAGAAAGAATTTGTAGAGGTGTACTTTACCAAAGTTGTTCACCTTGATGAGGTCTTGGATGATGTGCAAAGAGTTGGGAGTGTTTGGTTTAAAAATCTCTTAATACAAAGGCTCAAAGTAGGTAAGATATTAAAAATGGCACAAGTGACCATTATCACATGTCACTTGATTTTGATTTTTTCCTTTGATTTGATTTGGGTTTTCTTGATTCAAAAGTGATTCTTATTAGTTTAGTATGACTTCCAAACCATTGACACAATTCAAAATGGCCTAGGTTAAAGATTTACAAAAATGGCCATAAGCACATATGAGATGATATTCTTATTTTCTTTTTCTTCTATTTTGTTTCACTTGATTCACTTGGGCATGGTTTAGGGTCCATTTAGGGTTAGATTGGGTTTGGTAATGGTTTAAAACCATTTGGGTAAGGTATGAGGGCTTAGGTCAAGATTTGCCATTATGGCTATATGCCACATATGCCTCTATGTATATTTTTATTTTATTTTTTGTTTCACCTTTGATTTAGTTGGTAAGTGATAGGTTGGGTTTGTTGAGGTTTTTCAAACCATCTAAACAAGGTATAACATGGCATAGTTTATTATTTGTAAATGTGGCTATTTGCTCACATAGGCTTTTCTTTTTAATTTAATTTCTTTTTATTTTGTTTTATCTTGGATGGTGAAAAGAAGAGTAAGGTTTGGGGTTTAGGAGCATTTCAAAGTACTTCACATAAGCATCATGGCAAAACTCACAACATATAAGCATGAGTACTATGCACAACCTCTAACTTAATTAAAGTTTTTGTTGGTTCCAAATTTTGGAAATAGGGAAATTCATTTTCTCTTTGTTTTAAAATTTGGGATGTTACAAAGCTTGAGCAAAGCTTTCTCCAATATGCTGTAAGAAATTAGTAATCTCCCTTTTAACCTACATAGTCTTATAGAAAGGATTAAATCTATTCATGAATTCTTTTATGCAATCTTTCCAGCTAGCAATAGTGTTTCTTGGTAAGGCTTGTAACCATTTGAATGCCTTGTCCTTCAGGGGCCACCAAAATAATTTAAGAAGTAAGAAATCTTTTGGCAAATTCTTAGGTCCAATTACCTCACATATGTCATTCACTCTAGTTAAGCGAATACCTAGATCTTCATGTTCTTCTCCTGAAAAAGCATTTTCTTGCATCATAATTAGTAACTCTGGATCTATTTCATATTCAATGCCCTTAACATCATGATAAATAATAGGATTTTTTGCAGCTAATGTTGAAGGAGTCCCATATTACCTTAAAGCTTTGCTAGGATCTGCTGTCTTAGCTGTGATGGATAAGTTTTTCATCATGGTACTTAAAATGTTTACGTCTACATCACACGAATTGGCTAGATTTTGAATAACTTCTAGACGTCTAGAGTCTGGTACTCGATCAATGAATTTTGGTACATAAACACTACCTGAGCATGTGGAACCTCTGTCCTCAACAGAGACCATCAAAACTTACAAGTGTCAAGAAACAAACACCGTACGCTTAGCTTCCCAACGATGGTGCCAAAAAATAGCTTGATGGCCTGCAAGAACACATGGTCATTCGTCCATATTTTCGTGGAAGTATTATTTCCGGTTTTTATATCGTATCCCAACAAGGAGCGTAGGAGGATGTTTATCTGTGGTGTTTCTATCGCACCCAAGGTATCACAAGTCTTAGGTGCATTGACTGCAAGAGTTGAAATGGAAAGTGGTGAGTGTGAATAATAAGAGTTTGGAGTATTGATAATGCAATAAAGTAAAGTGCATAAAATTAAACAGCTAATAAGAAATAAATGAGTTTCTGCAGTGGAAAAGTAGGCGTGGGGTGATTCGGTTCATGGTGATAGTGAATGTGCCAGGTGGAATAAATGTGATAAGTGAATGTGATTCTTCATATTTATATCTGATAAGGCAAGCAAACCATTAGAGAGAAAGACTCCTCTTGCTAGATTTCATCTTACTCCAATAATCCTTCTGCCTATTACCAAAGCCATGGTCAGAGGTAGTTAGACCGGATTAAAGCTATAAGCTCGATGGTTCCTTGTGATTCCTCGAGTATTGCTAGATCCTCTTTGATATCGGTCGTGTCACTCGGGAGTCTCCGATTTACTAGCGAACAAGTTCCTGTTTACGAGTTCTTAAGATCATGTTATCTGGGCCCTTAAATTAGATAACAACATTAGGTGAACATAAACATTCATACTCATATATGTAATAATCTCAAACATAAGTTCACAAATAGATGGAATAAAATTTGCACATCACATCTCACTGATCCCCTACATCTCCCACACCAGTGGGATCTACTCACACATTAGAGGACAATAACATAACAATATCATAGCAAAGTAAATGGAGTTCATCTTGATATTACCATAACAAACCACAATAGTTGAAGATCAAATCAAATACAACTAGGATGAAATAGAGGTTTCAATCCCTAATCTTACAAGTATGAATCTCTCTCTCTCTGTACAAGTGGGATGTGGTGGATGGGGTGATGATCTTGATGAGATTGATCATCGATGGAGTCGAGGTTGGTCTTCTCCTTCTTCAGATCTGATCTCCTCTGTTCTGGTGCGAATGGTGGCTGCTGTGTTGTGTTTTCCGTCCCTCGCCCTTCAGAGAAAGGGATCGGTTTTATAAGGCGGAGGCGGCGCCGGTCAGTTCGGGCAAGCCCTTCTCGTACCGACGCCCATTAAAGCTGCTGCATCGCCAGGATGAGTTTGGCATCAAAAGGAAATGTCTTTATTTCGTTGCAATTAGCCCAACAATGTCCTTAGATCCTCCAGATATGATGGTTTCCTGAGATTCATGATCAAAAACAAGGTTTCGCTTCGATCGCGATATTAGCGTTAGTTAACACAAAATCCAATGAAAAATCAATGAAACCAATAGATAGGTGATGGAAAATCTATAGTAAAATGCATCGAAATTTGGAGCTATCTGTTATCTCGTTGGCCACGTGCTAGATCCGTATGTGGTCTTATCTCTAGCCCGGGGAGCAAGGGCAGGAAATGACTTTTGGGTGCAGTCATTTGAAAACAGTGGCATGAGATTTTCCGTTTGCCACACATTTGGGTCCGTATGTGGTCTTATTCAAACAGGAGAAGCAAAGGAAGGACATGACTTCGGGTGCAGCCATTTAGAAACGGCAACACGAGATCTATGCAACCGATTTGGATGCGACATCTTAGTAGATTAGCTTGTTAGCTTGTTGATTTGGTTTTGTCTTAATTCCTATCCTCCCGATCATTTAGTGTCATATTCATGCTGAGACACTTTTTGATCCTTAAGATATAATAACTACTCTGTTTAATAATGAAATCAAAGCAATATGCATCAATTGATGCAAATGCCGGATAGATTCCTCTATTTCAAGAAAGTTAGAGAAATGCTTAGAAGGACTAGTGCTACAGAGGCCTACTTTTCTAAGTACCTTCTTAAGTATCTTGCATGTAGAGACAGAGGTTCATAGAAAATAGAGATAGCAGTTATAAGTATCGTCACTGCCTGATGCAACCACCACCAAGTACTTTAAATCTCCTGCCTTTACTAAGATCCATGGCTGGCTCCTCTTCCGCTGGTTCAGGTACCGGGCATGCTAGCGACGGCAGAGGTCGTCGCTGGCAGCCGGTGAGTCCTGGATCGGCCTCATCGGCCAGCAGTGGTGAGCGTCCGATCGTTTCAGGGCTGGGGCTCTCGACGGAGTCGTCGCGCTCGGTCACACTGGAGCACCCGGCGCGGGATCTGGTTGCGGCGGGAGTGGTCACCACCGCTCGCTGCCCAGTCCAGGACAGGCTTGAATGGCAGGTACAAGGGCCTTCGAGGAAGACGAAGTGGAGACGTCGCAAGGCTGAACAGCGGGCGGCTGCCGCGGCTGGTAGACGGTCGGTCTCACCGGAGTCCTCGCCGGGGTGGGGGCGCTGCTTCAACTGTGGAAGACCGGGACACAAGAAGAAAGACTGCACATTTCAGCAGCTCTGCTTGCGCTGCTCGGAGGAAGGACATCATGCGGCGGACTGTAAGAGGCCGTGCAGCCCGGGGGAAGAAGAAGGTGCGCTCTGGAGGCAAGCTTTGGCTAAGCTGGCCCGTCGGGAGCCGGAGAGGAATCTGTTGGATCCGTTGACGGCGGTGTGGTGCGCCGCGCCCCAGGGATCTGGCTCTCGGGGTCCGTTGGCGAGGGAGGAAGAACCCGCTCTCTGTGTGGTGCGCCGCACCGCAGGGATGCAGGATCTTGAGCGAAGGCTTCAGTTTGCCATGGTTGCGTGTGTGGGCGGAGACAGACCGCCGGTTTCGCCGGCAATGGTTACGGAGGCGTTGGTGGAGCAGCTGGGTATTCCGGTGGGGGGATTCTCGGTCCATGCCTTCCAACCGGAGGATTTCCTTGTGGTGTTTGTATCTGCGGAGTTCAGGAATAGAGCCTCATCGAGGACGGAGGTGCTTCACCGTGGTTTCAGGCTACTGCTCAGGCAATGGACGCGTCAGGCGCAGGCTTCATCGACGTTCTGGAGGACTAAGGTCCAGCTGGCCATTGAAGGGGTGCCGCCGCATGCGTGGGAGAAGGAGGTCGTGCAGAATCTGCTGGGCACGTCTCGTGCCATTGTCGAGGTGGCGCCGGAGACGGCATCGCGGGCCAACTTGTCGGTGTTCAAGGCATCGGCATGGACGAACGATCTCGACAGAATACCGCCAGCTCGGATGTTGGCGGTGCCGAAACCAGAGGGTGCTTTCTCCGACGAGGGGAAGAGATTGATGCTCAAGTACAAGGTGCTCATCCATATCGACACGGTGGAGGAGGATCCGGACCAGAGATGCACATGTGGCCGGCGTCGCCAATCAGTGATCAGGGTATGCCTAGTCCCCCTGGTGGATACGGCGGCGGAGCGGCTGGCCGGACGGTGAGGCAGCTGCCATGGCGGTCGGGAGTCCAGGATCAGAGAGGTGGAAGTCGGTCAACAAGTGGTGGGGCCGGTCAACAAAGAACGTACTGCCAAGTGGCGGCGGCCCCATCGGCGAGTTGGAGGCTTCCGCCAATGGAGGCGCGTGGCGATCGCAGAGTGGTGGATGTCATTCAAAGGAGTCCAGCTAGTAACGTGCAGATGGAGGCAGTGGCTGCAGAGCCGACAATCCAGCTTTTGACAAAGGCTCCTCTTGCTGGAGCTGAGGATCCCGAGGTGGAGCAAGACCACCATGGGCAGCAAGTGGAGCAGGAGAACGTTGTTGCACCTTGCGACAACGAGCTGGCAGAAAAGCTGCAAGAGAAGGGGACAGCGGTCCAAGGATCCGAGGATCCCGATGGCATATTCGCCCCCATGGGAGCGGACCCAGGGGAAGAGGGTGCGAGTTGCGACAAGGAGGATGGAGTCTGCGCTGTTTCAAGTGGAGATAGCGCGGGAAATCAATTTTTGGACCTTGAGACTGGGGCTGGGCCGATGGTGCAAACACAGCCCAGTAAGGATGGAGGCCTCGCTTCACAGTTTGTGCGGGAAGATGAGCTTGGAGAGCTACGTGGGCCTTCCCCATTGGAGCATGGTAGCGACATGCAGATGATTCTTGTGGAAGAGGCGCCTGCTGCTGCAACAATGAAGGAGGCGGAAGTGGTAGCACTGGGGCGTATGAAAGCGTTCTGCGCTAAGATTCTGAAGACCCTCGCGCTGCCATTACTGCGTGAGGTTCAGGCCGCTTCAGTGCTACGCCCAGAGGCAGAACCATACACACCGCGCCGGAGTGGAAGAACGAGCCATACACCCCTGCGACACCAATTGGCAAGCCACCTCGTAAAGCCACGGCGGCGGAGACTGTGCTTCTCAAGGCACTTGGCATCACGCCGGTGGACCTAACTGTGGATGAAGCTACGCTCCAGGAATTCAAGCACTTCTTTGATTCACCTGTGAGAGAACAACACATCAAGGTCCTGGCTTCAGTATTTGGCAAGACAATGCTGACTCTCCAGGAGATGGAGCGCCAAGGCGCTGTGGAGATCAGGTTGTGCGCATAGGCGTGCATCTGGGAGAGAGCGTTTCCTTCTGTTTCCATGGAAGTAAACCCTGAAGTGTTATGTTGGAATCCTCGTGGCTTAAATGACTCTGCCAAGAGGGATTCAGTGAGGGAGGTGGTAGATTCGCTTAGAGTTAGCTTGGTGTGTCTACAGGAGACTAAGATGGCTGTAATTGACCGATTTATTGTTAATCAATGCCTAGGCCCGTCATTTGATGGGTTCGATTACCTGCCGGCGGAGGAAACCCGTGGTGGTATCCTGGTAGCCTGGAACTCGGAGGTGCTGCAAGTTACGCATATCTCGCATGATTCCTACTCCATTACTGGGGAAGTACACACTAGGGAGGATGGGAGATGGTGTTTAACGGTGGTCTATGGGCCGCGGGATACCCATGATAAGCGAGCGTTCCTTGATGAGCTATCGGTTAGGAGATCTCTGTGTCCAGGGCCATGGATGATCATAGGAGACTTCAACATGATTTTGCATGCTTGTGAGAAGAACAATGAGAATCTGGATCGAAGGACCATGGCTGCGTTCAGGAACTTTGTCAATACGGAGGAACTGAAGGAGGTTTATATGCATGGTAGAACCTTCACATGGAGCAACGAGCGCAGGGTGCCAACGCTGTCCAAGATTGACAGAGCCCTAGTATATGTTGATTGGGACCTCAACTACCCAAACTCACTGCTGCAAGCCATCTCCTCAGCAGTTTCTGACCATGCTCCTCTACACCTATCGATGAATGCTGGTCATCAATCCAAGAAGAGGTTCAGGTTTGAACTTTTTTGGCTCAATCTTGAGGGGTTCCAGGAGGCAGTTCAGGAGGGCTGGCGATGTGATGCAAGGTTCACAGACCCATTTAGCAGATTGGATGAATGCTACAAGAACCTGGCAACACACCTGCAGGCTTGGAGTGCTGCTAAAGTGGGAAACATCAAGCTCCAGATTGCAATGGCAAATCTGGTGATTCATAGACTGGATGCGGCGCAAGATAGGAGAATTCTCACTGCTCAGGAGTGGTGGTTGAGGAGATCGCTCAAGCATTTGGTGTTGGGTTTATCTTCCTTGGAAAGGACTATGGCTAGACAGAGGTCGAGGATGAGATGGATCAAGGATGGAGACGCCAATTCAAAGCTGTTCCACGATGTGGCTAATGGCAGAAGGAGAAGAAACTTCATTCCTTCTATCAAGCATAATGGAGAGGTGATCACTGATCAGAGTAGAAAGGAGGAGATCTTCTTTGATGCTTACAGTGGGCTGCTTGGGCAGATCAATAATAAGGAGTTCAGCCTAGATCTTCAGGCTCTTGGATTGCCGAGCAGGGGAGATATTCTGGAGGATTTGGGCGATATCTTTTCGGAGGAGGGAGTTTGGAAAGTTATCAGGAAATACCTGTCGATAGAGCACCAAGACAAGACGGCTTTGTGGGTGCGTTCTACCACAAAGCGTGGGCTATTATCAAGACGGAAATTATGGCGGCGATCCTGAAATTATATGTTGGCGATGGAAGGGGCTTTGGGCAGCTCAATCGTGCTCTGATCACCTTGATCCCAAAGAAAACGGATGCGCATGAGGTGGGCGACTATAGGCCGATAATCTTAATCCACAGTTTCGCAAAACTATTCTCGGAAATCTTGGCTAATCGCCTGAGACCAAAGATGGAGGAACTGGTGAGTCCTAACCAGTCTGCGTTCATAAAAGGAAGGAACCTGCATGACAACTTTATCCTGGTGCGACAGCTTGCGAGAAAAATCAACAGGAGGAGGGAAGTTGGCGTGCTCCTCAAATTGGATACATCACGAGCTTTTGATTCATTATCGTGGTCCTTTTTGCTGGAGGTTTTACAGAGATTGGGGTTCCCGGCAGCTTGGATACGTTGGATACTCATTTCTTTGAGGACTGCTAGTACAAGAATTGTGGTAAACGGATCGCCTGGAAGAAAAATCATGCATGCGCGAGGGGTACGGCAAGGAGACCCTCTCTCGCCGCAATTGTTTGTCCTATCTATGGAGGTTGCCACGATGTTGTTCTGTCGGGCCACTGATCAGGGGCTACTTGCGTCAGTCGGGAACTGCTCACAAATACAGAGGCTTTCAATCTTTGCTGACGACGTGGTCCTTTTTGTCAAGCCGACGATCACGGACCTAGTAACAACCAGAGAGCTGCTTGAGGTTTTTGGAGAGGCGACAGGACTCCGGGTCAATTACAGGAAGACAACGGCAACTGTCATCAGAGGAGATGGGCATGAACAGGACCTGGTTGCTGCTATGCTGCGCTGTCAGATGACAAAATTCCCGATCAAATACTTAGGACTTCAGCTAGCTCTCAAGCCACTCACCAAAGCGCAGTGGCAACCTATGATCGATGCAGCCATCAAGATCACACCGGCTTGGCAGCGTGGGCTGATGTCCAAGCAAGGGAGGCTGGTTCTTGTTCAGGCTGTGATGATAGCGAGACCAATTCATCATCTGCTCATAACGGATGCGCCAGTTTGGGTGCTTGAGGAGCTGGACAAGAGTTTCAGGGGTTTTCTCTGGGCTGCCAAGGACAGAGCTAATGGTGGACAATGTCTAGTTGCCTGGGACCGCATCTGCAAACCAAAGGATTTTGGAGGTCTTGGGATCAGGAACCTGAGAATGCAAGGCCTGGCAATGCGCATCAGATGGGAATGGCTGAGGAGGACCGACCCTGCTAGGCCCTGACAGGGTTTACCGATGATCAAAGACGCGCAGGCGAGAGAGGCGTTTGACAGTCTTGTGCATATTCAGGTTGGTAGTGGTAGCGAGGTGCTGTTTTGGAGAGATCGTTGGATACGGTCGGTCAGCCAGCGAGTACGCGCCGGGGATTACGCAGCACATCTCCACGAGAGCTAAAAATGCGAGGACTGTCCAGCAAGCACTGCAGAACAATCGTTGGGTGCTGGACATACAGGGCAATGTTGCGTCCCTGGGTGCAAGCGAACCTATGGCTAGCTGTTTCTTCGGTGGAGAGGGAGGTGGATAGTCCTGATCGATTCAGATGGCAATGGACGATTGGTGGAGAATACTCAGCGAGCTCGGCCTATAACATGATGATGGAGGGGAGCATCACGTGGGAGTTGGGGAAAATCATTTGGCAAAGCAAGGGTACGCCCAAGAGCAAGCTTTTTGTTTGGTTGGCGGCTCAGCATAGGATCTGGACCTCGGACCGGAGGCTGAGGCATGGCTTGCAAGCACAATCGTCCCCATGCTTTCTGTGCCTCCAAGAGGAAGACACCGCCGAGCACATCCTAGTGCAGTGTGTGTTCACTAGGGAGGTCTGGTATCTCTGCCGCCAGGCACTCCGGCTAAATTTCGAGACTCCTACGCCGGAAAGCACGATTCAGAGCTGGTGGTCTGGGGAGAGGGCGAGGTTCAGTAACAAGGACAGGAAATGGTTCGATGGGTTGGTTTGTACCGTCTCCCATGGTGTTTGGAAGAACAGGAATGCGTACTGCTTTCACAACGTCCAGAGACAGTACACGGCTCCTATCTTGGTTGCTCGAATCTTGGAGGAATTTCGGTTGATTAGGCAGGCTCACAGGATAGGGGAGGGAGTGTTCGATAATGGTTAGAGAGTAGTTACGTGCGTGTGTTTGGGAGGTGTTTGGTTTGCTTTGGTTGTCATAGCATGCCTCTCTTGTATATATGTATAAAAGTAAGGTACGCGTTCGCGTACTCTCAAAAAAAAAAAGTATCGTCACTCCTTTTAGCCTCCTCTCCCCATTCGTTTGCCTAGCAGACCGAGAAGACAAAATAACACAACAGGACGAGGGAAAAGGGCCATCCTGTAAGAAGCCCTGCAGGAACTCAACCCACGCAGCAAAGAAAAAGCCCATGGAGAACAACAGTCACAAGCCGTTGCGTACGGGCCGCGTGCCCTGTGGCTGTGACTTCAAGCAACCTAAAAAAAAGAGAAAACCAAACTTCAAAACACAAGCGCCCATATCAGATGGCTGTACCATCGACTGAGATTTATTCTCAGGCGACCGGAAATTAGGAAATCCGTTTTTTCTTAACCAACCAAAAACGCAACACCAAACTCAGAATAAGATACGATGCAAAGTAAACGCTCGGACCTATTCCATCAACTCCAGGACGGAAAGCTAATCCACAACCGGGCCCGGTCACAGCGAGACATGAAATACCCGCCACGTCGAGCCGTCCGTGCAACGACGCGCCGGACTGCCGGAGCTCGGCGGTAGAGGCGTGGGCGTTGGCAACGCTGTCGGGGGAAGAGGCGAAGGCGGGAGCGGCGCGGCCACGGCGACAGGGCTCTCGGCGGCGGCGGCAGCGTGGGCGGCTGCAACGTCGGCATGGGAGGCGGGGGTGACGGCGACGGAGGAGGCGGGGGCGGCGTGGCCACGGAAACGGCAACGGAAACGGAGAACTTCATGCCGCCGAAGCAGTGTCCGGGGGCGTTGCACAGGAAGTAGGTAGTCCCCCGGCGCTGCGAGGTCGACGACGTCGCTCCCCGACGCCCACATGCGCACCGTCTGCCCCGCCGCCGGCTGGCACGTCCGGAATGCGTTCTGGGTCACCTGGTAAACGTCGTGCAGCACCGGCACGTAGTTGAACGCTGCAACGACCAGTAGATATGTCGATGAGTTACACGTTGTCATCTCGTGCTGGATGGAGATCGACTCTAGCTAGACACAGAGAGTTGCAGCGGCGTACGAACGTACCGAGCGTGTCGCCGGCGGTGAAGTTGTACTGCTGCGACAATGCGTCGTAGTTGGGGCCGATGGTCCACCCATCGGATGCGCCCACCGTGTACTTTGTCGCGCCGCCGTCGAGCGTGGAGACGCGGCGGCAAGGAGAAGCAGTAGGATGGCGGTGGCGGCATGATTCGCTGGGACTAGCTAGATAGGGGACGGCGACTTTGGACTTTTTGGGCATGTTTTATAGGTTGCTTTTGCATCCCGGGATAGCTGCAAGTTGCAACGCTGGCTTGGTCGTTATCGCTAATTTCACTTGCCAACCTGCATGGCTTAATTAAGCTTGCTTTTTTTCTCTCTCTCGAAAATAAGAAACAGTATGAGATTATGGTCTTGCATATGCACAAATAGGGAAATTTGGATTCAAACATGTTGTTATTAAATTACTAGGATTTTAATCCAAAGAACGTTTCCGGTTAAGCGTACCTCAGACTCAAATGGTTACGATCATCATACTTTTTTTGTTTGTTTTGATTGTGCACCTTTCTATGTTCGAGTTTCATATTTTTTCCCGTAAGATCTCAGGATCAGTAGAAATCATCTTTCCTGACTTACTCATAGAGAAGCTAATATATTTTCTCATTTCCGAAAAACTTAGCAACTAACCGTATTGCTTTAGAAAAAAACGTAAGTTTAAGCTCAAGATTAATGTGCCTATTATCCCCCCAACATTTTACAAAACTTACAAATATGTTTGTTGATAGTATTTAGAAAATGTGTGCACACAAGCCTTGTTGGCTGCATATCCAAAGAATGTTGGGCTGGTGGCCCAAATTTTGAGTCCAGGGGCCCTAAGACCAGTTTAGTATTTTCGGCCTCGCGCAACACTTCTTACCAAGTGTGAGCTTTTTTGTTTCTGTAGTTCAAAACATTCTACTCCAGGCAAAGAAGTAAAGTAACATAGGAATTCCAATTTCATGTAGCATGATAAATCATACTGTAAACTGAAAATGCAAGAATGTGTAACATAACTTACCTAATTGCACTGCAAAATAAAATGTGGACACTTTTCTAAAAAACCATCTATATGTCATGGTTGTCATAGAAACAAAAAAAACTTATAGGAGATTCGGCTCAACAAAAGTATGCGTTGAAATTGCATACACTATGGACAACGGAAATAATTCCTACAAAACAAAATAGGTCTTGTAATAAAAATTAAGGGACACAATTTTTCGAAAATTATATACAATTCCTTCAAACAAAGAATGACATGACTGTCACAAATCATTTATGTACTTACATTTATCTCTTCCAATCCAAATGATGATGAAAAATAAACTAATCGTTGTTTCATTTGAAATCCATAAGTTTGGAGTGGGGTATATGACAAGACCCTTGTCAAATAGAAGGGATGGTGCAATATCACCCACATGATCATTTTTTTAAAGCATGAGAGGAGGGCTAGGCTATTTCATGTGAAGGCTTGTGCCATATTGTTATTTAAAATTTTCCTAACATAATTGTAGAGAAAAAAGTATATTTTCCATAGTTCCAATCTATTATTCTGGAGAGTTGAACATGGCCCTATAATTCCTGCGTCATGGCTCTTAAAGCGCTTGGAGCTTAGAGGTGGCTACCTGACAAGTAGAAGCGGAGCAAGATGAGAAGACCATTAGGTTAACTCTATATTTCGTGGTCTAATATTTTACTAATGATCAATCATAAAGAATAACCTATGAAGGTTTGATGAATCTCAACCCAAATGGTGTGTATTCGTGTACATGCTTTACCCCTGCGAGTAAGCGGCTCGGATGAGAGGCTCACACACATTTGGAAAGTTGTGTTGGCGCATACGTTCTGGAAGTTTAGAAGCAAAGTGTTGGAAAGCTAAACATTTGTTAGATTGTCCATCGAGCTTCATCCATGTTTGCAGAATTCTCAACCCAAAAACATAAGTTACAAAGTTTTCTGTTGATCCCATCCGTTACATGTTCTGTAGAAAACAAAAGATTTCACTTTTCTGCTATGAATCAACGGAGGAGAGAACACCGTGCTAGAGCGGTGTCCATCATCCCCATGACATTTTTCTGGGTCGCTATCTGCCATTCCACGTGTAATTTTGTGTTAGCGACCAACCTAACATTTGGATCTTATCTGCATTAATCTCCCAATACAATCTCTACATCGTAAATGTTGAGTGCCGGGAAAGCAAGCGTCGTCATTGTAGAATACACACGCCACAACCGCCCAAAACACGTACGTTGTACTCCACTTTTTCTTCTGAAATTAATAATAGAGATATATTTCTTATATCCAAAAAAATAATTTAGAGCACCAAAATAAAAATAAACAATTTGGCAGTGAAGCAAAGTTGTTTCCTGAAACCTAAAAAAATCACAATAATGAATTAAAAAAATGCATGAATCACCAAGCCAGACATCTTCCCACAATTTCCACCATTATCATTACCAATCTTCCATCTATGTATATATAGTACATCTTAGAGAATAACATTTGGCCCTTAGGAAGATGTATATTTGTAATAGAATTATTTTCGTTCTAGCCAATGTAACATAATCTAAAATATATCTATTTGCTTAATCAAACTTGAAAAACAAAATACTAGCAATCCAGTAAAAATTGATTGAACTCCTTAGTTCTCCATAGGCAACATTGTTTTTCTAGCAAACTAACCGCCAGATTGTGCTATGATGGTGTGTCAGCTGCCAATCTGGGCCATGTCACCAAGAACATATATAGTTATAGGTAGAAAGCTACTCCGTTTCTTTATTTATTTTTCTCCCCGCTATAGCTAGAACCTGCGTTTTCGAAGCACAAGTTATCAAATTATAAGGTATTTGTATGTTGTAACTAACACACCACCATAGCACACTTACCATATAGCCGGTTCCAAGGAGCCATCGTCCCTACACCGATCGATCACACAGTCTAGGTAGCGCTGAGAATTATCATGCATGCATCGTCCATGCTAGATCTTGCAGACGCAATGAACTGCTTTGAGGTGCAAATTAATGTGCAATGCCCGCTTGCCTCCCTACGAACTTCCAGATGATCGATCTTACTGAATGATCTAACTAGACTATGATGAAACCGAGAGCTCATCGTCGCTCACTCTGTGGCTCACATGCGCACCACCCCATTGATCAAATGACGATCTGGTTGTGTTGGGAAATTAACCATTCCATTCGCCCCCACCATTGTCTCTGGCTCTACTGCAGATGCTCCGCATCTCGTCTTGGAAGTTGGAACTGAACTCGCCTAGATAGATCGATTTAAAATAACACGGCTTGCATCGGAGCAAGCTATGATCGCCGGAGCCGGCCGGCAGCTCCGGCTCTGGCACCGTTTCTGCCGATCTGCAGTCCAATGTAAACAATTCTGATCAGCTGCACGCTGAGAACTGTACCTCCACAGCAGTCTGTGGGTCTTGCCGCTGCCCGACCAAATCCCAAATCAAACAATCACAGCCCAAAATTCACTAGATTGAATGATCGAATCGCACTCACGTGCGGCTCTAAATAGTTAATTGCAAGGACTGCATGCACGCGCGGCGCAATCGAGAATTGGCCTCGCGGCGCGCCGCACAGAGCAGGCGAGCTACCCCACCAAATCCAGGGCCGGAGCTGATTTGATCACGGAGGAGATCGTAGATATGCAGAGGCGACCGACCGAGAATTCGGGTCAGATCCAGCACAGGCGCCTGTCCAGGTACATACACGGTACCAGACTGGAACTAAAATCAGTTCAGAATTCAGAACCCGCCATGGATGAACAGGGACAGAGCTCCAACCAAAGCAAGTCTTATTGAGAAGATGAACCTTTTACAAGCGAGATCGATGGTGACTCCTCTAGTCCTCCACGGCCAGGAGGAAGGAGGGAGGACTGCGAGCTCGAACTACAAGCTACCCCCCAGCAATTACGATAATTACAAGGAGGTTCCTCCCTCTATATATCTCGTCGTCTACTTCTTCTTGTTCTTCCGGCCGGTGCGCCCTCCAGTTTCCTCCGTCACGGCATAGATCTCCACGATCAGCCGGTAGCGCCTCACCCTGCGCTGCCTCCCGGCAACCTCGTGCTCTTCATCCTCCTCCCAGTCGACGCAACCGCCCAGGGCTACGGCCGGGGCCGGGGCCGGCGCCGGCGGGGCATCCACAGAGCGCGAGGAGTAGGAGCCGCCGGAGCCCACGGGGGCCCGCTGGGCGCCGCCCGGGGTGCCCGAGGACGCGCTGCTCTCGCTGAGTTGGATGAGCTGCTCCGCCACCTCGAGCTCACACGCCGTGAAGGCCTCGGCCGCCAGCGCCCCCTTGATCTTGGGCACCGGCGCCGGGGCCAGAGCCATCTTCGCCCTCGCCGGCTGCGCCTCGCGCTGCAGGGCTTTGATGGTGATAGGTGGATGGGTTGCCGTGGACGCGCCTTGGCTAATTCTGCCTCTCCTCTCTTTTCCCCTTCTCATTTTCCTTTCTGCCTCTCAGGTTGGGTTTTTATTATATGCAAAGGGGGAAAAAGGCTGGTTTATATCTATTTATTTATTTATTTATTTACTCATCTTGCTATTTAGGAAAATATTTAATAGTTCTACCGAGTTGGATTTCATAAATATCGAAATATTAATGTCACATACTCACCCCGAGATGCACTACAATTGCTGTATAGATACACTTAGGGCATCTCCAGCGGCGCGACGTATTTTAGCGTCCGCGCGCGTCCGTTTGCGTCGGTCGAAATGGTCGAAATCGACCGCGCGTCCGTTTGCGTCGGGGGTGGCTCCAGCGGCATGACGTTTTTTTTGGCCGAATTATTTTTTTAATACATGAAACATAATTTACATAGTTAAAACATGAAAAACAAACCTAACGCCTACTGCTGCTCCTCGTCGCTGTCGAGCACGATGAGCTCCGGTATCACCCACGTCCAGTTGCCATCCGGGGGAGCGTACACCGGGCGCGCCTGCGGTGCTGGAGGTGGAGGAGGCGCCCAGGGCTGCGGCGGTGGAGGCGCCCAGAGCTGCGGCTGTGGCGGCGGTGGAGGCGCCAGGGGTATGGTTGTGGCGGCGGTGGAGGAGGCTCCCAGGGCTGCGGCTGTGGCGGCGGCGGAGGCTCCCAGAGCTGCGGCTGTGGCGGCGGTGCCCAGGGCTGCGGTTGTGGCGCCGCCGAGTCTTGTAGTGCCAGTCGAAGGGCTTCATCCTCCGACAGGCCCGGCGGCATGACGCCGGTGGCGTACCGGGGCTGCGGCTGCTGCACAGGCGTGTCGTTCTCGGAGACGGGGATACCGAGCTTTGCCATCTCGTCGTCCGTCATGTTCTCCGGGAACTCGAAAACACGGCCCTCCGCATGGCCTGCTGCCATTCGTGGAAGACGGCTGCGACGTAGTCGTCGCTGTCGTCCTTCACCTCCTCGTTATGGTACGCGAGCGCCTCGATGTAGTCGTCCTCATCGTCGTAGGCGGTGTAGTCGTCGTCGTCCTGGTCGTCGCGGTCGTCGTCGTTGTGCTGTGCGCGCGTTGGCGCCTGCTGACGACGCCTCGGCGCCTCCTGTCTTCGTGGATGAGTCGGCGGTGCAGACCCGAAGGGAAAATCCTTGTCGCCCATGAAGCCCGCCCTTCTTCTCTTATCCGTCTCGGTCGACAGATACGTACGTTAGCTGTCGGATTCGATGGCGTACGCCGCATCGGCGCGGAGGTCTGGCGGCAGGTACCGCCTCCTTCGCCGGATCTCCGCGGTCCGATCAGGCTCGCGCGCAGGGACGGGAGGGATGGGCACCCGGCGGCAGCTGAGCCGCCAGGCAGTTGCACGCTGGACCAGCCCTCGCACGGTATCCATTTGTCGTGCATGAGCCTCCCCAACGTGACGGGGAGCGGCACCCTCTTGCCGCCGCTGCCGGAGGCCTCGAAGTCGTTCTTCTTCCCCATGGCGCTGCGGCGGTGGTGGTGCGAGTGGAGGTGTGGGGAAAGGAGGGACGCGGCCTATGGTCTTTTAAGCGCGGCCGCGCGCGGGATACGATGTCATTGAAGGTGGCGCAGAAGCCCAGCCACCGCCCGCCAGTGCGCGTGCAGAACAGGCAGCCGCGCCATTGATGGCGAAGGCTGCGGCGCAGACACGGAAGCGCTGACCGCCGAAGCGATGCCCTCGATGCAGACTCGCTGCCAGGCGGGCCCGGTGGGGAAGCGAGCGGACACTTTGCGCGTCCGCCGAGCGTCCGCAGAGACGCAAACCTGGCGCATATTTGCGGCAGATTTACGTCTCCGCGGACGGCCCGGTCACTTTGCGTCGCGCCGCTGGAGACGGTGCCAGACGCATTTCCGGTCCACGCGGACGCAAACGGTCGCTCAGCGTCCGTTTGCGTCGCGCCGCTGGAGATGCCCTTAGACTTATTTTTGTCATCCATCTCCGGAGGCTCCCACCTAAGCTAGCAAAAAACCCGCGGATCTCCTCCTAGGGCCGTTGTCGGCGCCGTGGATGGCTGACATGCCCAGCTGGCGAAGACAGAGGTTGAGAGCGGGTGGACCCCGTAGGTGTCCTGCGGGCGGAGTGGGCTGTCGTCGAGGAGGCACAACCCAAAAGAGGGAACAACGCGGTCCGCAAGATGTACTCAGTTTCACAGGGATGCCGTCCATCGAGGCTCTTCAAGCTCGTGGTGGCGGCTGGACTCATGTGATCGACCTCCTCAAGGCAGAGCTATGTCAAGGAATGGATGCAACTCCCTCCCTTGCGGTGGTTTGGCCTCTCGTCTACGATCGGTGGATTTCGATGAATAGCTTAGATTTACCCGTCGTGTGACACGGCCTGGTCTATGGTGGCGTGTGATGCGCGTACAGCACGCGTCCGTTGGGAACCCCAAGAGGAAGGTGTGATGCGTACAGCGGCAAGTATCCCTCAGTAAGAAACCAAGGTTTATCGAACCAGTAGGAGCCAAGAAGCACGTTGAAGGTTGATGGCGGCGGAGTGTAGTGCGGCGCAACACCAGGGATTCCGGCGCCAACGTGGAACCTGCACAACACAACCAAAATACTTTGCCCCAACGTGACAGTGAGGTTGTCAATCTCACCGGCTTGCTGTAACAAAGGATTAGATGTATAGTGTGGATGATGATGTTTGCAGAGAACAGTAAGAACAAAGTATTACAGTAGATTGTATTCGATGTAAAGAATGGACCGGGGTCCACAGTTCACTAGTGGTGTCTCTCCAATAAGATATAGCATGTTGGGTGAACAAATTACAGTTGGGCAATTGACAAATAAAGATGGCATGACAATGCACATACATGTTATGATGAGTAGTGTGAAATTCAATTGGGCATTACGACAAAGTACATAGACCGCTATCCAGCATGCATCTATGCCTAAAAAGTCCACCTTCGGGTTAGCATCCGCACCCCTTCCAGTATTAAGTTGCAAACAACAGACAATTGCATTAAGTATGGTGCGTATTGTAATCAACACAAATATCCTTAGACATAGCATTGATGTTTTATCCCTAGTGGCAACAGCACATCCACAACCTTAGAACTTTCTGTCACTGTCCCAGATTTAATGGAGGCATGAACCCACTATCGAGCATAAATACTCCCTCTTGGAGTTACAAGTAACGACTTGGCCAGAGCCTCTACTAATAACGGAGAGCATGCAAGATCATAAACAACACATAGATGATAGATTGATAATCAACATAACATAGTATTCCATATTCATCGGATCCCAACAAACGCAACATGTAGCATTACAAATAGATGATCTTGATCATGATAGGCAACTCACAAGATCCGACAATGATAGCACAATGAGGAGAAGACAACCATCTAGCTACTGATATGGACCCATAGTCCAGGGGTGAACTACTCACACATCACTCCGGAGGCGATCATGGCGATGAAGAGTCCTCCGGGAGATGATTCCCCTCTCCGGCAGGGTGCTGGAGGCGATCTCCTGAATCCCCCGAGATGGGATTGGTGGCGGCGGCGTCTCTGGAAGGTTTTCCGTATCGTGGCTCTCGGTACTGGGGTATTCGCGACGAAGGCTATATGTAGGCGGAAGGGTAGGTTAGGGGGCGACGCGAGGGCCCCACACGCAGGGCCGCGCGGCCAGGCCTGGGGCCGCGCCGCCCTGTTGTGTCGGCGCCTCGTCGCCCCACTTCGTTTCCCTTTCGGACTTCTGGAAGCTTCGTGGAAAAATAAGACCCTGGGCGTTGATTTCGTCCAATTCCGGGAATATTTCCTTACTAGGATTTCTGAAACCAAAAACAGCAGAAAACAACAACTGGCTCTTCGGCATCTTGTTAATAGGTTAGTGCCAGAAAATGCATAAATATGACATAAAGTATGTATAAAACATGTGTATATCATCAATAAAGTATCATGGAACATAAGAAATTATCGATACGTTGGAGACATATCAGCATCCCCAAGCATAGTTCCTACTCGTCCCCGAGTAGGTAAACGATAACAAAGATAATTTCTGAAGTGACATGCTATCATAATCTTGATCAATACTATTGTAAAGCACATGAGATGAATGTAGCGATTCGAAGCAATGGTAAAGACAATGGTTAAACAACTGAATCATATAGCAAAGACTTTTCATGAATAGTACTTTCAAGACAAGCATCAATAAGTCTTGCATAAGAGTTAACTCATAAAGCAATAAATTCATAGTAAAGGCATTGAAGCAACACAAAGGAAGATTTAAGTTTCAGCGGTTGCTTTCAACTTGTAACATGTATATCTCATGGATAATTGTCAATGCAAAGTAATATGATGAATGCAAATATGCAAGTATGTAAGAATCAATGCACAGTTAACACAAGTGTTTGCTTCTGAGATAGAAGGAATAGGTAAACTGACTCAACATAAAAGTAGAAGAATGACCCTTCGCAGAGGGAAGCATGGATTGCTATATTTGTGCTAGAGCTTTTATTTTGAAAACATAGAAACAATTATGTCAACGGTAGTAATAAAGCATATGTGTTATGTATAAGATATCCTATAAGTTGCAAGCCTCATGCATAGATTACCAATAGTGCCCGCACCTTGTCCTAATTAGTTCGGATTTACATGGATTATCATCGCATAACATATGTTTTAACCAAGTATCACAAAGGGGTACCTCTATGCCGCATGTACAAAGGTCTAAAGAGAAAGCTCGCATTGGATTTCTCGCTTTTGATTATTCTCAACTTAGACATCCCTACCGGGACAACATAGACAACCGATAATGGACTCCTCTTTAATGCATAAGCATTCAACAACAGATAATATTCTCGTAAGAGATTGAGGATTGTTGTCCAAAACTGAAACTTCCACCATGGTTCATGGCTTTAGTTAGCGGCCCAATGTTCTTCTCTAACAATATGCATACTCAAACCATTCAACTCATGATAAATCACCCTTACTTCAGACAAGACGAACATGCATAGCAACTCACATGATATTCAACAAAGATAGTTGATGGCGTCCCCAGGAACATGGTTATCGCTCAACAAGCAACTTAATAAGAAATAAGATACATAAGTACATATTCAATACCACAATAGTTTTTAGGCTATTTTTCCCATGAGCTATATATTGCAAAGACAAAGAATGGAATTTTAAAGGTGGCACTCAAGCAATTTACTTGGAATGGCAGAGAAATACCATGTAGTAGGTAGGTATGGTGGACACAAATGGCATAGTTTTTGGCTCAAGGATTTGGATGCATGAGAAGTAATCTCTCTCAATACAAGGCTTAGGCTAGCAAGGTTGTTTGAAGCAAACACAAGTATGAACCGGTACAGCAAAACTTACATAAGAACATATTGCAAGCATTATAAGACTCTACACTGTCTTCCTTGTTGCTCAAACACTTTTACCAGAAAATATCTAGACCTTAGAGAGACCAATCATGCAAACCAAATTTTAACAAGCTCTATGTAGTTCTTCATTAATAGGTGCAAAGTACATGATGCAAGAGCTTAAACATGATCTATATGAGCACAACAATTGCCAAGTATCAAGTTATTCAAGACATTATACCATTTAGCACATGTAAAATTTTCTGTTTTCAACCATATAACAATTAACGAAGCAGTTTCAACCTTCGCCATGAACATTAAGAATAAAGCTAAGAACATATATGTTCATATGCAACAGCGGAGCGTGTCTCTCTCCCACACAATGATGCTAGGATCCAATTTTATTGAAACAAAACAAAACAAAAACATACAGACGCTCCAAGTAAAGCACATAAGATGTGACGGAATAAAAATATAGTTTCACTAGAGGAACCTGATAATGTTGTCGATGAAGAAGGGGATGCCTTGGGCATCCCCAAGCTTAGATGCTTGAGTCTTCTTGAAATATGCAGGGATGAACCACGGGGGCATCCCCAAGCTTTCACTCTCCTTGATCATATTGTATCATCCTCCTCTCTTGATCCTTGAAAACTTCCTCCACACCAAACTCAAAACAACTCATTAGAGGGTTAGTGCATAATCAAAATTCACATGTTCAGAGGTGACATAATCATTCTTAACACTTCTGGACATTGCACAAAGCTACTGAAAGTTAATGGAATAAAGAAATCCATCAAACATAGCAAAACAGGCAATGCGAAATAAAAGGCAAAATCTGTCAAAACAGAACAGTCCGTAAAGACGAATTTTTTAGGTGCACCAGACTTGCTCAAATGAAAATGCTCAAATTGAATGAAAGTTGCGTACATATCTGAGGATTACTCACGTAAATTGGCAGATTTTTCTGAGTTACCTACAGAGAATACTACTCAAATTCGTGACAGCAAGAAATCTGTTTCTGCGCGGTAATCCAAATCTAGTATGAACCTTACTATCAAAGACTTTACTTGGCAAAACAATGCAATAAAATAAAGATAAGGAGAGGTTGCTACAGTAGTAACAACTTCCAAGACTCAAATATAAAATAAAAGTGCAGAAGTAAAATCATGGGTTGTCTCCCATAAGCGCTTTTCTTTAACGTCTTTCAGCTAGGCGCAGAAAGTGTGTATCAAGTATTATCAAGAGATGATGCATCAACAACGGGGTTTGGAGTTTTCTCAACTATGCATTGTATCTTGTATATGTAAGTTTCAGAGGCTCCCTTTTCATTAGTCTTAGGCTTTCTATTCTCATCAAACAAATTTTCAGGAACAAACCAAGCGTAGTTATTTTCTAGAGCTTCATGCATTTCTAGGAGCTTACTAGGTATTGGTGCTTTAATCTCCCCACCATCATTAACATTATTAGTGTACCTTATTCTATCCATATCCATCTTTTCAATTTTTTTTTAAAAATCAGTGAACAAACCAAGCCTCTTATGCTTAATAAAAACTTTTCTAGCTTCTTTAGCTATATCTTCAAATTCTCTAACAAGGACTTTTAAAACAAAATCTCTCTTTTCTCCCATCTCCATATCAGAAAGTGTAAGAAACATATGTTGTATTATGGGATGGAGATTAATAAATCTAGTTTCCAACATGTGTACTAAACAGGCAGAAGCACTTTCATAAGTAGAAGCAACTTTTAATAATGGTATATCTTCAAAATCTTCATCCATGCTAACATGGGTGAAAAATGCTTCTATATTATCTCTTCCAATGATAGACCCTTCTCCTACATGTATATCTTTTAGAGTAAACTTAGGAGGAAACATGATGAAATAAGTAAAGTAAATGCAAGTAACTAATTTTTTTGTGTTTTTAATATGGAGAACGCAAACAAGATAGTAAATAAAGTAAAGCGAGTAACTATTTTTTTTTGTATTTTTGATATAGTGCAGCAAACAAAGTAGTAAATAAAAATAAAGCAAGACAAAACCAAAGTAAAGAGATTGGAGCTGGAGACTCCCCTTGCATCGTGTCTTGATCTCACCGGCAACGGCGCCAGAAATTTAGCCTTGATACGCGTACAGCACGCGTCCGTTGGGAACCCCAAGAGGAAGGTGTGATGCGTACAACGGCAAGTTTCCCTCAGTAAGAAACCAAGGTTTATCGAACCAGTAGGAGCCAAGAAGCACGTTGAAGGTTGATGGCGGCGAAGTGTAGTGCGGCGCAACACCAGTGATTCCGGCGCCAACGTGGAACCTGCGCAACACAACCAAAATACTTTGCCCCAACGTGACAGTGAGGTTGTCAATCACACCGGCTTGCTGTAACAAAGGATTAGATGTATAGTGTGGATGATGATGTTTGCAGAGAACAGTAAGAACAAGTATTGCAGTAGATTGTATTCGATGTAAAGAATGGAGCGGGGTCCACAGTTCACTAGTGGTGTCTCTCCAATAAGATATAGCATGTTGGGTGAACAAATTACAGTTGGGCAATTGACAAATAAAGATGGCATGACAATTCACATACATGTTATGATGAGTAGTGTGAAATTCAATTGGGCATTACGACAAAGTACATAGACCGCTATCCAGCATGCATCTATGCCTAAAAAGTCCACCTTCGGGTTAGCATCCGCACCCCTTCCAGTATTAAGTTGCAAACAACAGACAATTGCATTAAGTATGGTGCGTAATGTAATCAACACAAATATCCTTAGACATAGCATTGATGTTTTATCCCTAGTGGCAACAGCACATCCACAACCTTAGAACTTTCTGTCACGCGTCCTGCATTTAATGGAGGCATGAACCCACTATCGAGCATAAATACTCCCTCTTGGAGTTACAAGTAACGACTTGGCCAGAGCCTCTACTAATAACGGAGAGCATGCAAGATCATAAACAACACATAGATGATAGATTGATAATCAACATAACATAGTATTCCATATTCATCAGATCCCAACAAACGCAACATGTAGCATTACAAATAGATGATCTTGATCATGATAGGCAGCTCACAAGATCCGACAATGATAGCACGGTGAGGAGAAGACAACCATCTAGCTACTGCTATGGACCCATAGTCCAGGGGTGAACTACTCACACATCACTCCGGAGGCGATCATGGCGATGAAGAGTTTTCCGGGAGATGATTCCCCTCTCCGGCAGGGTGCCGGAGGCGATCTCCTGAATCCCCCGAGATGAGATTGGCGGCGGCGGCGTCTCTGGAAGGTTTTCCGTATCGTGGCTCTCGGTACTGGGGTATTCGCGACAAAGGCTATATGTAGGCAGAAGGGTAGGTCAGGGGGCGACGCGAGGGCCCCACACGCAGGGCCGCGCAGCCAGGCCTGGGGCCGCGCCGCCCTGTTGTGTCGGCGCCTCGTCGCCCCACTTCGTTTCCCTTTCGGATATCTGGAAGCTTCGTAGAAAAATAAGACCCTGGGCGTTGATTTCGTACAATTCCGAGAATATTTCCTTACTAGGATTTCTGAAACCAAAAACAGCAGAAAACAACAACTGGCTCTTCGGCATCTTGTTAATAGGTTAGTGCGGAAAATGCATAAATATGACATAAAGTATGTATAAACATGTGTATATCATCAATAAAGTATCATGGAACATAAGAAATTATCGATACATTGGAGACGTATCAGCATCCCCAAGCTTAGTTCCTACTCGTCCCCGAGTAGGTAAACGATAACAAAGATAATTTCTGAAGTGACATGCTATCATAATCTTGATCAATACTATTGTAAAGCACATGAGATGAATGTAGCGATTCGAAGCAATGGTAAAGACAATGGTTAAACAACTGAATCATATAGCAAAGACTTTTCATGAATAGTACTTTCAAGACAAGCATCAATAAGTCTTGCATAAGAGTTAACTCATAAAGCAATAAATTCATAGTAAAGGCATTGAAGCAACACAAAGGAAGATTTAAGTTTCAGCGGTTGCTTTCAACTTGTAACATGTATATCTCATGGATAATTGTCAATGCAAAGTAATATGATGAATGCAAATATGCAAGTATGTAAGAATCAATGCACAGTTAACACAAGTGTTTGCTTCTGAGATAGAAGGAATAGGTAAACTGACTCAACATAAAAGTAGAAGAATGGCCCTTCGCAGAGGGAAGCATGGATTGCTATATTTGTGCTAGAGCTTTTATTTTGAAAACATAGAAACAATTATGTCAACGGTAGTAATAAAGCATATGTGTTATGTATAAGATATCCTATAAGTTGCAAGCCTCATGCATAGATTACCAATAGTGCCCGCACCTTGTCCTAATTAGCTCGGATTTACATGGATTATCATCGCATAACATATGTTTTAACCAAGTATCACAAAGGGGTACGTCTATGCCGCATGTACAAAGGTCTAAAGAGAAAGCTCGCATTGGATTTCTCGCTTTTGATTATTCTCAACTTAGACATCCATACCGGGACAATATAGACAACCGATAATGGACTCCTCTTTAATGCATAAGCATTCAACAACAGATAATATTCTCGTAAGAGATTGAGTATTGTTGTCCAAAACTGAAACTTCCACCATGGTTCATGGCTTTAGTTAGCGGCCCAATGTTCTTCTCTAACAATATGCATACTCAAACCATTCAACTCATGATAAATCACCCTTACTTCAGACAAGACGAACATGCATAGCAACTCACATGATATTCAACAAAGATAGTTGATGGCGTCCCCAGGAACATGGTTATCGCTCAACAAGCAACTTAATAAGAAATAAGATACATAAGTACATATTCAATACCACAATAGTTTTTAGGCTATTTTTCCCATGAGCTATATATTGCAAAGACAAAGGATGGAATTTTAAAGGTGGCACTCAAGCAATTTACTTGGAATGGCAGAGAAATACCATGTAGTAGGTAGGTATGGTGGACACAAATGGCATAGTTTTTGGCTCAAGGATTTGGATGCATGAGAAGTAATCCCTCTCAATACAAGGCTTAGGCTAGCAAGGTTGTTTGAAGCAAACACAAGTATGAACCGGTACAGCAAAACTTACATAAGAACATATTGCAAGCATTATAAGACTCTACACTGTCTTCCTTGTTGCTCAAACACTTTTACCAGAAAATATCTAGACCTTAGAGAGACCAATCATGCAAACCAAATTTTAACATGCTCTATGTAGTTCTTCATTAATAGGTGCAAAGTACATGATGCAAGAGCTTAAACATGATCTATATGAGCACACAAATTGCCAAGTATCAAGTTATTCAAGACATTATACCATTTAGCACATGTAGCATTTTCTGTTTCCAACCATATAACAATTAACGAAGCAGTTTCAACCTTCGCCATGAACATTAAGAATAAAGCTAAGAACATATATGTTCATATGCAACAGCGGAGCGTGTCTCTCTCCCACACAATGATGCTAGGATCCAATTTTATTCAAACAAAACAAAACAAAAACATACAGACGCTCCAAGTAAAGCACATAAGATGTGACGGAATAAAAATATAGTTTCACTAGAGGAACCTGATAATGTTGTCGATGAAGAAGGGGATGCCTTGGGCATCCCCAAGCTTAGATGCTTGAGTCTTCTTGAAATATGCAGGGATGAACCACGGGGGCATCCCCAAGCTTAGAGCTTTCACTCTCCTTGATCATATTGTATCATCCTCCTCTCTTGATCCTTGAAAACTTCCTCCACACCAAACTCAAAACAACTCATTAGAGGGTTAGTGCATAATCAAAATTCACATGTTCAGAGGTGACATAATCATTCTTAACACTTCTGGACATTGCACAAAGCTACTGAAAGTTAATGGAATAAAGAAATCCATCAAACATAGCAAAACAAGCAACGCGAAATAAAAGGCAGAATCTGTCAAAACAGAACAGTCCGTAAAGACGAATTTTTTAGGTGCACCAGACTTGCTCAAATGAAAATTCTCAAATTGAATGAAAGTTGCGTACATATCTGAGGATTAATCACGTAAATTGGCAGATTTTTCTGAGTTACCTACAGAGAATACTACTCAAATTCGTGACAGCAAGAAATCTGTTTCTGCGCGGTAATCCAAATCTAGTATGAACCTTACTATCAAAGACTTTACTTGGCACAACAATGCAATAAAATAAAGATAAGGAGAGGTTGCTACAGTAGTAACAACTTCCAAGACTCAAATATAAAATAAAAGTGCAGAAGTAAAATCATGGGTTGTCTCCCATAAGCGCTTTTCTTTAACGCCTTTCAGCTAGGCGTAGAAAGTGTGTATCAAGTATTATCAAGAGATGATGCATCAACAACGGGGTTTGGAGTTTTCTCAACTATGCATTGTATCTTGTATATGTAAGTTTCAGAGACTCCCTTTTCATTAGTCTTAGGCTTGCTATTCTCATCAAACAAATTTTCAGGAACAAGCCAAGCGTAGTTATTTTCTAGAGCTTCATGCATTCCTAGGAGCTTACTAGGTATTGGTGCTTTAATCTCCCCACCATCATTAACATTATTAGTGTACCTTATTCTATCCATATCCATCTTTTCAAGTGTTCTTTTAAAATCAGTGAACAAACCAAGCCTCTTATGCTTAATAAAAACTTTTCTAGCTTCTTTAGCTATATCTTCAAATTCTCTAACAAGGACTTTTAAAACAGAATCTCTCTTTTCTCCCATCTCCATATCAGAAAGTGTAAGAAACATATGTTGTATTATGGGATGGAGATTAATAAATCTAGTTTTCAACATGTGTACTAAACAGGCAGAAGCACTTTCATAAGTAGGAGCAGCTTTTAATAATGGTATATCTTCAAAATCTTCATCCATGCTAACATGGGTGAAAAATGCTTCTATATTATCTCTTCCAATGATAGACCCTTCTCCTACATGTATATCTTTTAGAGTAAACTTAGGAGGAAACATGATGAAATAAGTAAAGTAAATGCAAGTAACTAATTTTTTTGTGTTTTTAATATGGAGAACGCAAACAAGATAGTAAATAAAGTAAAGCGAGTAACTAATTTTTTTTTGTATTTTTGATATAGTGCAGCAAACAAAGTAGTAAATAAAAATAAAGCAAGACAAAACCAAAGTAAAGAGATTGGAGCTGGAGACTCCCCTTGCATCGTGTCTTGATCTCACCGGCAACGGCGCCAGAAATTTAGCCTTGATACGCGTACAGCACGCGTCCGTTGGGAACCCCAAGAGGAAGGTGTGATGCGTACAACGGCAAGTTTCCCTCAGTAAGAAACCAAGGTTTATCGAACCAGTAGGAGCCAAGAAGCACGTTGAAGGTTGATGGCGGCGAAGTGTAGTGCGGCGCAACACCAGGGATTCCGGTGCCAACGTGGAACCTGCACAACACAACCAAAATACTTTGCCCCAACGTGACAGTGAGGTTGTCAATCACACCGGCTTGCTGTAACAAAGGATTAGATGTATAGTGTGGATGATGATGTTTGCAGAGAACAGTAAGAACAAGTATTGCAGTAGATTGTATTCGATGTAAAGAATGGAGCGGGGTCCACAGTTCACTAGTGGTGTCTCTCCAATAAGATATAGCATGTTGGGTGAACAAATACAGTTGGGCAATTGACAAATAAAGATGGCATGACAATGCACATACATGTTATGATGAGTAGTGTGAAATTCAATTGGGCATTACGACAAAGTACATAGACCGCTATCCAGCATGCATCTATGCCTAAAAAGTCCACCTTCGGGTTAGCATCCGCACCCCTTCTAGTATTAAGTTGCAAACAACAGACAATTGCATTAAGTATGGTGCGTAATGTAATCAACACAAATATCCTTAGACATAGCATTGATGTTTTATCCCTAGTGGCAACAGCACATCCACAACCTTAGAACTTTCATCACTTTGTCCTGCATTTAATGGAGGCATGAACCCACTATCGAGCATAAATACTCCCTCTTGGAGTTACAAGTAACGACTTGGCCAGAGCCTCTACTAATAACGGAGAGCATGCAAGATCATAAACAACACATAGATGATAGATTGATAATCAACATAACATAGTATTCCATATTCATCGGATCCCAACAAACGCAACATGTAGCATCACAAATAGATGATCTTGATCATGATAGGCAGCTCACAAGATCCGACAATGATAGCACAATGAGGAGAAGACAACCATCTAGCTACTGCTATGGACCCATAGTCCAGGGGTGAACTACTCACACATCACTCCAGAGGCGATCATGGCGATGAAGAGTCCTCCGGGAGATGATTCCCCTCTCCGGCAGGGTGCCGGAGGCGATCTCCTGAATCCCCCGAGATGGGATTGGCAGCGGCGGCGTCTCTGGAAGGTTTTCCGTATCGTGGCTCTCGGTACTGGGGTATTCACGACGAAGGCTATATGTAGGCGGAAGGGTAGGTCAGGGGGCGACGCGAGGGCCCCACACTCCAGGGCCGCGCCGCCCTGTTGTGTCGGCGCCTCGTCGCCCCACTTCGTTTCCCTTTCGGACTTCTGGAAGCTTCGTGAAAAAATAAGACCCTGGGCGTTGATTTCGTCCAATTCCGAGAATATTTCCTTACTAGGATTTCTGAAACCAAAAACAGCAGAAAACAACAACTGGCTCTTCGGCATCTTGTTAATAGGTTAGTGCCGGAAAATGCATAAATATGATATAAAGTATGTATAAAATATGTGTATATCATCAATAAAGTAGCATGGAACATAAGAAATTATCGATACGTTGGAGACGTATCAGCGTGCCTTCTACGCGTCTTTCTGATGCCCGCGGCGGATTTGGGATGCATGCTCTGTTCGGTCGGGGCGGATAATGGCGACACCTATGGACATCGTTACCTTTTTTAAGGAGACGTTGTTGCGACTCTTCTTCCCGCACATATGTTCTAGGGATTCCCTTGGTCTCGAGGATCGGACGATCACAACACTTTTGGTGTCATTCTCCCTCTTGGGGTCATCGTTTTGGAACAAGTTCTAGCTAAGGGGGTCTAGTCTCCCTATAAGACGTCTATGTTCTCGGTTCCAAGCTGGTGGAGGGATTTCGTTATTTTCAGTACATAAAGCCATGTTGAGATGATCTTCACCCATTGTCGTGTGCAAGGAACTAGTGGGTCCAATCATTCACTCTAGAGTTCGATTCGCTTTGGGTTTTGTAATATATGTTGTTTACTAGTCGTTTGTTGAATAATTAATAAAGAAGGGAGTATGAATCTCTTCGATGCAAAGCCCAATAGGCTATCCTCTATTTCGAAAAGAAGTCGTAAATGACATAGTTTTCCTACAACTTCAGCTGCAATTAATTTCATTCACATCAAAGATCAAACCCATCTGCAGACCCTCCGGTTTCCCACCATTTGCATGCACGGTTCTGCATGGTTGGTCGGATGTTGTTAGGTGAGAAGTGTATGTTACTGATGAGGCCATCTACCGTGTACAACTACGTTTTGTTTATGGTTGTCTCCACAACTTGTGAAGCATCGATACCTATTTATGGAGGTGTCTATATGGTTAAAGGATGCTGAGATGGGTACTTTTTCCCTACATGGATGTCACTATCTTTAATCGGCAGTGGCTTGTCTTGAACTTTATGTTTTTTTACTTTCTGTATTATGGATTGAAACGGTTGTGTGTATCTCAGTTATGCAGAGGCCGAGTGCTTAAACATTTTAAGTAACAAAGTTTATCGAAAAAATTAATCATTGTTTAGACTATTTACAATAGGTTCCATAGGTAGTATCATGCATTTCATGCATACAAAAAGTTGATGCGTCATTATTTGTATCATAGCATGTAGAATTAAAAAAAATCTAATAAATCTTATACATAATTTTGCATTGAGATTTTTACAAACCAATATATATAAGAAGACTATGATACTAGTAGTACATAATACCACACATTATATATAGATCTAGTATCATATACTACTTCCTCCATTCCAATGAATAATGCATCCTCGTTTTCCATGTTTTTGTTTGATCGGGAATTACTCCAAATGTATAACAATTGTTGGTATAAATTAGCATTATTACCCAAGTTTTTCAGTCAAAATTCATCCACGGTATGGATGTACTATTAGTATGATATGCGTGTTACTACTGATCTGGCCCGATGTGGCAGCCTTATCGATCCCTGTTTTGCTGTGGAGTTTCGACGTACTTGTTGCCAAGAATGGCATTTTGCTGTGGAGTTCCGATGCACCTGTTGCCAAGAATGGCATTTTGCTATTCTAAAATAAAATAAAATAAAATGGCATTGCTTATCGAGCGGAACAGCCCTTGGCTTCCACCAAGCTTCCCCGTATCAGCGAGAAAATAAAAGCCTTTCATCAGCAAGAAAGCAGGCTGCCGGCTTCGTCGTCTCATTCATATCTGAATGACATCCATGCGTAATGGTTCTGTGTGTGTGGCCATGTCGAGATTGTGCTTCTTAGCTGACATAAAGTTTAATTAGCATGTGGTCATTTCGTGTTGGCGCTAACTGAATATATGATCAAGACTAACAGTGTGGAACGATAACGAAAGATCTGGTTTTTGTACAACCCTCGTGTGCTTTTACTCACACAAAGTCTAACAATGAATAACATAATTTAAATAAAATTAAAAAACTAACCCGCTGGTCGATCTGTGTTTCAGTGTGTAAGTACCCCTGATGTAGATTCATCCCGTCTGCAGTGATGAGGTAAACTAGCCATGTGTTTATACTGCATTTAGAAATAGTTCTAATCTGATTTTGCTACTTTACTTTCAGCTTGCCCAGGTAAGACTAACCTAGGTAGCTTGGGAAGCAACTGACTACTCCATCCGTCTACAAATAAGTAGACATGTAGCAATTTTAGAATAGGTTATGGAATGTACTTTCTCCCTTTGGATTTATGGGTCCTGCATGTATTTCTAGATCGTTAATTTTACTAATATATTACTATAAAATATATAACATAAAAGTTAAACATTAGAAAATATGAAATCTCAAGTTTCTACTAATATATCTTTTATAATATATATCTTGTTATGTTGAAAGTGATGATCTAGGAAATGCCTCGGACCTATAAATCCAGACAAGGGAGAATTGTAGTATTGAGAAGGTGTAATCCATCATCTCTCTCCTATTTAATTTCTCCACCTTTAATAAGATAAGTGCGTGTAAAAAATAAGGAGACAATGTGTTGAATGTTATTGGGTTTGATTCCCGTGTGATGAGAGAAAAATAAATTCCTATTTTAAAGTGCATTGAAAAAGAGAAGTACACTCTTTTCTGCATATTTCGAAACTAAACATCCACATATTTATGCTATGTACTCCCTCTGTCTCAATGCATGTGACCCCGCGTGTGGGGTCTGGCCCCCTATGTGCCAGGCGCGCCGGCGCCTCGCTCCACGTAGGATTTTGTCCCTCGGCCCCGCTTGTCAGCCAGTAGCCTGAAAATCCTACTTCTACTCCTCAACCCCACCCCCCCCCCCCCCCGCCGCCCTCCTATCTAGATCCCGCCCGCCACTCCAGCTCCTGCCCTCTTCTCCAGCGAGCGCATGCTACATCGTCGCCGTTTCCGGCATGCCTCCAAAGAATAAGGTGACTGCGAAGGGGCTCGTGAAGCCACACGAGGTTACGTGGAGAAGCCAGCGCTCATGCTGGATAAGGAGTGGGTTGTGGAGAGTCGTCGGTGTGCCATTGTGACAGTGGACCGAAAGACACTTCGCCATGCCGGCCAGGTGAACCAGCCCGAGCCGGTTATCGACACCGAGCCGGATGTCATGGAGGTTGCCCCGCCTCTCACGTTGTACCTTTGATCCATTTGGTCATGAAACGACCCAAGTTGTTTTTTTTGGGTAGACGGACTATGAGATGAAGGGGAGTTGGTGGCCAGATGTTGGCCAACATTTGAATTGCTAGTTGCAAAACTTTATTCGAAATTCTATCTCTATTTGCTAGATTTAATATTTTTTTTTGGTTAAAAAAAACCTATTGGGGGTTCCGGTTTGGCGCCAATGTGGGGCAGTCCTCCCTAAGTGGAGGGAGCAACCGCTAGCGTGACCCATAGCCGGCATAGCGTGGAGATGCTCTATTCTACATAAATTTTGAAATGCATTAAAAAAATCTTGAAACTAAACATAAATTTTGATTTAGTTAACACCCAACAAGGAAGTTGAAAGATATGTCGAAAGTTCTTTCTAGAGCACGGTTACATACGTCTAGTTAAAGGCCTCCTCTCCACGCCTCCCTCCTACTCCCCAACCCCCACATGCAGTAGTTCCATGCGAACATCCGCCGCCGCCGGTAGCGCCACCGGGCAAAGGCCGCGGGGCGTGGCGGCGGCGGCGGCCTCTCCTTGTTGCCGCGCTGGGACGGCGACCGGGATCCCTCGATGCTCGCTGCGGCCGGTCGGAATTGGTGATGGGCGCGGCGGTGGCCAGACCTCTGCGCGACGGCCAAAAGCGGCAGCCCCTTGCCTTCCGCCGGATCTTCACCGCAGCACGCTGGAGGGGCTGGTGGCGGGCAGCGGCCAGGCCATGATCTGCGCCACTTTCCCCCCGCCTCTCGGCCGTGTGTGGAGGCGATCTCGGGTTTCTCTCGCGTCACGAGGTCGCCCGGGGCAGCAGCCTTGGGTACGACGGTGGAGGTGGCCATCTTCTTCGTCGGAGAGGGTCGGCCTGCGGTGGGTGGTGGTGGATCTATCGATCTATCACCGCATTCTGGCGGCGTGATGGAGGAGCTTGGAAGCCGGCGTTGGTGTCGCCGGTGGTGGGTTGGAGTGGCCAGCCCGGGATGGTCGCCGACGTGGGGGTCCGACCTGAATAAAGGCGGCGGTCCTAGGGCCTCTCTTGCGTGAAGAGGAGGACCTGTCGGAGGCCTGGACTTGTGATCTGGCCGGAGTGTTGAGTTCCGGAAGGCTCCGCCGATGAATGTAACAGTGCTTTTGCCTGGAGTTTGTTGGATCGGAGGTATTCGGTCGTGCGCACCCATGTTTTTATTCCGACCGATTGGTTCTGGAGGGAGCGGCGTGAAGTTCTTTTTCTTTGATTGACATCAAGTGACTATGGATCCATGATGAAAGTCGGAAGAAGAGAATTTCATGAAGGCCAGAGGGGAGGACTAGCTAAGGGAGGTTCAAGTCTTTGCGATGTTGAGGGACTTGCTTGGTGTTTCGGGCTTCACAGCAGCGGTATGAAAGTGGGGGCGATAACACAGGTGAAGTGCAGAGTCCTACCTTTCAGGGTGAAAACCAGATGCAGCCTTAATTGGTTGTGCTGGCAATGTCCTTGGTGGAGGCATTTGTTTTGAGAGCGGGGACTAGTCCGTAATTCAGGTGTTGTCTTGGCGGTGGATGTATTGCTTGTTGTTAGTAGAGATCTCGTAGCGGGACTTTTATTTCTTAGTTTTCTTTTCTTGTTTTTGGCTGTGTGCATCCGTAGTGCCATTAGGGTGGTGCGTTGTTGCAGAGGCTGGGTGTAATTGATATCTTCTTGATATTAATATATTCCCTTTATCGAAAAAAAGAACTTCAGATTGAAAAACAAATATTTAGAGCGTAATTCTTCTCAGTACGACAAGATCATTGCCGTATGGATGCAAGCGAAAAGTACGAACGCGGAACGCGCTACGTACGTTACGTGCCCCTGTATTCTTTGGGTTGTCCAACTCCACATCATCATCATCAGTCAGCTTCTATCTTGTCAAAAATGAAGACCTTGCATTAATGATCGCACACGCTGGTACTACAACAACTCCATCGCGTTTCCAAAAAAAACAACTTGGGGAGAAGCTAGCTACAGTATATTAATTCGAATTCAAATCGATCCGTGATCCGTGTGGCTGGACTTTTCGAGAGCTGCCCCTGTGGCGTCTGACCCTTCGTGGTCGTACCTTCCTTGAGCGTCCCCTTCTCCTCTAGATCCGGCCTCTCTCCTCCCCATCTCCGGCGGCCACGGTGGCCGGCGGTGAGGGGGAGGGAGGTCCGGTGTACTCTAGGTAGGTTTTCTGGTAGTTTTAGCTTCTCTAATAAGCTAGATCTCCGGTTTGGATGCCTTCTTCTCCTCTGGTTTTCGTCCATGGTGGCCGGAATTGAAGAGTTGGGAGATGTCCAGGACGGCAGATCTGCCGTTTTGGGTGTGACTGGTGAGGTCCACGGTACCCCTGCTTCCCTGATGCTCCTCGGCGGCGGATCGGGTCAAGAGGGAGCTGGTGTCCTCGAAGTTGTGGCCAGGGCTGGGATTCTTGAGCAATGGTTTGGGATAAGCCAAGATGCAGTTCCTCATCTGGCCGCTGGCTCTCCTGCCAGTGGGTATTCTGCGGGGCTTCTTCCGCGTTGCATCCTCTCCCCTCGGTCAATGCCAAATGAAAAGCACTGGTGGTGGTCGACTTGTCATATAGCACCAAATCCTCCTCCCGAGACCGACGCCTCCAGTGATTCCCATGAGACACGTGAAAATTTTCTCCAGATTCTGGTGGGTTGCAACTGTATGAGCGCTTCCAGGTCGTGCAATCTCTATCTCCTCACCAAGGATTGGACTTCTATCTGCGACACTGCATGGTATGCTGTTGTTTCTCCTTTCACAAGTAATCAGTTCAGATTTAGGATTGCAGCAATTGGTAGCCCCATTTTTTTGTTGCTGCAAGCCTGGTACATGGTAGTTTGGAATGAGAAGCAGCGCACCATCATGGATCTGATTTTACTGAAGATTTATTTCAAGAAGATGAATTGCAAGATTATTACTCAGCCTTCTCCTATGAAAGTCAGATATGGTGATCTCCCGATTGCTCAAACCTATCACAAATATGAGGTGAGTGACAAGTTCAATCCTGCTGCTCATACAAGGCTGCTGCTTCATATTGATCGGTGTGCAAAAGCAAATCTGGAGATGGGTAATGCCTCTAAGCATGAGCAAGATTACATGTTCAGTTCTGGATGCACAAAGTTCTTCATGGCTGATGATCACCCTGTAGAAGGCACGGCCCCTCTGTTCGGGTTCTTTCACCAGAGGTGCACGACAACTCCTCTGTCGTTGATCCCCAGATTCAGCAGCAGGGGCCCCTCGAGACTGAGCTCGGTGATGGTTCTTAAAAATCTACAGCTCAGTTCACTTAAACCTCGAATGCATACGCCAGATAGACCGTCGGGAGAGCCACCCGCGGGGCATCAACTGGTATGGAGCATAAAAGAGGCCTTCGGAGATTGCATATGCAGCAATATCGAGTCTGTGTTGTCGACGGATAAACGATCGCTGTTTGGCTTCATAGGCAGTCTTCAGTGTCATCTACTTGTGTTTAGATCATCCTTATGTTATTTTGTGCTTCTAGGCACTAGTATTCTCTGCTTGGCGCTCAGTCGTCATGTAATACTGTAACCTGGTTTGCAATGTTAATATATTTCCATGTTCAAAAAAAAAAAAAAAAAAAAAAAAGAATTCAAATCGCTGAGGAGGGAAACGCGGAAATGCACGATGAGCTCCGATATTTGGAGGTCTCTGAAAGACAGGTTCAAACTCAAAATTCAAAAGTGGAGGCGCCAGCCAGCCAGCTCCTTCCTGTCGAAGCAAAGCTGTGTAGCGTTTGTCCTCTTCCGTTTCGTCTCTGAATTTTTTGGTGGCTAGCTAGCTACGAGTCTACGACCAGGACGGGACGGACGTATTTACACAAAAGCCCCTCTACACTAAACTTTGTCTCTCTACTAGTGGTCTCCGCCGTACCTCGTCGCCTCCTCCGACGAGGAGGACCCGGACCCGTCGTCCTCGCCGTGGTGCCTCTTCCGCTTCCTCTTCTTCGCGCAGGAGGCGGTTGAGGGAGCGAAGGCGGTAGCCACCGGGCTCGTGGCGGCGTACTGCAGGTCGGAAAGAAGGCGGTACTTCTTCCTCGCCCTCGTGTCCAGCTCTATCGACACGGCCGGCGCCTCGACGACGACCCGCTTCTGCACCTCCATCTCCTCCTCCGCGTCAAGATCCTCCAGGCACGGGCTGGCCGACCTCCGCGAGGAGCACGTCGTGGCCGACGACGACTCCCCCGCCGTCGCCTGGTCGTCCCGTCGGGCTCCGGGGATGCTCAGCTGCAGGAGCAGGTCCGCGGCGGCGAGCTCTGCCGGCGTGAAGAGGCCCCCGAGCCAGAGCTCCAGGTCCTCCAGCCCGCGGCCGACGGCGAGCGACGACATGGCTGAGCAGTGGCCCGGCCGATCGGTTCACAGTTATCACTGGTTGGATGGATGAAAACGGAAGGTAGACGTGGGGTGCACGCGCGGCGACTTTATAGCGGGGAGGGAACCGCCTCGGTCGGTGTCGGGCCCGTGCAAGACGTTGGTGCCGTGGGGCCTTGGGCACTGCTACGTGGGCCCGTGATGGAGTCTGGGTGGCGGTGACGCTGACACTGCTCATAGTGGGAGTAACTTCAGTAATAACATAGAGTCCAGCTCAGCAAATTTTCCTACGTGGCAAGGATTTAACGAGGAGAGAGGAGAACCGAGTAACTTAGCTGGTTACCGTAAGACTAGTCACAATGCATAGTATCATATAGAAGTATCATGCGTATGATACTACTACATGTTACTATCTCCACAATGCATGGTATCATATACTAGTATCATAATCTCTATATATTAATTGCTTTGTAGAATCTCAATGCAAATATATGTAAAAGATTTACTTGATATTAATTTTTCTATTAGTATGTGCTATGATACAGTATCTACCTATGATACTAGTACCCTCTATTTCATCCTTAATTGCACTACCACATCAGCATTTTGCATGCATGAGATGCATGATACTACCTATGATACTCCCATTGTGGTTAGTCTAACATCGCGTGAGTTACGAGACGTCTTCAATGCAAATCCCATCCCATGCGGTTGCCTCCACACAAAAAATCCCCCAAATTTCTCAATGAGGGCATCTCCAGCGGCGCGACGCAAACGGTCGCTGAGCGATCGTTTTCGTCCGCCGTGACCGGAAATGCGTCTGGGGCCTATTCCAGCGGGGCGACGCAAAGTGACCGGGCCGTCCGCGGAGACGCAAACCTGGCCCAAATATGCGCCAGGTTTGCGTCTCGGCGGACGTCCGGAAACGTCCGCCGTGTCTCGGCGACGTTTCTGGCTGCTCCGCCTCGGCAATGACTTCGTCGTCGTCTTCTCAAACGCGCCAAAGAATCGCAAAGCTGCGTCGCCGCATCGCTTTGGCCGCCCGCCCGGCAGCGACCTGCGTCGATGCGTCTTCTCAAACGCGCGCCGATCGCAAAGCTGCGTCGCTGCATCGCTTCGGGACACTGCGCCACTAATGACGACGATGCCTCGGCTGCCGAGCGGCCGCCCACCACCGCCAACAAGGTTAATGGCGACGCCACGCGTCCCGCGGCCACCGCATGCCGCCGGCCTATATAAAGGGGGGGGCGCGTTCTTCTTCCTCATCCACTCCTCCAAAGAAACCCTAGCTAGCCGCCACAAAGCTCGACCGTAGCGCCGCCTAGGTGTTCCTGCGACGCAGCCAAGCCCGCGAGGAAGTCCATGGCCGGTCCTGGTGGCCGGTGAGGCGGTCGAGGCCGCAGCCCTGGGCGCCCCCGTGGCCGGGGCAGGGGCCGCCGTGGTGGAGCACCTACGGCCCCACGCTCGCCGTCGCCTGCGCCCTCCTCGTCCTCGCAGGAGGAGCGCTGCTTCGAGTTCCTCCTCCGCATCGACGACGACCCACTCGCCATCAAGCGGCTACCGGACAAGTTCGCCGAGTTCGTTGACGGCGTCGAGCCGGCGCACTTGCAGCTACGGGAGGCCAGCTGCAACTTCTGCCGCTGGACCGTGGAGGTCCTGTTCGACGGGCAGGGCAAGATGTACCTGCACACGGGGTGGGACAAGTTCGCCCGTGACCTTGACCTCGAGCCCGGCTGCCAGCTCACCTTCCTCTACGAGGGGGACGGCGAGATGATCGTCAAGGTGTTCGACGACGCAGCCTGCCGCAGGCACTACCACACCGACGACTCCGGCTCCGACACCGATAGTTAGAACGTCGAGTGTTCTTTCTTTGCAGTGAATCTGGCTATAGGCCAGACGAAGCCAGTAGTGAAGGTCTCTGTCTATTCTTCCTCGGTAAAACCAACAAGGGCATCGTCTCCTCCCGCTGGATTTTCCAGTTTGGGTGATTGGGTGTACCCTCGAATGTTCTTCCTTGGCAGCGAACATACGGAAATCAACACAACTGGCTTCTATTTTTTAAAATTTTATATTTGTGTCAACCATGGTTCAAACTATGTGTTAGTTTGTGTAAACCATGTGCCTAACTATGTGTTAGTTTGTGTAAAATCATGTTTTAAAATGTTATATTTGAAACTATGTTTAAATGAACTATGTTTAAATGGAGAAGAGGGAAGAAATGAAAAAAAAATTAAATGCGTCGCCCCGCTGGAGCAGACCCCAGACGCAAACGGACGCGCGGACAAAAACGGTCATTTCTGCGTCCGCAGCGCGACGCAAACGGACGCTCGCGGACATCAAAATGCGTCGCGCCGCTGGAGATGTCATGACTGCCTGTGTTCATCTCCCTCCCTGCCGCCTCCATCTCCTTCCCTGCTGCCTCCGTCTCGCCGGCCAGCGGCGGATTCAGCCTCATTCTCGCCGAGCTCTCCGTCTCACCGGGCAGCAGCGGCACCGGCCGGCGGTATCACCCGCAAGGAGGCGGCGGTAGCTTGGCCGTCAGCCACCTCGCCACCGCAGCAGTCCTACCACGGCGCCCCGACGAGCTCCGCCAACCCCTCGACACCGCCGCACTTCTATCCTGACATCCCCACAAGTTCCTCCACCAACCCCTCCACGCCACATCTCGTGTACCCTCAGGCAATGGATCAGCAACGCCATGTTGAATCAATTGTACTACGGAGTATTTCTTCTGCTTGAAACTCAGATCTTAGCCTTTATACATCCGATTCAGTACTCACTACTCAGTAATGCTGATGGTACACCATCACCAGGCACTGCATTTGGCAGCTGCTAGCGAGCCACTGTATTTGACCTTGTATTTGTTAAAATCAGTGGCGCTTCTTGCTTGCATTGTAGGCGTTCAAGCAGCAACTCTAGATTATGTAGCAACCTCTGTCCTGAGTTATTTTTTGCTTGCAGATTGCGTACATCAGGTCATAAGCTTAGCATCGAGCACACTGTATTAGTTCCATAATGGATTCAGTTAATGCAAGTGAAATAATTTGTCTAACACATTGTAGAGTTGGTGGTTTTGTCTATAGTTGTGAACATGATATACATTTATATATGCAATTTACAAGAGTTGTTCTATGCTCAGTAATTCTGATAATTTTAGTAGGAGGCCAATGTACCAACAAACAAATTCTAGATTAATACATGCCACAAATAGATCACAATGTTCAAGTAGTACTCTAGATCCTAAATAGCAATAAATAAGTGTTTATATGTTACTACCCATATGACACTACCCACTATGGAGGTAGTAACTAAGACTAGTAACATGCACCCATGTTACTAGTCTTAGTTACTCCCCACTATGACTAGTCTGAGAGTGATTGCATGGACAGACGGATTTGGTCGCTCGCCCCCGTGGACACGTGAACGTTGGGTCGTTGGGGCCTTGCGTGTGAGGTGGAGGCCGGCGGCCAACGGATCAGGGACGCGTGCCGGTGGCGTAGAGGGTGAGCTGAGCTAGGCGCGTTGGCACTGCAGACGGAGATTGTAGAGAGATTACCGGTCAGGTATATATATATATATTATATATATATATATATATATATATATATATATATATATAGGTAAATTAACTGGTGCTCCATGGTGCCCGGACACCATACGTAGATACGCATATTTTTGCTTTATAGTACACATACCTGAGGGTATACATACCTAAGTTACACATACCTAAGGTATACATACCTAAGATATGCATACTCAAGTGATACATACCTAAGGTATTGCATATATAAGGTGTACGTACACTGATACGTGTATATATATGTTAGGTATGTGTAACTTGCATGTGTGTATGTTAAGTATGTAAATGTTAGGTATGTGTAACTTGTATGTGTATATGCTAGGTATGTAAACCTTAGGTATGTGTAATTTAGATACGTACACTCCAGGTATGTACGAAATACACGTTTGGTGCCCGGGCACCATGGTGCCCCAATTGAGCTTCCTATATATATATATATATATATATATATCTCGAAAATTGCTAGCTACAAAGGAGGGTAGCTACACATGTATCCTATGATCACCACGTGTCTAACGTCGCTTGATACACTTAGCGTGCGTTTGGTTGTGGACCAAACCAGGGATCGGATGGGATGGTCCCTCTTTTACTTGTGTTTGGTTGTAATTGAGGTGAATGGTCCAGTCCACCAAAAAGGAATATTCCCTCAAAATGGTGGATCAACCGGTCCGCCAAAATCGGCCGAACCTCCCCATCCACAATTTCCTAATCGCATGGACCGGCTACTAATCTTCTCCCCCGTTCCTAATCCTCCATGCTGCCGAGTTCACCTTCCCGTCGCCGGCGCGCGGCGCAACTTCCCCGCCGCCAGCCGCTTCCTACCGCCCGACCTCCCCACCATAGGAGCCTCCTCCACGGCATCGGCGGCCGGCGGCTGGAGCTCTGGCTCTGCCCCGAGCGAGATCGAGAGCGGTACCCCGCAGCCGCCCTTCCCCACCATAGGCGCCTCCTCCATGGCGTCGGCGGTCGGCCGGCCGCCGGAGCTCGCTCCGCCCTGCTGCATCGAGAGCAGGTACCCCTGCAGGCCGCCCTTCCCCGCCATAGGCGCCTCCTCCATGGAGTCGGCGGTCGGCAGCAGGTCGCTCTGCAGGTCGCCATTCTCCACCATAGGCCCTTCCTCCATGGCGTTGGCGACCGGCGGTTGGAGCTCTGGCTCCACCCTAAGAAGATTGAGAGCATGGAGCTCTACAGGTCGTTGTTCCCCACCATGGGCGCCTCCTCCACTGCATCAAGCTTGCCTTGTGTCGCCCGGGCTATCCCCATTTTTTGTTGTATAAGCTAATAATTGCAATCTTGCCTGTTAACCCAACAGCTATTGAATATTATGAGCTAAGGATATTTCATCCCATCCCTAGAATCCTTGGAACCAAACAAAACAAGGGATCAACTAATTGGGACCATCCCCATCCACATAATCCATCTCATCCCGTCCCATACACGTTTGTCCACCAACCAAACGCATAACGCCATGGTGGGCAGGGATGCGGCCGTGTTCACATGTGCATGCTGAAAAGTGGGGTCCTTCTCTGTACCTCCTTTCTTCTTTTTTTATTTGTCTAGTTTCTTGTAGTTATCTTTGTTCCTAGAGAAAAGTTGCCAGCTCTGCCAAGATTCCCCCAGTTAAGCCTAGATTCTCTCTCCACTCACCACCCCACCGTTTGCGTAGACATATATTTTTCCTCGATTCATCTCCTCTATTTTTGCTTCACATTTTCTTCCTCTGCTCAAATCTATCTCTCTCCCCTCGTGCATCTCTTTCAATTGAGCGTCTGTTTTATTTTGCAGATTGAATCAAGGAATTAGGTAGAAGATGGACGTGGATGGAAGATGAAGAAAGTAGATTGGATCCAAAGAAATGGAGGTGGAGAGTACGAACTTAAGGCTGGAGAGGCTGAGGCTGCTGGCTTCGTCAGAGATTGGCATGGGTTAACCAGGATTTACTGAGAGCAGCGAGGCAGATGCATGCCAACATGCTGAAGCCTCACCCTCTCCTATCCATCAAGCCTCGCTGGGTGAGACTGAGATATGAATGCTGCTTTTTACAATGGATTTGGCTGATTTGATTAGCAGTAACGGGACCCTTGCTTGTTTGATTCTACCATTTACAGTTATTTCTTTGTCTGATTTGATTAGCAGTACGCATTGGATTTTACAGTTGGTTTGATTCTACCATTTCTTTCTGGTAGCCATTTGTAGTAGCCATTTGTATTGTTCTTTCGGGTATCGATCCAAGATGGACATGGATGAGCGGGGCCGGGGCTTTGCTGAAAGTGGCGAGGTGGAGGCCAACAATGGCAATCGCCAGCAGTATCTAGCCGGTCGGTTGTCCACGCGCGCCTCGTTGACTTCGGCCCGGCCATCAAAGAACCAGCTCGACCATGCCTCGCAATGGATAATCTCGTCAACGAATCAGCTACCACGAAGCTGCTGTCTCCCTCCAATACTTTGGTTCCCTCATCTTGCCCACCTTTTTCGTTTCTCTCTAGCTCCTCTATTGGTATGTACTGTATTGTAGATCCAAATCTGGTTTGTGGTCTATATCTCCACGACCCCACGCCGTGTATATTTGTGAGGTTGGATGGGAATGAGATTTCAGACCATACTTCAATCTTAAAATCTATGATCCATTCCCCCTCCTTATCTTCTCTTGTTTTTGTTTTTTTGTTTCCTGCACAATTTTTTTTGGAGTGGGGAATGAAGCACAACACGTCAACACATGCACTCAGAGAGTTGCGGTGTTTCTTCCCTGTTTTATGTTTATCTAAGGATCCAAGATTTTATCCATGATAAGAATTTATATTTTGGTTCTAGTGTGAAACGATTTTTTTCTCAAAAGAATTGGCCGCGTTGCTAAAAACAAGCTCACCGAGCTAGATTGGGCAGCAGTTTGCGATGGAATAAGTATCTCCATCGGCATCACGAGCGCAAGGCTCGGCAGTGGAAACCTATATTGGAAGTGTTGTTTTCATTTGTCAAGCAAAACTGGCTTGATTATTAGCTTTCAGTGATATATTTTGAAACAAGGTTGATTGGGGCAATTTTAATAGATCCTTGGGGTATCGATTAGGTCCATCGATCGGCATCTCCTAGCCGTTGCTCTCACGCTCAAGGGACTGTAAAGTGACCATTGCTGAGATTCCATGCTCATTGTTGGGTAACATCCATAGGTACATGCATGCTACAACGATTTTATTTTTCTTCCATGCTCTCTTTCTCAGGAACAAGGATTTACCCATGAGCTGGATTGGTTTTTGATTCTGGAACGAATTTGGTTCAAATCTCTTTTGTTATATTTCCTTCACGCTCTGAAAATGAACTAGTGTATACATGCTCCATATTACTAGTCTAGTTAGAACTGTGTTTCTTTTCGCAAAAACTGGTTGCATGGCTCAAGAAAATTGGTCGTCGAGGTGAATCGGGCAGCTACTCAAATTGAATAAGGCTTCTCGACCACAAGCTACTACCTAGACCCACACAGTAGGTTCCCAAAGTAAGAGAGATAAAAAAGAAGGCTACGTCTAATACTCTAGTTAACACATAAAAGGGAGGATAAACTGATATCCGTGGCATGCAAACAAAATTATGTTTCTGCCCGTACGATGTGACTACGGGTGAAAAATCCCCACGATAGCTTGTAAACATGGACGTGTTTAGACTTTAAAGCACACGTACGATATGAAAAATCTTTTGGAAATTCGACTCAGGTCTAACCGGTGGAGAAGGTTAATCTTGGAGCTGAGTCTAGCACAGTGTCCAAGGAAATAAAAAGTTGTGAGGGCCTGCTGTCATACTTCTAGGCTTAACAAAGATGGTACAGATGTTGGCAAAAAAAAACTAGGTTGCTTTCTCTTCTTCTCAGCTAGACTCATATTGCTTGAAAACCTTTATCTGCCAAGTTTTATTACTCCACGCTAAAATGCTTTAAAACTAGCTTTGTATACGCAGACACAAGGTAAACAGAGAGAGCTAGAATATATCTTATCTTCAAGCGACTGTCCCCTGCTTTACGCCTTTTTATTTGCTTGTAGATGCATGCATTGAGTCCTACCTTCCTTTTTTTGTCAGAGGTGTTCATCTTTTATGCACTAGAGCACTTGAGCCTAGCACCTTTTTATCATGAGCTGGCACTTGGTATGAGCCCAGTCCGTGAAGGCCCCTGCAGTTGAAAGGTCGGCAGCGACAGATAGACTGCACCGAAACTCAGAAAAAGTCAAAGGGTCTGTTTGTTTGGGCTGCAGCTTTTGAGAAGCAGCTGTAGCTGGTGGGCTGTGAAAAAGCAGCTGTGAGAAGCAGCTGTTGAAAGCAGAGATTTGATGTTTGGCAGGAGCGCTGTCTATTGCTGCTGCTGTATTTTTAGGAGTGAAATGTCTGGAATGCCCCTGCGTGTTGAATATGTTATATAAATATTGATTTGAAAAGAATAAACTATTTCTAACGGTTTTATTACATAATTGCCACGTTTAATAACCAAATTACCTCAATTAACCTTTTCTGCTAAAATAATTTTAAATACACTTTTATCAGAACAATTTTGGAGTGCTTGATTAGAATTTATTTTAGCTTCTGGTATTTGGTATTTGGTTTCCATATGATTTAAGTTTTCTATACACGAAGAATTGATGTAGATTGTTTCGTTGCATCCAATCCACGAACAGTAAATTACTCAACAATTACTGAAAGAAGCTGTCAAGTTAGCACACGTAAGTCAAGTAAAATCACTCCAAACTATCACTGAAGGAAGTTGTCAGGTTAGCACACGCAGGTCGAATTTTTTTTTGTAATAGGAACAAATTCAGACGTCGACTAGCGATAACCTGCTCGCACATCTTCTCTCTGTTCATACAACCATCGACTGAAACTCGAACAAAACTGTGCGACCGATTCCTTGATGTCTAGTCCGCGAGGCTGATGAAATTCAGAGTCGTTCTCGATGGCTCTGCATGCTGCCGCTCCGCTTTTCCCACTACCTGTGTCCGGTACAACGGAGGCGGACGAAGGACGACGAGGCGGCAGCGCCTGTGCACTGCGGCCGACGGGGATGAACTTGAGAAGGTTGCTGCACCAGGGCGAGGAGATCGGAGCAGCGCCTCGAACACCTCCAATCGCCGCCGCCGGCGGCCGACGGGTATGGCGCGAGCTTGAGGACGGGAATGGCGGCGCGCTTCAGGAGGACGGGAATGGAGCTGGGGAGGAGTGTTGGGACGGCGGGGGCGGTTGCTGGTGGCCACGGCGGTCGGTAACAGCCACGGCGGCCGGGGAGGGAAACCCTAACCCTAGGCTGCCATGAAAACGAGAGGGGAGGAGGGGGGAAATGAGCACGGGGGTCTCGGACCGAGCCACTTTGCGAAGGCAGGTCGCACAGACTCGCAGTTATATGGGATGGCATTTTTTCCGTTAATATTTTGAAGCGTAGTGGGCAGTCGAGTCCTTTGCTATTCGGGAAGCGGGGGAAGCTCGGGAAGCAGGTCTCCACTCGCTTCGGCGTTCGTAGTTCATTTGGCCGCCGCGCTTTAAACAAGCGCTTTTGTATTTCTTGCTGTTTGTTTGGCTTGCCTGCTTTTGGACCTCAAAAGCTTTAAAAGCAGAAGCTTAAACAAACAGGGCCAAAGTCGGTAGCCCCTTCGTCATGATGTCCGCAAATTAATGGAGGTCGATACGGGAAGAACTCGAACGTGACCAAGAGCAACCTGCTCATGAACAAAGTGGATATCCAGCTCAATGTGCTTTGTGCAACGATGATGAACGGGGTTGGCGGAGAGGTAGACAGCGGAGATGTTGTCGCAGAAGACGATGTTGGCCTTGTCAACAGGACAAGCAAGCTCAGAGAGGAGCTAGCGAAGCCATGTGCACTCAGTAATTGCGTTGGCCACAGCGCGATACTCAGCCTCAGCACTAGACCGGGAGACAGTGGGTTGGCGCTTGGACGACCAGGGAAGATCAACGACGAGCCAAGGTAGACGCAATAGCCGGAGGTGGAGCGCTGAGTGTCAGGGCACCCTGCCCAGTCTGCATTCGAATAAGCCACTCCACGGAGGATGAGGCGGAGATCGTCAGCCCAAGGTCCATAGAGCCGCTGACGTACCGACGAATCCGTTTCACCGCGGTCAAGTGAGCATCGTGAGGCGCATGCATTTAGAGGCAGACCTGCTGCACGACATACTGCAGCTCCGGGCGAGTGAGTGTCAAGTACTGTAAGGCACCAACAATGGAGCGATAGTGGGACGCATCCGTAGCCGTGGTGATCCATCGGTAGCGGAGAGCTTGGTTTTCGTGCTGACAGGAGTGGCCACGGAGGAGCAATTAAGCATCCCAGCGCGCTCAAGAACATCGTGAGCGCACTTGCGCTGATGGAGGAAGAACCCATCTGCTCGGCGCACCACCTCAAGGCCGAGGAAGTAGTGGAGTGGGCCGAGGTCCTTGATGGCGAACTCAGCGCGAAGACGATCAGTGATCTGTCGAAGAAGAGCATCGTTGCAGACTGTCAAAATGATGTCATCAACATAGAGCAGCAAATAGGCTGCATCATTGCATTGTCAATAGACGAACAGGGAGGCGTCGGTGATGAGGTCTAAGACCCCGTGTGTGGCCCGATCTCGCGGATTGACTTCGAAACCAAAGGGGAAGATGGAAGAACGCGAGGAACACGAAGAACACGACGAACACAAGGAACTCCGAGACTCACGCACGCACACCAACCCGATACACCCGATGCTTACCTCCGTGGCTCGATGGACCACGCCAATAGAATCTCCGAGGAAGAGGCACGTGGCAGAATTCCCGGAGAGAGATTGGGGTTGGAGAGGAAGAGCTTGGTGAGGGAGAGAGAGTAACTTGTACTAGAATCTCACTCAAAAAGATCAAAGTCAACAACCAAGGTGCCTTGATTACAGAGGGATGATACCCAAGGGAGACTAAGCTCAAAGGTAGGTTTGAGTTCAAAACAAGTCTAAAGAGGTGAAGGGGCGTCCTGGGGGCTTATATAGTCTTACAAGGCATCACGGGCCGAAAAGGTACAAGTGAAACAGATTCGGGCCGATTTGGTGACTTAAGTCGTGCAGGCCGGTCAGGAGGCCGGTCAGACCGGACACAGGACCGGCGAGCCGGTCCAGACCGGAGCCTGGACCGGGCGGCAACCGGATGGGGTTCCGGGCCCGGATAGCGCCGGATGGCACAAAGCGGCAAACCCGGTTTGGACCGGTGCCCTGGCCAGAGGCCGGTCGAGCCGGATTCTGGACCGGCCGGCCATCTTCTCTTCCTTGCGCTCTTCGGGCGACTTCCGGTACAGCTCCATGTCCATCTTCGCGTCCAGCTGCTCCTCTCCTCCTCTTGACCATGGTGTGTCCTCCTCTTCGTGCTCTTGATGCTCCTTGTACCTAATGACACATAACACGTCGGCATGAGGTAGCAATCCATCCAAAGGGGTACCAAGATCAAGGGTGGTGAGGAGCGAGTTCACCTCATCATGTAGAGCTTTGACTCGGGCTCGTGTCATCGGTCCACTTGGGGGACTTGTTGGTCTTGGTGTAGCGACGTCGGTGACCGGGGCTACATCATCTCCCCCCCTTGGGAAAGAGTCGTCCTCGACTCTTGCACCTCCTCATCTCCATGATAGGGTGACAAGTCCGAGACGTTGAACGTGTTGCTCACCAGGTACTTGGATGTCGGTATGTCGATGACGTAAGCGTTGTTGTTGATGCGTTTGAGGACCTTGAAGGGGCCATCTCCTCTTGGCTTGAGCTTGGAGTTGCGCTCATGAGGGAACCGTTCCTTCCGGAGGTGGATCCAAACGAGGTCTCCTTCTTCGAATATTCTTTCCTTCTTCTTGGCGTTGAGGCGGTTGGCTTGACGAAGAACATGTTCTTGTATGGTTGCCCTTGTCTCTTCATGTAGTTTCTTGACGGCGGCTGTGCGCTTGTTGAAGTCCATGTTGATGCGCTCGTGGAGGGGAAGCGGATGTATGTCGAGTGCCGTGTAAGGTTCGAAGCCATAGACGACCATGAAGGGGCTCCTTGACGTAGTCGTGTGCTTGGCGCGGTTGTAGGCGAACTCGGCGTGAGGAAGGCACTCCTCCCATGACTTCAAGTTTTTCTTCACGAGGATGCGTAGGAGGGTGGAGAGGCTTCGATTGACCACTTCCGTTTGGCCATCCGTTTGCGGGTGCGATGATGATGAGAACAAGAGCTTGACTCCAAACTTCGCCATGAGCGACTTCCAAAGATAACTCATGAACTTGACGTCTCGATCCGACACAATGCTTTGCGGTACTCCATGTAGGCGGACAATTTCCCTGAAAAACAATGAAGCAATGTGTGAAGCATCGTCGCTCTTGTGGCAAGGTATGAAATGAGCCATCTTAGAGAATCTATCCACTACAACAAAGATGGAATCATGACCATGCTTAGTGCGAGGTAAGCCTAGAACGAAATCCATGCTAATATCGGTCCATGGTGCATAAGGAATAGGCAATGGAGTGTAAAGACCATAAGGGTTGGAGGTAGACTTAGCTTGTAAGCAAGTGGTGCACCGGCGGCAAAGGCGTTCCACATCTCGCTTCATCTTTGGCCAATAGTAATGAGTGGAGAGCATCGCAAGTGTCTTATCACGGCCAAAGTGGCCCATAAGACCTCCTCCATGAGACTCTTGCAAAAGCAATTTTCGAAGCGAAGACTCGGGAATGCAAATCTTGTTAGCTTTAAACAAATAGCCATCATGCAAATAGAAATCATCCACTCCTCGCTCAATGGAGCATTTCTCAAAAATTGGAGCAAAGAAAGAATCGGAAGGATAGAGTTCTTTGATCTCTTCAAGTCCCAAAACATGAAAATCCAAACGAGTTAGCAAAAGGGTGTTTTTGCGGGAAAGAGCATCCGCCACAACATTGTCCTTGCCCTTCTTGTATTTGATCACATATGGGAAGGACTCAATGAACTCGACCCATTTTGCATGTCGTTTGTTCAAGTTGTGTTGGCTTTTCAAATATTTCAAGGATTCATGGTCGGAATGAATGATAAACTCTTTTGGCCAAAGATAGTGTTGCCAAACTTCAAGAACACGAACCAAAGCGTAGAGCTCCTTGTCATATATAGGATAGTTGAGGCGTGCGCCATCTAACTTCTCACTATAGTATGCCACGGGTTTGCCCTCTTGCATAAGAACACCACCAATACCAAGCCCACTTGCATCACACTCAATCTCAAAAGTTTTTGCAAAATTTGGAAGAACAAGAAGGGGAGCTTCGGTAAGGCGTTTCTTCAACTCATCAAAAGCATTTTGTTGGGCCTTGCCCCAAACAAACGGAACATTCTTCTTGGTAAGCTCATTCAAAGGGCAAGCAATGGTGCTAAAATCTTTCACAAAGCGACGATAGAAACCGGCAAGTCCATGGAAGCTTCGGACTTGACCAACATTTGTAGGAGTAGGCCAATTGTGGATGGCCTCCACCTTGGAAGAATCAACTTCAATCCCATTAGCGGAAACCACAAAGCCAAGGAAAACCAATTTGTTTTGAGCAAAGGTGCACTTGGGGAGGTTAGCATAAAGCTTTTCATGACGCAAGATGCACAAGACCTCTCTCACATGTTGCACATGGTCCTCGAGGTTTTTGCTATAAATAAGAATATCATCGAAGTAGACAACCACGCTCTTGCCAATGAGAGGACGCAAGATGTGATTCATGAGGCGCATGAAGGTAGATGGAGCATTGGAAAGACCGAAAGGCATAACGAGCCATTCATAGAGACCGAGTTTGGTCTTGAATGCCGTTTTCCATTCATCACCAATAGCCATGCGGATTTGATGGTAACCACTACGCAAATCGACTTTAGAGAAAATCGTGGCACCACTAAGTTCATCAAGCATGTCATCTAAACGCGGAATGGGATGGCAGTAACGGACGGTAATGGCATTGATGGGGCGACAATCCATACACATCCGTTGCGTCTCATCCGGTTTAGGCACAAGAATCACGGGAACCGCACAAGGGCTAAGGCTTTCGCGGACGTACCCTTTGGCGAGGATATCTTGAATTTGGCGTTGGATCTCCTTGGTCTCTTCGGGGTTGGTGCGGTAGGCGGCACGGTTTGGGAGCGGAGCGCCGGGTATGAGGTCGATGCGGTGTTTTATGCCTCGGAGTGGTGGTAGTCCATGAGGGAGCTCGTCGGGGAAGACGTCTTGATATTCCTGCAAAAGAGATAACAAAGACGGAGGAATGTTGGTTAAGTCGTTAGTCGCCGACGAGGGTCCCTTGCATATGAGCACATAGTGCAATATGGTGGATGGGTTTTCTTGGAGCTCTCTCCACTCACTCTTGGTGGCTAGAAGGACACTCTTGGACTCACTCATATATGGCTTGTGGCGCTCACTATCTTTGTGGTGGGTCGCTCCCTCTCCTCTCATCTCACTATGGTGGGTGCGGAGTTGTGCCCTCGCTAAAGCCTTCGCATTATCCGCGATGATTTGGCTAGGAGTCATCGGGCGCAACTCGAACTTCTTGTCGTTGACCTTGAAGGTGTATGTGTTGGAGAGTCCATCATGTATAGCCTTCTTGTCATATTGCCAAGGGCGGCCAAGCAACATGTGGCACACCGTCATGGGTACCACGTCACACTCGATAGTGTCCTCATAAGGTCCAATCTTGAAAGTGACGGTGACGGTATGTTGTATCTTGACGTTGCCCTTGTCACTCAACCATTGGATATGGTAAGGGTGAGGATGCTTGCGGAGAGTGAGGTTGAGCTTCTCACACAACTCGGTGCTCGCAAGGTTATGGCAACTTCCACCATCTATGATGACCTTGATCGACTTGCCACCAATTCCGGCACGGGTTTGGAAGATGTTGCACCGTTGTTCTTCCATAGCATGAGGTTGTGTGGTTAGCACCCTTGTGACCACAAGTGAGGGACTTGGGTCATGCTCACATAAGAGAGGATCTTCTCCACTTTCTTGCTCATAAGCTTCTTCACTTTCCACGGCGGCTTGCACAAGGGCTTCATATTCATCCTCATCAAGCGTCTCGATGTCACCATTCTCCATAGTGATCATAACCTTGGTGTTCTTGCACTCAAATGATTTGTGACCTTGGGTGCCACACTTGAAGCAAGTGACACTAGAGGGTCCCGTGGATGCCTTAGAGGAGGCGGTGGAGGAGACCGTTTGCTTCATGCGACTTTGGATAGTCGGTTTCTTGGATGGTGTAGAGGATGCATCGGCCTTGGCACTTGTAGCATGAGGAGTTGATGTAGTAGGAGGAGTCGATGTAGCGAGCTTGGAGGAGAAATAGGTCTTGGCCTTGGAGTACTTGATGTCCTCAATCACTTGGCGCTCGGCCTTCGATGCTTGGTGGACCAACTCAACCATGTTGGAGTAGGGTTGGAACTCGACGATCCTCTTGATGGGGTAAGTAAGGCCATTGAAGAAGCGAGCAATGGTTTGTTCCTCGGACTCTTGGATGTTGGCTCGCATCATAGTGAGCTTCATCTCCTTGTAGAACTCCTCAACGGTCTTGGTGCCTTGCTTCAACTTTTGGAGCTTGTTGAAGAGGTCGGTCATGTAGTGCGTGGGGACAAAGCGAGTATGCATCTCTTTCTTCATGTCTTCCCAAGTGTCAATAGGAGGTTCACCCTTTTCTTCTCGAAGAGTGAGGACTTGCTCCCACCAAGTGTTAGCGTAGTCCTCGAACTCAAGAGACGCCATAGCCACCTTCTTGGCACCGGAGTAGTTGTGGATGCGGAATATCTTGTCAACCTTGAGTGCCCATGAAAGGTATGCCTCGGCATCTTCTTCTCCCTTGAACTTTGGCATGGTGAACTTGAGTCTTCCAAACATGTTCTCTTCATCCTCCAAGGTTCTTCTACGAGGAGGGGCGACTTTATCTCTTGCGGCTTGAGGAGGAATAGGAGGTCTTCTACGGCCAACCATAGCATTGGGTTGGCGTTGAAGATGAACGCTTGCTTCACTTGGTTCACGGTGAGGATGTGGTTGAAGATCTTGTCGCGGTTGAGGGCGATGCTCAATGTTGGGTCTCTCATCTTGATCATGGTGCGGCTCTCCTCGTCCCCGTTGGTCATGGCGAGGGTGGCGACGGAGATCTCGCCGAGGTTGATCTTGAGGACCTTGGTCTTGGGAATGGCCATCATGCCCATGGTGGGCATGGCGATCCGCTTGGTGACGATCTTGTTGTAGGACTTGGTCTTGTGGAGGACGCTCATGTGGGCGAGCATGGCGATGTATTTCTCCATGCCTAGAGTTGGAGCGGGAGTCTTCATGACGAGCTTGTGGGCGATGAGGTCGATGATGGTCTTCATGCCTTGAAGAGGAGCTTGAGGACGAAAGGCCACCATGAGAATAGTAATCTTGTGGCGAGTTTGATGAAGAGGAAGTAGAGCGGTGTCGACGATGACGACCCAAGTTGGTGATGGCGCGCTCGAGGCTATCCATGCGCCGCTCCATGTTGGCATCATTGGCCGCCATTTGGCCATTCAAGTTGTCCGTAGCTTCACGAAGAAGAGCCAAATCTTGGTTCACGGTGGAGAAGTTGTGAGCCACCTCATCGTATTGCTCATCGATGCGTGTCTCGAAGAGGGTGAGTTGCTCCTTGAACTCTTGTCGTTGCGTCCATAGGTTGTGTTGAGTAGCCAACCTCTCGGTGTTGCGGAGGATCTCTTCATCCCTTGTGGTATCTCCGTTCCTATCCATGATGGAAAGACAAGAACTATGTTGTGTATGTTAGTGGAAGGAGACTACCTCGCACTCTTACCAAGGTAAGATAGTATTGAGGCAATCCACCAAGCCGAAAGCAAGATCAATTGTATCGGGAACACACGCAAAACCACACGCAAAAGCTAGCAAATATGGTGTTAGGCGAGTGTTGTGGAAAGCCAAATGACAAATCCAAGATCGAGTATGTTGTTAAAAGTGGGTGAGGTCCAAAAATCCAAATGTCAATGTGAAGATCACTATAAACACGGAAAAAGTTGTGGAACACACACACGAGATAAGCGGGGTTAGTGCAACCAAAAGTGAGCGGAAAAGTGTATGTATAAGTGCTCGTTGTCACACTAACACAAGGAGAGCCAAAGCTTCGGTTGCAAAGGAAGAGACAACAAGATTCACACGCGGCCTCTCTTCTCCTATCTCTCTTTGCTTAAAAGCTTTTTCTCTTTTGTATATGGTGGCACTTGCACTCGTTTGTATCTTTGGTGGCACGTGGACACTTTTGTATGTATGGGCGTATGGATGTATGGATGTATGGATGTATGGTGCTACTCGCACTCTTTTTGTGTTTTTGGGGCTTTTTCACGCGCTATGTTAGCGTTAGCCTCGCTTTTGCTATCTTGCCACACGAGTGTTTGCTTGGATGCCTTACTCAACGCGACACACACACCTCACAATGCGGGGCCACGTGCAATGTCTCGCAACACTAGACAAGCAATGCTCGATAGGATAGATCGCAAAAGGAAGAGGGGTTACAAGGTGAAAGCTGCAAGTTATACCTGCGATGATGGTGGTGGTGGTGGTGGTGGTGGTGGAGATCGCCGGAAAACGAGGTCGATGGAGGGCGCGAAGCGGCACCCGGTCTGGGGCCCGGTTGGACCGGGTCCTGGACCGGCCTGGCCGGTCACACGGCCGGTCGACCGGGTTCTGGGCTGGCCCGGCCGGTCTGCAGCCCGGTTGACCGGATTTCTCAACCGGGACGCAGTTTCTCTCTCCTGTTCTTCACGAAAATCGACCAAATTGACCAAATCGGAGGGAAAACGATGGAATTGGGGGCTAAAAGTTGGGGAGATAGTAGATCAAGCACTCCAACACCAAATCCATGGACCAAAACCACTCAAAACGCAACCAAATCACAGATCGGTCAAGAGGCAATTTGGGGCTATTTTTGGGGATTTTTTGGAAAATTTTCTATGAACGAAATCGAGTGGGTGGAAGGTCAAATCCGCGGTAACCAAGAGCTGCTGATACCATATGATGAGGTCTAAGACCCCGTGTGTGGCCCGATCTCGCGGATTGACTTCGAAACCAAGGGGGAGATGGAAGAACGCGAGGAACACGAAGAACACGACGAACACAAGGAACTCCGAGACTCACGCACGCACACCAACCCGATACACCCGATGCTTACCTCCGTGGCTCGATGGAGCACGCCAATAGAATCTCCGAGGAAGAGGCACGTGGCAGAATTCCCGGAGAGAGATTGGGGTTGGAGAGGAAGAGCTTGGTGAGGGAGAGAGAGTAACTTGTACTAGAATCTCACTCAACAAGATCAAAGTCAACAACCAAGGTGCCTTGATTACAGAGGGATGATACCCAAGGGAGACTAAGCTCAAAGGTAGGTTTGAGTTCAAAACAAGTCTAAAGAGGTGAAGGGGCGTCCTGGGGGCTTATATAGTCTTACAAGGCGTCACGGGCCGAAAACGTACAAGTGAAACAGATTCGGGCCGATTTGGTGACTTAAGTCGTGCAGGCCGGTCAGGAGGCCGGCCAGACCGGACCTGGGACCGGGCAGGCCGGTCCAGATCGGGCCCTGGACCGGGCGGCAACCGGATGGGGTTCCGGGGCCCCGGGATAGCGCCCGGATGGCACAGGCGGCAAACCCGGTTTGGACCGGGTGCCCCGGTCAGGAGGCCGGTCAGACCGGATTCTGGACCGGCCGGCCATCTTCTCTTCCTTGCGCTCTTCGGGCGACTTCCGGTACAGCTCCATGTCCATCTTCGCGTCCAGCTGCTCCTCTCCTCCTCTTGACCATGGTGTGTCCTCCTCTTCGTGCTCTTGATGCTCCTTGTACCTAATGACACATAACACGTCGGCATGAGGTAGCAATCCATCCAAAGGGGTACCAAGATCAAGGGTGGTGAGGAGCGAGTTCACCTCATGTAATATCCCAGGATTTGGGGTTACAAAAATAGAGGAAACAGATGTGTGCATTGCATTCATGCATAGAAAATCCGGGGAATTTTCGCGCATTCATCTAAAACACAAAGTGATCGAGGTTTCTCTTGTGTCGATGGAATTGATGTGTCATCGACACAAGTGCGATAAATTTCGACATGACCTTTATTGATTTATTATGTTTTCGAGGGAAATAGTTTGAATTCAAATTCAATTATGAAAGACATAATTCAAATCATAAATTGAATTGGAATTTGAAATTTGAACAAGTATATAAATATAATATGTAAAAGTAAATACACTTGATAAGTCCAAATAAATAAATGAGTTAACTTTATTACAAATAACATTATTCAATAACTTACAAGCTAGAAAAGAAATGTAAAATTACAAAATAATAAAAGAAAACCCTAAAACTAAATCTTCATCTTCTTAATCCTTATTCTTCTTTTCCTGCAATAAGAAAAACAAAACAAAAGACAAACAAATAATTGTGTCATGGTTAGAAATGTTTGCCTTCACCTTTGGTGAGGCAATATTACTGTTGGTGGCTAGCAAAAGGGTTTCAAGAACTACTCTTGATCCCTAATGATGATTAGAGGGAATTAATTCTTTATTAGGCAACCTCAGGAAGGAATGGATCATATAAGGGACAGATGGGTCAATTGGATCATGGAACATTCATCAAGAAGGCAACCAGGGACTAGAGGCATTAGCAGCTGATCCATATCACAAGGCAACATAATTTGAGGCAACAAGGTAACTATTTAAAATTTCCCTCTAATCTAGCTAGCAACCATGAAGGCTTACAAGATGATATAAAGTGATCATATGTGACATGGAAAAGTCAAAATGATCTTAAGCAAATATTTTATAAACCACTTGATAATTAAGCAGTAGCTTAATTAATATTTAAGCAACCAAATCATTAAACCATAAATAGTTCAGTTCACATAGTTATCAGCCATTGAGATAGATAAGGAAGCTCACAGTAGTCCACACAAAAAGAAAGAAAAGACCAGGGATAATTATCCATGCCCATCGGTAGCTTGTGTAAGGGGGGAAGCACTCAACTTGGCAACTTGTACCCACGGGTGAGGTGGGGACCATTTGCAAGCAGCACACACAACACATTCAGCTGTGTGTTGTCATCACCACGATGAACAGCCCCACTTGTATATAACCAAAGACACACCCATGTCTTAGCCGAAACACCCAAAGCTAGCCTTCGCAACCATTACACTAGCAAAAACCCACCAAGATGTGAAGAGCAACCCAAGAACCACCACCGAAATCGGAAGCTGGAACTGGGAAGAAATAGAAGAAGCTGGGAGGCGCAGGTCATCCACCCGAAGATGGATAGTCTGAATCAGGAACTAACATACAAGATGCAGCAGGTAGAAATTACCAACCAATCTCAATATATCATGTAGTATCAGTTTTTGTGTAGACATCTTCAGCCAAAGAAAAAGAATCAACACAGTCATTCCATCTAGCTATCTTTCCACTAGATTTTCATCTAGGAGGATAGAAAAAATGTATTCCTCTCAGATCTGCATAGAGGTGCTATGCTAAATCATCACTGAGGATAAAAAGAAAAGACAGTATAGCATCTGTTCTTATTTCAAGTGGGTGCCTCAGCCTTTGCATCATCGGCAAGGCTACAAGATCAAGCATATCATCTGTTCTTATCAGTTTATATTTAGAACCAGAGAAACCATCTATAAGGGCAGCTAGATCCATAAATACAAGCCAACCATCAAGTAAATCATCAAGCACCAATATCTCTACCTTGTTGATTAAACTCAACCCATACATGCAACATCAAATTATTATACCAAGATAATTATGCCTGGATGAATAAACCATCCAAACAGGGGCACCACACCTACACATCCACAACAGAGTGTCCATATAGATAAATTTCAGAGAATTACTTGGGGTCCAGGAACAATCCCAGGCCAACCAAGTTATCTCCAAGCAGAGCCATAATTAAAGCAATCATCTAATTGCCACCCAGCCAACAAGCATCATGTATTGCCCAAGCAAAGACAAGTACTAACCATGAATTGCTTTTCCGCATGTTTGAGCTCAATTAAGATTAAACAGCAGCATACCATTAACTTCTTGATTAACACAACGATCCATATTGTAGTGTATATACGATTCCGTCGATAAAAGTAACACAGCCAGGACACACATGCTATGGATGAAAAGAATCACCCAAACAGAGGCATCCTTGCACCAACTACACCAGGATCAATCAAGCTATAAATTAAGCTCCTGGAAGAGATCACCACGAGCTAAGCATTCGGCCCAAACCACATTTCTCAATCCCCACTATAAGCACACCAATCAATGGGCGCATTAAATCAACTAGCAGTAGATGCACAGGTACTGGAAATCACCACTCTTAAGCACCAATTAACAACAATGCTACAATCACCACAAGTAGATAGCTGAGGCAGTACATCGAACATAAATAGAAGAGAGGAGAGAATAACAGCTCACAGTGAGGTAGAGGGTTCATGCAAGAAGCGGACGCCGGGGTTGCAGTCGCGGACGCCGTCCAGCCGGCGTCGAGGAGGAAGTAGTCACAACAAGACAAAGACAAAGACACCGCAGCACCACACCACCAGATCGTCACCACACCGCCACCAATTCACCACCAAAACGACCGACCAGTAGATGGAGGACGCCGGGGTTGCAGGGATGCTGTCCCGCCGGCGTCGAGTAGCGATGAGTCCAGTCGGTGGATGAGGGCGAAGCCTCACCGGACAGCAGCGGCGACCAACATCGGCCGGGATTGAAGTGGAGGTGGCGCCACAGTAGGATTGGGGGCGAACCAAGGGGAGCACGAAAATCAAATCGAAGAAAGGGGAGTTGAAGAGCAGGTCAAGGCGGACCAAAGCCCTCTCACGCCGGCGCCGGGGCAGTCCGGAGGCGGCCGGGGAAAAAGCACCGGAGCAGTAGCGGCCGCGGCGACCAAGCCAAGCCGCAAGCTAGGGTTTGCCGCGGGCGCGCAGGCGAGGGTGTAGAGATGATGCGCCGTAGGGTGTTCAGTGGAGGAGAGGGCGGTGCGGCTTTACCGGCGTGCGGCGGCGCCGGGCATGGCCAGCGGCGGCAGCATCGCGTGCTCGTGTAGATATACGGATAGGAAGGAGAACCAGAGTGAGATAGGAACGAGCGAGGCGTGTTCGTCTTGGTCGTGTTGAACTTGTACATGCGCCGTGGTCATGTATGACCCGACTATGTGCATACGTCTGTGCTAAATTGGCCCAAGTAATCCACCAGAGCTGTATGTCCCTAACTATAACTATACAAGTTGATTGAGTTAGATGATGTATAATACTTGTATTATTGCATTTATGTGCGCCTATTTTACAGATTAAAAAAACTGAAATATAAATATAAATTGTTTTCTAATTAAAAAAATGTAATGAAAATTATTCATGCAGCAAATAAATATTAAAATTTTAAAATCAAGTTCACTATAATATTATAAAGCCCTAAAGGTTCTAAATCCAATTCAAATTCAATAATTAACTAAAGTTTACTAAAGTAAATAGAAACCAAGAAGAAAATAAGGAAAACATTAAAACTACTTTTCCTTTATTACTAAATTGTTAAATCCTTACTTTAAGGATTTAAAACCTTAGTTAATAATTATCCTAATTATTAATTGTTTAAAAACAATAAAATGCCGAATCCTATATTATTCTTAACTCAAAGTTATTAACAACCTCAACTCCAAAATCAAACTAGTACCTTAAGATTGGTGCCACAAATATGAAACCCTAGTTCCTATCTTCTGAGACACTAACCTTTAATCATCCTTACTTAACATCACACCATGGTGATGAACCCAAATAGCAACCATACCTATTATTTTGCACTACATAACCATGTTCCACTAAAACCTACTAGTATTAGATAATTATGAATCATCCTATTCAGGAACCAACCATTCTTTACTTAGTGAATTCAAAGGTAAACCCTAGGCAACCTCAACCTTAATTGTAATACTTCTTATTACTTAAGAAGTATGTTCTTCAAAAGTTATTCTTTTGAAGAAAATAAGGAATCATCATCAATTCTGCCTAATAGGACCTATAGCCAATAACCAGGTATCACCAGCAAGGTATACCAACCTTGATAACAATTAATTATAATAAATTGCTCAAGATGCTTAGGCTCAACTCAAACCCACAAGCTCTAGCTATTGATGAAACCAACATGGTTGGGATCCATCTAATACTGACCCTAGAAACTAGTTGAAAACCATAGTAAACCCTAGAACCCACAAACCTAATTATTATACTTGTTCTTCACTAAAGAACATGTTCTTCAAAAGTTATTCTTTTGAATTATATAATAAGTAATCATCAACCATGCATTATAGGACTTAAAATTGACAACTGCTCTTTACTTATTATACAACTACTATTCCTGGGTGTGTATGATTGTTACTATGCATTTTACCACCTGCCTATGATTCTAAAAACAACACAACTCTGAATAAAGAACCTTGTTTGTGAATCACTCTAAAAATGCAATACACCCTGAACTAATCATTACCACTCACTAATCCTAAATCATCGGGGTTAGGTCACGCTTAGAGCGATTGCATCTCATACTTATGCATTATTGCATCCTTGCCAATCTTTTAAACATCGTCCTTACCGGGCGATGATGCTATTTCAGAATTTGGAGTTATTGCGTATCGAAGACCCTGCCTGCATAATCTTGCAGTCAAGAAAGGCAAGTTCATCACTTGCTCATGTCATTTGAGTATCTTTATCAAATTACTTGCAAAGTACTATGATTATCACTATTGCATAAAAACCAAAACCACTATTTTCATAACTATGAATATGACTATGTGGTGGGCAATGGAACCATGGATTGTGTTGATATGGTGGAGGTTCCATTGCAAGGGTTTATATCCATCTAGGATTAAACAACAAATGTCGTCCAGTGATTCTTGTGCCGTAATACCCGTGTTAACCATAAGATCTGGAGTGGGACGGAATAGTCAATTGTATTTCCACCTCTTGTACATCAACGGATGCGCTTTACCGTAGACCCTTGATCCAAGAGAGGACAAGTGGTACCCTTGATCCAAGAGAGGACAAGTGGTAGGGTGGGGGTCCCGATGAAGTCCCCACGGTTATTGCGGTCTATGATGGGTTGCGGTGCCGGCGAAGGAGTTCATGGTAGAGACCTGAATCGTTGTCGTGGTCGGGGGCCGTCCTTAATTGGTATAAGAGCACCGGCGAGGACCCGTGGTCGGAGTTTGCAGCAAAGGGTGGGTGTATGAGGTAGCGGAGGAATATGATTGGCTATGACCTTATACCGGGCCTCACACCATAGGAAGTGTGGACGGGAAACTCGAGCCCGGTTGGCACCAAGGTTAAGATCTCTTATGGGTAAAGCAACACACCTCTGCAAAGTGTAATGAATCGTGACCTGTCACTCCCTGTTCGGGATATGGAATCGCGAACGCTGCTTAGGAAAGGAACTCCATGAAGTTCTAGTAAACCGGTGAAGGCCGACGGACATAGTTCTTTCCGAAAAAAAGCAACCTTTTGAAGAAATGGTTATGAAAACCTGCATTGGTATTAGACTTTCTGGTCTAATGCTGTAGCTAGTGCATTAAACACCTCTTTCCTATAATGAACTTGTTGAGTACGCTCGTACTCATCCCACTCTTAAATCCCCTGCTTAGATATGGAGGCATCGAAGGAGGATCTACAGTGCAACTCAAAGGCCGAGGAGTCAACAACTACTTCAAGAGACAGGACCATGTCAGAGGAGTCAGATACCACATCCGACAAGGAGAAAACCTAGATTAGCAGTAGAAGGGGACTAGCTCCGTGAACCTAGCTCCTACTTAGCTAGAATCTATTCATAGCCTCTATAGTTAGTTAAATACTCTACAAATAGAGTCCGTGATAAGATTAGACTACGAGTCGTTCTTCTGGAGTTTATTTGCAGTTTTACCTCATTGTAAAGTAGGAGGTTGTGATGATCTTATGTAACAGAGTCAATGTTGTAATTCTATAGACATGCCTTGGACCCGCATATGTTTCTGTTGTACCACTCTGAGCGATATGATACTAGTGGAACGGTGTTTCATTGGTGTTATATCAGACTTGCATACTACACCATGCAGTGGTATGCCGGGTCACCACAGTTGGTATCAGAGCAAATGCTTTGACCTTAGGATTAAAACCCTTTAAAGGAGACCTATAGGTTTGGTAGTGTCTATAGGAAGTTGTCTTAGATAAACCAAATATTCTTATGACTTGAGATGGATATTCACTTGAGAATAATCCTGACACACTTGAGTCACACCTTCTAACCTATATTTCCTAAGGGAAATTAGTTAGTTAATCCCAAACAGGTAGCATACCATTAAGTCCTTTAAACAATAGATGAGTAGATCACAGTTGGTATACAATACATGGTAGTCCAAAGAGAGGATACAACCATAAGGAAGATATCCTATTGGAAGATGTGTACCAACACATGTTATGGTTAAGTAAGAATTATCCAGACTTATAATAGGAGTGATATCAAGTGATAAAGATAAGTATAGTAGGAAGATAGCCTACTAGAAGGTGTAAACCAATACAAGTAATGGGTAAGTAAATTATCCAAACTTGTGAAACAACTGATAGTAAGTGTAAAATATGAGTTATTTAAGGTAGTATAGACCATGATGAGTCAATCATGGGAAGTAAGGAAGAGAAAAAGAAATAAAACATGTCTACTTACAGATTAGAGGTAGTAATCATATATGATTCATCTGAGGATCAATATGTGATGAACATCTAAAGTATTTAGGAGGAGTTCAATAAGAAGCCAGATGTTAAACAATAGTCCAAGATATATGTTCCAAAAACCATGGGAACTGTGTCAAGAACATTAGGACCATAGCCTTATGGTACAATAACTTGGTAGTATAGGAGCTATATCCCAATAGTTATGTGTCTAGAATAGTGATGTTAGAACCAGACATATCATGTGAGATAGTCCTCAACAAAATGGAAGTTAAGTAGTACTTCCAGAGAAAATTAGGTTAACTTTAGCTATCCTAGACCACTTTGTTTCAAGTTTATCTCATTGCAAATGTGCAATTAAGATAAATGTTGAGACAAATAGTAGAAATCCACATATTCGTGCTAAGTATCACGATACAAACCTATCTTATGTGGTGTTATACTACACATCAGAGCCTGATGTTTAGAGATGTCTTACTCAACTATTATATTCAGGCTTATGATGATGTGTATTATAAGCACAAAGCTGAATCTTCTTGGATTTTATTGGATTTTCATTGATTGACTAGATCCATACATGAAGTTTGGCTTTGATATGCAAATGCATGTTGCTATATCAAATTCCTACTTGATGTTAAAGATCTAGAGGGTAATGGTATTCGTGTGAGGAAGTGACGAATTCTGAAGATTTTGAAGACAAGATGAAGGTTCATCAGATAAAGGAAACAAAATTGTGGGAAGCAACCACAATATTCTAAAAGAAGTGCCAATAAAAATTCGTGCCTTGCCTCAACAGAGGAGTACTTTAGTACGAAAGAAACATGAAGGTGTGAAATATAATGATTATGGTGAAGTAGTAGTAAAACCATAGTCATAATGGAAAAGGGAATGCATGGGAAATCACTTAGGATACTATATTCATAGTGTCACTAGTGGTTTTCTTGCAAAATAAACCCTGAATGAAGGAAGATGATATATGAAACCATAGCAGATATAAGAAGACCATAGTTGATAATTGAAGACCACAATTGGTATAAGATCAATACTGCGAGATAGAGTAGAAGATGTCTCGTCCAGTTGATCAAAACCTATAATAGAGTACACTTTTAGATAACAAATAGCCACAGTTGGTATCAAATAACTCACACTGATATCAAATAAACCACAGTTGGTATAAGATAAACCACAACTGGTAGAACAAATAAAATGTTGCCAGTCAAATAATTAAGACCTAAAAACATTTAGTCAAAGGATTCGTGTTGGATGTCCACGATTGAGTGGATACACCACAAAGATTCTTCGCAAAACTTTAGAGGAATATAAATCATAAACAAGACCTAGACCAATATTCTAATCATAAGTCCAATAGTTGGAAGAAAAGGAGTTGAAGACCTTAAGAAAACTCTAAGGGGTAGAGTAAAGATTGAGTTGGATGTACAATGACTCAATACTTTGAGCAAAATAGAAGAAGAAGGTCTGAACCGAGAGGAAGTTCGATCTTATTTTCATAAGATTATCGAACACTACTTTCAGAAGGATGTCAGACCAGAAGCCGAGGTTCATACCTCGAGGAAGTAATAATTGGATTATCACTTGAGCAAGTGAGTAATATTTACTCAGAAGTACTTAAACTCAAGTCAGCTAATGCTAATGAAGTTGGAAGAAGAAAATACCGTAGACCAAATACAGCTCGAGAAGGCCAAAGACCAAAGGATATTGACTATACCAAAATTAAAGTCCATTTGAAAGATTCCTTTCATGGAGCCTAAAGAACCCAAAATAGTTTTAGGTACCAACCATAATCCATGATTGGATAGACTAAGTGAGTCTAAACCATTTTTTAGGGAAATAAACCATCAAGACCATTTTTATGGTAAATACCTTACCAAGTACCATTATTGTAGTTTTGGTAGTAAGGGAAAACAAAGACCTATTTATCAATTAGGAGTATGTTATCAAATTAGTCCTCAATTAAGACTAGCAGCACCAGAAGAAGTTCCAATCATTGAATCTTCAATGAGAAAGGAAACAAGATTATGATATTGAACGAGATCGTGGAATTGAAGTAAGAAGCCATGGTTCGTAGACAAACCCTAATGGGTTCCAGAAGAACTCTGGACAAGGGATATATTCAATGATATCCAGAAGGTCAATAAGGAGTTCGAGAAAAGTCATAGTCTGCACAAGTCGATCCACACTCGAAACGTTGAGAGAGTTCAAACTTCGAGGACGAAGTTTAGTTTAAGGGGTAGAGACTGTAATATCCCAGGATTTGGGGTTACAAAAATAGAGGAAACAGATGTGTGCATTGCATTCATGCATAGAAAATCCGGGGAATTTTTGCGCATTCATCTAAAACACAAAGTGATCGAGGTTTCTCTTGTGTCGATGGAATTGATGTGTCATCGACACAAGTGCGATAAATTTCGACATGACCTTTATTGATTTATTATGTTTTCGAGGGAAATAGTTTGAATTCAAATTCAATTATGAAAGACATAATTCAAATCATAAATTGAATTGGAATTTGAAATTTGAACAAGTATATAAATATAATATGTAAAAGTAAATACACTTGATAAGTCCAAATAAATAAATGAGTTAACTTTATTACAAATAACATTATTCAATAACTTACAAGCTAGAAAAGAAATGTAAAATTACAAAATAATAAAAGAAAACCCTAAAACTAAATCTTCATCTTCTCAATCCTTATTCTTCTTTTCCTGCAATAAGAAAAACAAAACAAAAGACAAACAAATAATTGTGTCATGGTTAGAAATGTTTGCCTTCACCTTTGGTGAGGCAATATTACTGTTGGTGGCTAGCAAAAGGGTTTCAAGAACTACTCTTGATCCCTAATGATGATTAGAGGGAATTAATTCTTTATTAGGCAACCTCAGGAAGGAATGGATCATATAAGGGACAGATGGGTCAATTGGATCATGGAACATTCATCAAGAAGGCAACCAGGGACTAGAGGCATTAGCAGCTGATCCATATCACAAGGCAACATAATTTGAGGCAACAAGGCAACTATTTAAAATTTCCCTCTAATCTAGCTAGCAACCATGAAGGCTTACAAGATGATATAAAGTGATCATATGTGACATGGAAAAGTCAAAATGATCTTAAGCAAATATTTTATAAACCACTTGATAATTAAGCAGTAGCTTAATTAATATTTAAGCAACCAAATCATTAAACCATAAATAGTTCAGTTCACATAGTTATCAGCCATTGAGATAGATAAGGAAGCTCACAGTAGTCCACACAAAAAGAAAGAAAAGACCAGGGATAATTATCCATGCCCATCGGTAGCTTGTGTAAGGGGGGAAGCACTCAACTTGGCAACTTGTACCCACGGGTGAGGTGGGGACCATTTGCAAGCAGCACACACAACACATTCAGCTGTGTGTTGTCATCACCACAGTGAACAGCCCCACTGTATATAACTAGTACACACCCATGTCTTAGCCGAAACACCCGGCGAGTTCTCGCAACCATTACACTAGCAAAAACCCACCGGTATGTGAAGAGCAACCCAAGAACCACCACCGAAATCGGAAGCTGGAACTGGAAGAAATAGAAGAAGCTGAGGCGCAGTCATCCACCCGAAGATGGATAGTCTGAATCAGGAACTAACATACAAGATGCGGCAGGTAGAAATTACCAACCAATCTCAATATATCATGTAGTATCGCTTTTGCGTAGACATCTTCAGCCAAAGAAAAAGAATCAACACAGTCATTCCATCTAGCTATCTTTCCACTAGATTTTCATCTAGGAGGATAGAAAAAATGTATTCCTCTCAGATCTGCATAGAGGTGCTATGCTAAATCATCACTGAGGATAAAAAGAAAAGACAAGATAGCATCTCGTTCTTATTTCAAGTGGGTGCCTCAGCCTTTGCATCATCGGCAAGGCTACAAGATCAAGCATATCATCTCGTTCTTATCGGTTTATATTTAGAACCAGAGAAACCATCTATAAGGGCAGCTAGATCCATAAATACAAGCCAACCATCAAGTAAATCATCAAGCACCAATATCTCTACCTTGTTGATTAAACTCAACCCATACATGCAACATCAAATTATTATACCAAGATAATTATGCCTGGATGAATAAACCATCCAAACAGGGGAACCACACCTACACATCCACAACCAGAGTGTCCATATAGATAAATTTCAGAGAATTACTTGGGGTCCAGGAACAATCCTGTGCCAACCAAGTTATCTCCAAGCAGAGCCATAATTAAAGCAATCATCTAATTGCCACCCAGCCAAAAAGCATCATGTATTGCCCAAGCAGCACAAGTACTAACCATGAATTGATTTTCAAGAATGTTTGAGCTAAATTAATATTAAACAGCGTACCATGAACTTCTTGATTAACACAACGATCCATATTGTAGTGTATATACAGTTCCGTCAGTAAAAGTAACACAGCCAGACACACATGATATGGATGAAAAGAATCACCCAAACAGAGGCATCCTTGCACCAACTACACCAGGATCAATCAAGCTATAAATTAAGCTCCTGGAAGAGATCACCACGAGCTAAGCATTACTGGCCCAAACCACATTTCTCAATCCCCACTATAAGCACACCAATCAATGGGCGCATTAAATCAACTAGCAGTAGATGCACAGGTACTGGAAATCACCACTCTTAAGCACCAATTAACAACAATGCTACAATCACCACAAGTAGATAGCTGAGGCAGTACATCGAACATAAATAGAAGAGAGGAGAGAATAACAGCTCACAGTGAGGTAGAGGGTTCATGCAAGAAGCGGACGCCGGGGTTGCAGTCGCGGACGCCGTCCAGCCGGCGTCGAGGAGGAAGTAGTCACCACAAAGACAAAGACAAAGACAAAGACCGCAGCACCACACCACCAGATCGTCACCACACCGCCACCAATTCACCACCAAAACGACCGACCAGTAGATGGAGGACGCCGAGGTTGCAGGGGATGCTGTCCCGCCAGCGTCGAGTAGCAGTAGTCCAGGCGGTGGATGAGGGCGAAGCCTCACCGGACAGCAGCGGCGACCAACATCGGCCGGGATTGAAGCGGAGGTGGCGCCACAGTAGGATTGGGGGCGAACCAAGGGGAGCACGAAAATCAAATCGAAGAAAGGGGAGTTGAAGAGCAGGTCAAGGCGGACCAAAGCCCTCTCACGCCGGCGCCGGGGCAGTCCGGAGGCGGCCGGGGAAAAAGCACCGGAGCCGGTAGCGGCCGCGGCGACCAAGCCAAGCCGCAAGCTAGGGTTTGCCGCGGGCGCGCAGGCGAGGGTGTAGAGATGATGCGCCGTAGGGTGTTCAGTGGAGGAGAGGGCGATGCGGCTTTACCGGCGTGCGGCGGCGCCGGGCATGGCCAGCGGCGGCAGCATCGCGTGCTCGTGTAGATATACGGATAGGAAGGAGAACCAGAGTGAGATAGGAACGAGCGAGGCGTGTTCGTCTTGGTCGTGTTGAACTTGTACATGCGCCGTGGTCATGTATGACCCGACTATGTGCATACGTCTGTGCTAAATTGGCCCAAGTAATCCACCAGAGCTGTATGTCCCTAACTATAACTATACAAGTTGATTGAGTTAGATGATGTATAATACTTGTATTATTGCATTTATGTGCGCCTATTTTACAGATTAAAAAAACTGAAATATAAATATAAATTGTTTTCTAATTAAAAAAATGTAATGAAAATTATTCATGCAGCAAATAAATATTAAAATTTTAAAATCAAGTTCACTATAATATTATAAAGCCCTAAAGGTTCTAAATCCAATTCAAATTCAATAATTAACTAAATTTTACTAAAGTAAATAGAAACCAGTAAGAAAATAAGGAAAACATTAAAACTACTTTTCCTTTATTACTAAATTGTTAAATCCTTACTTTAAGGATTTAAAACCTTAGTTAATAATTATCCTAATTATTAATTGTTTAAAAACAATAAAATGCCGAATCCTATATTATTCTTAACTCAAAGTTATTAACAACCTCAACTCCAAAATCAAACTAGTACCTTAAGATTGGTGCCACAAATATGAAACCCTAGTTCCTATCTTCTGAGACACTAACCTTTAATCATCCTTACTTAACATCACACCATGGTGATGAACCCAAATAGCAACCATACCTATTATTTTGCACTACATAACCATGTTCCACTAAAACCTACTAGTATTAGATAATTATGAATCATCCTATTCAGGAACCAACCATTCTTTACTTAGTGAATTCAAAGGTAAACCCTAGGCAACCTCAACCTTAATTGTAATACTTCTTATTACTTAAGAAGTATGTTCTTCAAAAGTTATTCTTTTGAAGAAAATAAGGAATCATCATCAATTCTGCCTAATAGGACCTATAGCCAATAACCAGGTATCACCAGCAAGGTATACCAACCTTGATAACAATTAATTATAATAAATTGCTCAAGATGCTTAGGCTCAACTCAAACCCACAAGCTCTAGCTATTGATGAAACCAACATGGTTGGGATCCATCTAATACTGACCCTAGAAACTAGTTGAAAACCATAGTAAACCCTAGAACCCACAAACCTAATTATTATACTTGTTCTTCACTAAAGAACATGTTCTTCAAAAGTTATTCTTTTGAATTATATAATAAGTAATCATCAACCATGCATTATAGGACTTAAAATTGACAACTGCTCTTTACTTATTATACAACTACTATTCCTGGGTGTGTATGATTGTTACTATGCATTTTACCACCTGCCTATGATTCTAAAAACAACACAACTCTGAATAAAGAACCTTGTTTGTGAATCACTCTAAAAATGCAATACACCCTGAACTAATCATTACCACTCACTAATCCTAAATCATCGGGGTTAGGTCACGCTTAGAGCGATTGCATCTCATACTTATGCATTATTGCATCCTTGCCAATCTTTTAAACATCGTCCTTACCGGGCGATGATGCTATTTCAGAATTTGGAGTTATTGCGTATCGAAGACCCTGCCTGCATAATCTTGCAGTCAAGAAAGGCAAGTTCATCACTTGCTCATGTCATTTGAGTATCTTTATCAAATTACTTGCAAAGTACTATGATTATCACTATTGCATAAAAACCAAAACCACTATTTTCATAACTATGAATATGACTATGTGGTGGGCAATGGAACCATGGATTGTGTTGATATGGTGGAGGTTCCATTGCAAGGGTTTATATCCATCTAGGATTAAACAACAAATGTCGTCCAGTGATTCTTGTGCCGTAATACCCGTGTTAACCATAAGATGCGAGTGGGACGGAATAGTCAATTGTATTTCCACCTCTTGTACATCAACGGATGCGCTTTACCGTAGACCCTTGATCCAAGAGAGGACAAGTGGTACCCTTGATCCAAGAGAGGACAAGTGGTAGGGTGGGGGTCCCGATGAAGTCCCCACGGTTATTGCGGTCTATGATGGGTTGCAGCTGCCGGCGAAGGAGTTCATGGTAGAGACCTGAACTGTTGTCGTGGTCGGGGGCCGTCCTTAATTGGTATAAGAGCACCGGCGAGGACCCAGGGTCGGATTTTGCAGCAAAGGGTGGGTGTATGAGGTAGCGGAGGAATATGATTGGCTATGACCTTATACCGGGCCTCACACCATAGGAAGTGTGGACGGGAAACTCGAGCCCGGTTGGCACCAAGGTTAAGATCTCTTATGGGTAAAGCAACACACCTCTGCAGAGTGTAATGAATCGTGACCTGTCACTCCCTGTTCCGGGATATGGAACTGCGAACGCTGCCGGAAAGGAACTCCATGAAGTTCTAGTAAACCGGTGAAGGCTGACGGACATAGTTCTTCTGAAAAAAAGCAACCTTTTGAAGAAATGGTTATGAAAACCTGCATTGGTATTAGACTTTCTGGTCTAATGCTGTAGCTAGTGCATTAAACACCTCTTTCCTATAATGAACTTGTTGAGTACGCTCGTACTCATCCCACTCTTAAATCCCCTGCTTAGATATGGAGGCATCGAAGGAGGATCTACAGTGCAACTCAAAGGCCGAGGAGTCAACAACTACTTCAAGAGACAGGACCATGTCAGAGGAGTCAGATACCACATCCGACAAGGAGAAAACCTAGATTAGCAGTAGAAGGGGACTAGCTCCGTGAACCTAGCTCCTACTTAGCTAGAATCTATTCATAGCCTCTATAGTTAGTTAAATACTCTACAAATAGAGTCCGTGATAAGATTAGACTACGAGTCGTTCTTCTGGAGTTTATTTGCAGTTTTACCTCATTGTAAAGTAGGAGGTTGTGATGATCTTATGTAACAGAGTCAATGTTGTAATTCTATAGACATGCCTTGGACCCGCATATGTTTCTGTTGTACCACTCTGAGCGATATGATACTAGTGGAACGGTGTTTCATTGGTGTTATATCAGACTTGCATACTACACCATGCAGTGGTATGCCGGGTCACCACAGTTGGTATCAGAGCAAATGCTTTGACCTTAGGATTAAAACCCTTTAAAGGAGACCTATAGGTTTGGTAGTGTCTATAGGAAGTTGTCTTAGATAAACCAAATATTCTTATGACTTGAGATGGATATTCACTTGAGAATAATCCTGACACACTTGAGTCACACCTTCTAACCTATATTTCCTAAGGGAAATTAGTTAGTTAATCCCAAACAGGTAGCATACCATTAAGTCCTTTAAACAATAGATGAGTAGATCACAGTTGGTATACAATACATGGTAGTCCAAAGAGAGGATACAACCATAAGGAAGATATCCTATTGGAAGATGTGTACCAACACATGTTATGGTTAAGTAAGAATTATCCAGACTTATAATAGGAGTGATATCAAGTGATAAAGATAAGTATAGTAGGAAGATAGCCTACTAGAAGGTGTAAACCAATACAAGTAATGGGTAAGTAAATTATCCAAACTTGTGAAACAACTGATAGTAAGTGTAAAATATGAGTTATTTAAGGTAGTATAGACCATGATGAGTCAATCATGGGAAGTAAGGAAGAGAAAAAGAAATAAAACATGTCTACTTACAGATTAGAGGTAGTAATCATATATGATTCATCTGAGGATCAATATGTGATGAACATCTAAAGTATTGTGGAGGAGTTCACTAAGAAGCAAGATGTTAAACAATAGTCCAAGATATATGTTCCAAAAACCATGGGAACTGTGTCAAGAACATTAGGACCATAGCCTTATGGTACAATAACTTGGTAGTATAGGAGCTATATCCCAATAGTTATGTGTCTAGAATAGTGATGTTAGAACCAGACATATCATGTGAGATAGTCCTCAACAAAATGGAAGTTAAGTAGTACTTCCAGAGAAAATTAGGTTAACTTTAGCTATCCTAGACCACTTTGTTTCAAGTTTATCTCATTGCAAATGTGCAATTAAGATAAATGTTGAGACAAATAGTAGAAATCCACATATTCGTGCTAAGTATCACGATACAAACCTATCTTATGTGGTGTTATACTACACATCGAGCACGATGTTTAGAGATGTCTTACTCAACTATTATATTCAGGCTTATGATGATGTGTATTATAAGCACAAAGCTGAATCTTCTTGGATTTTATTGGATTTTCATTGATTGACTAGATCCATACATGAAGTTTGGCTTTGATATGCAAATGCATGTTGCTATATCAAATTCCTACTTGATGTTAAAGATCTAGAGGGTAATGGTATTCGTGTGAGGAAGTGACGAATTCTGAAGATTTTGAAGACAAGATGAAGGTTCATCAGATAAAGGAAACAAAATTGTGGGAAGCAACCACAATATTCTAAAAGAAGTGCCAATAAAAATTCGTGCCTTGCCTCAACAGAGGAGTACTTTAGTACGAAAGAAACATGAAGGTGTGAAATATAATGATTATGGTGAAGTAGTAGTAAAACCATAGTCATAATGGAAAAGGGAATGCATGGGAAATCACTTAGGATACTATATTCATAGTGTCAGCTAGTGGTTTTCTTGCAAAATAAACCCTGAATGAAGGAAGATGATATATGAAACCATAGCAGATATAAGAAGACCATAGTTGATAATTGAAGACCACAATTGGTATAAGATCAATACTGCGAGATAGAGTAGAAGATGTCTCCAGTTGATCAAAACCTATAATAGAGTACACTTTTAGATAACAAATAGCCACAGTTGGTATCAAATAACTCACACTGATATCAAATAAACCACAGTTGGTATAAGATAAACCACAACTGGTAGAACAAATAAAATGTTGCCAGTCAAATAATTAAGACCTAAAAACATTTAGTCAAAGGATTCGTGTTGGATGTCCACGATTGAGTGGATACACCACAAAGATTCTTCGCAAAACTTTAGAGGAATATAAATCATAAACAAGACCTAGACCAATATTCTAATCATAAGTCCAATAGTTGGAAGAAAAGGAGTTGAAGACCTTAAGAAAACTCTAAGGGGTAGAGTAAAGATTGAGTTGGATGTACAATGACTCAATACTTTGAGCAAAATAGAAGAAGAAGGTCTGAACCGAGAGGAAGTTCGATCTTATTTTCATAAGATTATCGAACACTACTTTCAGAAGGATGTCAGACCAGAAGCCGAGGTTCATACCTCGAGGAAGTAATAATTGGATTATCACTTGAGCAAGTGAGTAATATTTACTCAGAAGTACTTAAACTCAAGTCAGCTAATGCTAATGAAGTTGGAAGAAGAAAATACCGTAGACCAAATACAGCTCGAGAAGGCCAAAGACCAAAGGATATTGACTATACCAAAATTAAAGTCCATTTGAAAGATTCCTTTCATGGAGCCTAAAGAACCCAAAATAGTTTTAGGTACCAACCATAATCCATGATTGGATAGACTAAGTGAGTCTAAACCATTTTTTAGGGAAATAAACCATCAAGACCATTTTTATGGTAAATACCTTACCAAGTACCATTATTGTAGTTTTGGTAGTAAGGGAAAACAAAGACCTATTTATCAATTAGGAGTATGTTATCAAATTAGTCCTCAATTAAGACTAGCAGCACCAGAAGAAGTTCCAATCATTGAATCTTCAATGAGAAAGGAAACAAGATTATGATATTGAACGAGATCGTGGAATTGAAGTAAGAAGCCATGGTTCAGAGACAAACCCTAATGGGTTCCAGGAAGAATCTGGACAAGGGATATATTCAATGATATCCAGTAAGGTCAATAAGGAGTTCGAGAAAAGTCATAGTCTGCACAAGTCAGATCCACACTCCGAAACGTGAGAGAGTTCAAACTTCGAGGACGAAGTTTAGTTTAAGGGGTAGAGACTGTAATATCCCAGGATTTGGGGTTACAAAAATAGAGGAAACAGATGTGTGCATTGCATTCATGCATAGAAAATCCGGGGAATTTTTGCGCATTCATCTAAAACACAAAGTGATCGAGGTTTCTCTTGTGTCGATGGAATTGATGTGTCATCGACACAAGTGCGATAAATTTCGACATGACCTTTATTGATTTATTATGTTTTCGAGGGAAATAGTTTGAATTCAAATTCAATTATGAAAGACATAATTCAAATCATAAATTGAATTGGAATTTGAAATTTGAACAAGTATATAAATATAATATGTAAAAGTAAATACACTTGATAAGTCCAAATAAATAAATGAGTTAACTTTATTACAAATAACATTATTCAATAACTTACAAGCTAGAAAAGAAATGTAAAATTACAAAATAATAAAAGAAAACCCTAAAACTAAATCTTCATCTTCTCAATCCTTATTCTTCTTTTCCCCAATTATAAAAACAAAACAAAAGACAAACAAATAATTGTGTCATGGTTAGAAATGTTTGCCTTCACCTTTGGTGAGGCAATATTACTGTTGGTGGCTAGCAAAAGGGTTTCAAGAACTACTCTTGATCCCTAATGATGATTAGAGGGAATTAATTCTTTATTAGGCAACCTCAGGAAGGAATGGATCATATAAGGGACAGATGGGTCAATTGGATCATGGAACATTCATCAAGAAGGCAACCAGGGGACTAGAGGCATTAGCACTGATCCATATCACAAGGCAACATAATTTGAGGCAACAAGGCAACTATTTAAAATTTCCCTCTAATCTAGCTAGCAACCATGAAGGCTTACAAGATGATATAAAGTGATCATATGTGACATGGAAAAGTCAAAATGATCTTAAGCAAATATTTTATAAACCACTTGATAATTAAGCGGTAGCTTAATTAATATTTAAGCAACCAAATCATTAAACCATAAATAGTTCAGTTCACATAGTTATCAGCCATTGAGATAGATAAGGAAGCTCACAGTAGTCCACACAAAAAGAAAGAAAAGACCAGGGATAATTATCCATGCCCATCGGTAGCTTGTGTAAGGGGGGAAGCACTCAACTTGGCAACTTGTACCCACGGGTGAGGTGGGGACCATTTGCAAGCAGCACACACAACACATTCAGCTGTGTGTTGTCATCACCACAGTGAACAGCCCCACTGTATATAACCAAGTACACACCCATGTCTTAGCCGAAACACTCCCAGCGAGTTCTCTGCAACCATTACACTAGCAAAAACCCACCGGTATGTGAAGAGCAACCCAAGAACCACCCTTTGAAATCGGAAGGTTTGGGAACTGGAAGAAATAGAAGAAGCTGGGAGGCGCAGGTCATCCACCCGAAGATGGATAGTCTAAATCAGGAACTAACATACAAGATGCGGCGGTAGAAATTACCAACCAATCTCAATATATCATGTAGTATCAGTTTTTGCGTAGACATCTTCAGCCAAAGAAAAAGAATCAACACAGTCATTCCATCTAGCTATCTTTCCACTAGATTTTCATCTAGGAGGATAGAAAAAATGTATTCCTCTCAGATCTGCATAGAGGTGCTATGCTAAATCATCACTGAGGATAAAAAGAAAAGACAGTATAGCATCTCGTTCTTATTTCAAGTGGGTGCCTCAGCCTTTGCATCATCGGCAAGGCTACAAGATCAAGCATATCATCTGTTCTTATCAGTTTATATTTAGAACCAGAGAAACCATCTATAAGGGCAGCTAGATCCATAAATACAAGCCAACCATCAAGTAAATCATCAAGCACCAATATCTCTACCTTGTTGATTAAACTCAACCCATACATGCAACATCAAATTATTATACCAAGATAATTATGCTGGATGAATAAACCATCCAAACAGGGGCACCACACCTACACATCCACAACAGAGTGTCCATATAGATAAATTTCAGAGAATTACTTGGGGTCCAGGAACAATCCCAGGCCAACCAAGTTATCTCCAAGCGAGAGCCATAATTAAAGCAATCATCTAATTGCCACCCAGCCAACAAGCATCATGTATTGCCCAAGCAGCACAAGTACTAACCATGAATTGCTTTTCCCAAGCATGTTTGAGCTCAATTAAGATTAAACAAATAGCATTTCTGAACTTCTTGATTAACACAACAGTCCATATTGTAGTGTATATACAATTCGTCGATAAAAGTAACACAGCCAGACACACATGATATGGATGAAAAGAATCACCCAAACAGAGGCATCCTTGCACCAACTACACCAGGATCAATCAAGCTATAAATTAAGCTCCTGGAAGAGATCACCACGAGCTAAGCATTACTGGCCCAAACCACATTTCTCAATCCCCACTATAAGCACACCAATCAATGGGCGCATTAAATCAACTAGCAGTAGATGCACAGGTACTGGAAATCACCACTCTTAAGCACCAATTAACAACAATGCTACAATCACCACAAGTAGATAGCTGAGGCAGTACATCGAACATAAATAGAAGAGAGGAGAGAATAACAGCTCACAGTGAGGTAGAGGGTTCATGCAAGAAGCGGACGCCGGGGTTGCAGTCGCGGACGCCGTCCACCAAGGCGTCGAGGAGGAAGTAGTCACAACAGCACAAAGACAAGCACCGCAGCACCACACCACCAGATCGTCACCACACCGCCACCAATTCACCACCAAAACGACCGACCAATAGATGGAGGACGCCGGGGTTGCAGGGGATGCTGTCCCGCCAGCGTCGAGTAGCAGTAGTCCAGGCGGTGGATGAGGGCGAAGCCTCACCGGACAGCAGCGGCGACCAACATCGGCCGGGATTGAAGCGGAGGTGGCGCCACAGTAGGATTGGGGGCGAACCAAGGGGAGCACGAAAATCAAATCGAAGAAAGGGGAGTTGAAGAGCAGGTCAAGGCGGACCAAAGCCCTCTCACGCCGGCGCCGGGGCAGTCCGGAGGCGGCCGGGGAAAAAGCACCGGAGCCGGTAGCGGCCGCGGCGACCAAGCCAAGCCGCAAGCTAGGGTTTGCCGCGGGCGCACAGGCGAGGGTGTAGAGATGATGCGCCGTAGGGTGTTCAGTGGAGGAGAGGGCGGTGCGGCTTTACCGGCGTGCGGCGGCGCCGGGCATGGCCAGCGGCGCGGCATCGCGTGCTCGTGTAGATATACGGATAGGAAGGAGAACCAGAGTGAGATAGGAACGAGCGAGGCGTGTTCGTCTTGGTCGTGTTGAACTTGTACATGCGCCGTGGTCATGTATGACCCGACTATGTGCATACGTCTGTGCTAAATTGGCCCAAGTAATCCACCAGTTTGTATGTCCCTAACTATAAATATACAAGTTGATTGAGTTAGATGATGTTTAATACTTGTTTTATTGCATTTATGTGCGCCTTTTTTTCTGATTAATTTTTAACTGAAATATAATTCTAAATTGTTTTCTAATTAAAAAATGTAATGAAAATTATTCATGCAGCAAATAAATATTAAAATTTTAAAATCAAGTTCACTATAATATTATAAAGCCCTAAAGGTTCTAAATCCAATTCAAATTCAATAATTAACTAAAGTTTACTAAAGTAAATAGAAACCAGTAAGAAAATAAGGAAAACATTAAAACTACTTTTCCTTTATTACTAAATTGTTAAATCCTTACTTTAAGGATTTAAAACCTTAGTTAATAATTATCCTAATTATTAATTGTTTAAAAACAATAAAATGCCGAATCCTATATTATTCTTAACTCAAAGTTATTAACAACCTCAACTCCAAAATCAAACTAGTACCTTAAGATTGGTGCCACAAATATGAAACCCTAGTTCCTATCTTCTGAGACACTAACCTTTAATCATCCTTACTTAACATCACACCATGGTGATGAACCCAAATAGCAACCATACCTATTATTTTGCACTACATAACCATGTTCCACTAAAACCTACTAGTATTAGATAATTATGAATCATCCTATTCAGGAACCAACCATTCTTTACTTAGTGAATTCAAAGGTAAACCCTAGGCAACCTCAACCTTAATTGTAATACTTCTTATTACTTAAGAAGTATGTTCTTCAAAAGTTATTCTTTTGAAGAAAATAAGGAATCATCATCAATTCTGCCTAATAGGACCTATAGCCAATAACCAGGTATCACCAGCAAGGTATACCAACCTTGATAACAATTAATTATAATAAATTGCTCAAGATGCTTAGGCTCAACTCAAACCCACAAGCTCTAGCTATTGATGAAACCAACATGGTTGGGATCCATCTAATACTGACCCTAGAAACTAGTTGAAAACCATAGTAAACCCTAGAACCCACAAACCTAATTATTATACTTGTTCTTCACTAAAGAACATGTTCTTCAAAAGTTATTCTTTTGAATTATATAATAAGTAATCATCAACCATGCATTATAGGACTTAAAATTGACAACTGCTCTTTACTTATTATACAACTACTATTCCTGGGTGTGTATGATTGTTACTATGCATTTTACCACCTGCTTATGATTCTAAAAACAACACAACTCTGAATAAAGAACCTTGTTTGTGAATCACTCTAAAAATGCAATACACCCTGAACTAATCATTACCACTCACTAATCCTAAATCATCGGGGTTAGGTCACGCTTAGAGCGATTGCATCTCATACTTATGCATTATTGCATCCTTGCCAATCTTTTAAACATCGTCCTACCCAGGACGATGATGCGATTTCAGAATTTGGAGTTATTGCGTATCGAAGACCCTGCCTGCATAATCTTGCAGTCAAGAAAGGCAAGTTCATCACTTGCTCATGTCATTTGAGTATCTTTATCAAATTACTTGCAAAGTACTATGATTATCACTATTGCATAAAAACCAAAACCACTATTTTCATAACTATGAATATGACTATGTGGTGGGCAATGGAACCATGGATTGTGTTGATATGGTGGAGGTTCCATTGCAAGGGTTTATATCCATCTAGGATTAAACAACAAATGTCGTCCAGTGATTCTTGTGCCGTAATACCCGTGTTAACCATAAGATCTGGAGTGGGACGGAATAGTCAATTGTATTTCCACCTCTTGTACATCAACGGATGCGCTTTACCGTAGACCCTTGATCCAAGAGAGGACAAGTGGTACCCTTGATCCAAGAGAGGACAAGTGGTAGGGTGGGGGTCCCGATGAAGTCCCCACGGTTATTGCGGTCTATGATGGGTTGCAGCTGCCGGCGAAGGAGTTCATGGTAGAGACCTGAACTGTTGTCGTGGTCGGGGGCCGTCCTTAATTGGTATAAGAGCACCGGCGAGGACCCAGGGTCGGAGTTTGCAGCAAAGGGTGGGTGTATGAGGTAGCGGAGGAATATGATTGGCTATGACCTTATACCGGGCCTCACACCATAGGAAGTGTGGACGGGAAACTCGAGCCCGGTTGGCACCAAGGTTAAGATCTCTTATGGGTAAAGCAACACACCTCTGCAGAGTGTAATGAATCGTGACCTGTCACTCCTGTTCCGGGATATGGAATCGCGAACGCTGCCGGAAAGGAACTCCATGAAGTTCTAGTAAACCGGTGAAGGCTGACGGACATAGTTCTTCTGAAAAAAAGCAACCTTTTGAAGAAATGGTTATGAAAACCTGCATTGGTATTAGACTTTCTGGTCTAATGCTGTAGCTAGTGCATTAAACACCTCTTTCCTATAATGAACTTGTTGAGTACGCTCGTACTCATCCCACTCTTAAATCCCCTGCTTAGATATGGAGGCATCGAAGGAGGATCTACAGTGCAACTCAAAGGCCGAGGAGTCAACAACTATTCAAGAGACAGGACCATGTCAGAGGAGTCAGATACCACATCCGACAAGGAGAAAACCTAGATTAGCAGTAGAAGGGGACTAGCTCCGTGAACCTAGCTCCTACTTAGCTAGAATCTATTCATAGCCTCTATAGTTAGTTAAATACTCTACAAATAGAGTCCGTGATAAGATTAGACTACGAGTCGTTCTTCTGGAGTTTATTTGCAGTTTTACCTCATTGTAAAGTAGGAGGCTGTGATGATCTTATGTAACAGAGTCAATGTTGTAATTCTATAGACATGCCTTGGACCCGCATATGTTTCTGTTGTACCACTCTGAGCAATATGATACTAGTGGAACGGTGTTTCATTGGTGTTATATCAGACTTGCATACTACACCATGCAGTGGTATGCCGGGTCACCACACCTCATCATGTAGAGCTTTGACTCGGGCTCGTGTCATCGGTCCACTTGGGGGACTTGTTGGTCTTGGTGTAGCGACGTCGGTGACCGGGGCTACATCAGTCGGAGTGTGTAGAACGGAAGCCAAGCTGATGAAGAAACGCCGACATGTGTTGGTACCAGGCGCGCGGTGCTTGCTTCAGCCCGTATAAGGAGTGGGAGAGCAGGCACACATGGTCAGGATGCTCGGCGTCAAAAAACCCGGTGAGCTGCTGATAGTACACCTGCTCTGAGAGATGTCCATGAAGGAAGGCGTTGGAGACGTCCATCTGGTGCACCGCCCAGGCGCGAGAGACGACGAGGTGCCAAACAGTCTGGATCGTGCCTGGTTTGACAACCGGAGCAAACGTATCCGTGAAGTCCACGCCGGCGTGTTGGCGGAAGCCTCAGACTACTCAGTGCGCCTTGTAGCGCTCGAGTGTACCATCAGAGCACAGCTTGTGCTTGAACACCCATTTTCCAGTGATTACGTTGGCTCCAGGAGCATGCGGAACGAGTTCCCAAGTCCGGTTCTGTTGCAGGGCTTCAAACTCCTCCTGCATGGCCGCATGCCAATGCGGATTGTGTAGAGCAGCTCGAGCGGAGGTGGGTACCGGCGAGAGCGCATGTGTAGAGGTCGTGCATGCGTAGACGTCGGCAGGGTAGCACGTAGACAGTCGGTGTACACATGCGCGTGCACGAGTGGTGACTCCTGCGGCTGGAGGCGGCGACGGCTGAGCTCGATGACGACGAGGGGGAGGCAACGCAGAGGCCGGCGATGAGGGGGCCAACGATGCAGAGGCTGGCAAGGATGAAAGTGACCAAAAAACCGAGGGGCTAGGCGAGTGGCCCTGCTGCATGTGCCTAACGGCGGAGCTACAAGCCACGAGTGGAGAGCTGCTGCAGGTGCCCAACGGCGGAGCTACGAGCAGTGGTGCTTCAATTTCCCTGTGGCAGAGCTACCATGGGGGGTGGCGCTGCTAGTGGAGGTGCTTCAAGTCATGGTCGACGGTGCTGCCATGGTTTGGCAACGATCCTGCCATATGTCGGGGGCGGTGCTACCATGGGCGCACGATGGTGCTGCAAGGTGCAGGTGGCGGTGCTGCTTGCCGGAGTAGACATTCTACTGGCCGTGCTGCCGGCGGTGCGGGTGGAGCGCGATGTAGGAAATCGGGGGCTCGGTGGGTGTTGTGCTCGCAAGGCGGAAATGGGAAGAATGGAAAGAAAAAGGTTGTCCTTGCTTTTTGACCATTAAGGTACACATGTCGCAATATCTAATCGGAGGTTTGGGGGTGTGGCAGCCATGGATGCCGGCCTTGTTTCCAGTGGCCCACTAGCCTTGTTCCCCGCGCACCGCTGGCCCAGCCCACCCCTGGAGTAGAGCGCTCGTCTAGATAGAGCTCGGCGGCGCTGCTCCCCCTCAGCCATGCCGTCGTTGGAAGCCATGATAGGGAGTGGCCGGGGAAGGGGGTTTTGGAGTGGAGTTGCTAATGCTAGGCCTCGACGGGGAGTACACCAGGGCTTTTGAGCAACATCATCCCTCACGCAGCCGGTCCTAGGTGCAGCTTTGGCGTCCCGACCTCAGGCCACCACCCAACAACCTCAACTCCAGCCTGCTTCTATTGGTGGTTGCCGATGCTCCCATAAGTGATCGATGATGCTCCCATCGGTGCTGCGCGGTGGGGAAAGCTACAAAGGTTGGCCGCAAGAGCGGCAAAGGCTGGTATTGTCAGCTGCAAAGGCCACTCGTGACTGATGCTAGCGGGGGCGACGATGCTGCCGGTGAAGCGGTACTGCCATAGGTGGATGACGACGCTTCTAACGGTGTGCGACAGTGATGCCATAGGCGGACAACAGCACATCCACCCGTGCGTGGTGGTGCTACCAGCCATGGCTGGCGGTGCTGCTTCCATAGGTGGGTGTCGGTGCTACCATGGGCGTACGACGGTGATGTAAGGAGCGCGGTGGTCATGGTGGTTGATGTCTACTTCACGCTTCTTTTCCTGTAGACAGTGTTGGGCCTCCAAGAGCAGAGGTTTGTAGAACAGCAGCAAGTTTCCCTTAAGTGGATCACCCAAGGTTTATCGAACTCAGGGAGGAAGAGGTCAAAGATATCCCTCTCATGCAACCCTGCAACCACAAAGCAAGAAGTCTCTTGTGTCCCCAACACACCTAATACACTTGTCAGATGTATAGGTGCACTAGTTCGGCGAAGAGATAGTGAAATACAGGTGGTATGAATAAATATGAGCAGTAGTAACGGCACCAGAAAATAGCTTGATGCTACAACTGGCGTGTGGTTGATGGTGGTAATATTGCAGGCAGTACAGATGCAGTAAAACAGTAAACAAGCGATGATTGCAGTATTTGGGAACAAGGCCTAGGGATTATACTTTCACTAGTGGACACTCTCAACATTGATCACATAACAAAATAGATAAATGCTATACTCTACACTCTGTTGTTGGATGATGAACACCACTAATTGTGTAGGATTACACGAACCCTCAATGCCGGAGTTAACAAGCTCCACAATATTCGATATTCATGTTTAAATAACCTTAGAGTGCACGATAGATCAACACAATTAAACCAAGTACTAACATAGCATGCACACTGTCACCATCACACTATGAAGGAGGAATAGATCACATCAATACTATCATAGCAATAATTAACTTCATAATCTACAAGAGATTACAATCATAACCTACGCCAAGTACTACACGATGCACACACTGTCACCATTACACCGTGCAGGAGGAATAGACTATTTTAATAACATCACTAGAGTAGCACATAGATGAATTGTGATACAAAACTCATATGAATCTCAATCATGTAAGGCAGCTCATGAGATCATTGTATTGAAGTACATAGGAGAGAGATTAACCACATAGCTACCGGTACAGCCCTTAGCCTCGATGGAGAACTACTCCCTCCTCATGGGAGACAGCAGTGTTGATGAAGATGGCGGTGGAGATGGCAGCGGTGTCGATGGAGAAGCCTTCCGGGGGCACTTCCCCGTCCCGGCGGCGTGCCGGAACAGAGACTCCTGTCCCCCAGATCTTGGCTTCGCGATGGCGGCAGCTCTGGAAGGTTTCTCGTACCGTGGCTTTTTCGTATCGAAGACTTAGGTCAGTGGCTTCTTATAGGCGAAGAGGCGGCGTCAGAAGGGGTCTGGGGCCACCAGACACTAGGGCGGCGCGCCCCCCTGGGCCGCGCCGCCACCATGTGTGGGCCCTGTGGCCCCTCTCTGGCGGCTCTCGGGTGTTCTGGAAGCTTCATGCAATCCTAAGACTCTGGGCGTTGATTTCGTCCAATTCCGAGAATATTTCCTTACTAGGATTTCTGAAACCAAAAACAGCAGAAAACAGGAACTGGCACTTCGGCATCTCGTCAATAGGTTAGTTCCGGAAAATGCATAAATATGACATAAAGTATGCATAAAACATGTAGATATCATCAATAATGTGGCATGGAACATAAGAAATTATCGATACGTCGGAGACGTATCAGCATCCCCAAGCTTAGTTTGCTCGTCCAGCAGAAAACGATAACAAAGATAATTTCTGGAGTGACATGCCATCATAACCTTGATCATACTATTGTAAAGCATATGTAATGAATGCAGCGATCAAAACAATGGTAAATGACATGAGTAAACAAATGAATCATATAGCAAAGACTTTTCATGAATAGTACTTTCAAGACAAGCATCAATAAGTCTTGCATAAGAGTTAACTCATAAAGCAATAATTTAAAGTAAAGGTATTGAAGCAACACAAAGGAAGATTAAGTTTCAGCGGTTGCTTTCAACTTGTAACATGTATATCTCATGGATATTGTCATCATAGAGTAATATAACAAGTGCAATATGCAAGTATGTAGGAATCAATGCACAGTTCACACAAGTGTTTGCTTCTTGAGATGGAGAGAAATAGGTGAACTGACTCAACATAAAAGTAAAAGAAAGGCCCTTCGCAGAGGGAAGCATTGATTGCTATATTTGTGCTAGAGCTTTGGTTTTGAAAACAATAAAGAGAGCATAAAAGTAAAGTTTTGAGAGGTGTATGTTGTTGTCAACGAATGGTAGTGGGTACTCTAACCCCCTTGCCAGACAAACCTTCAAAGAGTGGCTCCCATTTTATTTTTATTTTTGGGTGGCACTCCTTCCAACCTTTGCTTTCACAAACCATGGCTAACTGAATCCTCGGGTGCCTGCCAACAATATCATACCATGAAGGAGTGCCTTTTTATTTTAGTTTTATTATGATGACACTCCTCCCCACCTTTGCTTTCTCAAGCCATGGCTAACCGAATCCTCGGGTGCCGTCCAACAATCACATACCATGGAGGAGTGTCTATTTTTGTTAATTAATTTGGGACTGGGAATCCCATTGCCAGCTCTTTTTGCAAAATTATTGGATAAGCGGATGAAGCCACTGGTCCATTGGTGAAAGTTGCCCAACAAGATTGAAAGATAAACACCACATACTTCCTCATGAGCTATAAAACATTGACACAAATCAGAGGTAATAAATTTTGAATTGTTTAAAGGTAGCACTCAAGCAATTTACTTTGGAATGGCGGAGAAATACCATGTAGTAGGTAGGTATGGTGGACACAAATGGCATAGTGGTTGGCTCAAGGATTTGGATGCATGAGAAGTATTCCCTCTCGATACAAGGCTTAGGCTAGCAAGGTTATTTGAAACAAACACAAGTATGAAGCGGTGCAGCAAAACTCACATAAAAGACATATTGTAAACATTATAAGACTCTACACCGTCTTCCTTGTTGTTCAAACTCTTACTAGGAATTATCTAGACCTTAGAGAGACCAATTATGCAAACTAAATTTTAGCAAGCTCTATGTATTTCTTCATTAATAGGTGCAAAGTATATGATGCAAGAGCTTAAACATGAGCACAACAATTGCCAAGTATCACATTATTCAAGACATCATACCAATTACTACATGTAGCTTTTTCTGTTTCCAACCATACAACAATTAACGAAGCAGTTTCAACCTTCGCCATGAACATTAAAAGCTAAGAACACATGTGTTCATATGAACCAGCGGACCATGTCTCTCTCCCACACAAGCATTTATTCAAACAAAAACAAAAACAAACAGACGCTCCAAGTAAAGTACATAAGATGTGACCGAATAAAAATATAGTTTCAAGAGAAGGAACCTGATAATTTGTCGATGAAGAAGGGGATGCCTTGGGCATCCCCAAGCTTAGACGCTTGAGTCTTCTTGAAATATGCAGGGATGAACCACCGGGGCATCCCCAAGCTTAGAGCTTTCACTCTTCTTGATCGTAGTGTATCATCCTCCTCTCTTGACCCTTGAAAACTTCCTCCACACCAAACTCGAAACAAACTCATTAGAGGGTTAGTGCATAATCAAAATTCACGTGTTCAGAGGTGACACAATCATTCTTAACACTTCTGGACATTGCACAAAGCTTCTGAAAGTTAATGGAACAAAGAAATCCATTCAACATAGCAAAAGAGGCAATGCGAAATAAAAGGCAGAATCTGTCAAAACAGAACAGTCCGTAAAGAAGAATTTCTAAGAGGTACCAGACTTTCTCAAATGAAAATGCTCAAATTGAATGAAAGTTGCGTACATATCTGAGGATCACTCACGTAAATTGGCATAATTTTCTGAGTTACTTACAGAGAATTAGGCCCAGATTTGTGACAGCAAGAAATCTGTTTCTGCGCAGTAATCCAAATCTAGTATGAACCTTACTATCAAAGACTTTACTTGGCACAATAATGCAACAAAACTAAGATAAGGAGAGGTTGCTACAGTAGTAACAACTTCTAAAACACAAATATAAAACAAAATTACTGTAGTAAAATAAACACATGGGTTATCTACCAAGAAGTGCTTTCTTTATAGCCATTAAGATGGGCTCAGCAGTTTTAATGATGCACTCGCAAGAAATAGTAGTTGAAGCAAAAGAGAGCATCAAGAAGCAAATTCAAAACACATTTAAGCCTAACATGCTTCCTATGAAAAGGAATCTTGTAAATAAACAAGTTCATGAAGAGCAAAGTAACAAGCATAGGAAGATAGAACAAGTGTAGCTTCAAAAATTTCAGCACATAGAGAGGTATTTTAGTAACATGAAAATTTCTACAACCATATTTTCCTCTCTCATAATAACTTTCAGTAGCATCATGAGCAAACTCAACAATATAACTATCACATAAAGCATTCTTATCATGAGTCTCATGCATAAAATTATTACTCTCTACATAAGCATAATCAATTTTATTAGTTATAGTGGGAGCAAATTCAACAAAGTAGCTATCATTATTATTCTCATCATCAAATGTAGGAGGCATATTGTATTCATAATCAAATTTATCCTCCATAACAGGTGGCACCAAAATGCTACTATCATTATAATCATCATAAATAGGAGGCATATCATAATCAACATAAACTTTCTCCTCAATACCCGGAGGGCTAAAGAGATCATTTTCATCAAAACCGACCTCCCCAAGGTTAGAATTTTCCATAGCATTAGCAACAATAGTGTTCAAAGCATTCATATTAATAACATTCCCATTAGCATGCATATAAAGTTCCATGGGTTTTTTAATTCTCTCTTCAAACACAACATGTCCTAATTCAAGATAAAGTTCATAAAGATCTCTCATATTTTTATTGTTTTCCATTATACCTAACTAGTGTAAAACAAGAAACAAAAAGATGCAATTGCAGGATCTAAAGGAAATAGCTTCGAGTACTGATACGTCTCCGACGTATCGATAATTTCTTATGTTCCATGCCACATTATTGATGATATCTACATGTTTTATGCACACTTTATGTCATATTAGTGCATTTTCTGGAACTAACCTATTAACAAGATGCCGAAGTGCCAGTTGCTGTTTTCTGCTGTTTTTGGTTTCAGAAATCCTAGTAAAGAAATATTCTCGGAATTGGACGAAATCAACGCCCAGGGTCCTATTTTGCCACGAAGCTTCCAGAAGACCGAAGAGGAGACGAAGTGGGGCCACGAGGTGGCCAAACCATAGGGCGGCGCGGCCCAAGCCCTGGCCGCGCCGACCTATAGTGTGGGCCCCTCGTGTGGCCCCCTGACCTGCCCTTCCGCCTACTTAAAGCCTCCGTCGCGAAACCCCCAGTACCGAGAGCCACGATACGGAAAACCTTCCAGAGACGCCACCGCCGCCAATCCCATCTCGGGGGATTCAGGAGATCGCCTCCGGCACCCTGCCGGAGAGGGGAATCATCTCCCGGAGGACTCTACGTCGCCATGGTCGCCTCCGGAGTGATGTGTGAGTAGTCTACCCCTGTACTATGGGTCCATAGCAGTAGCTAGATGGTTGTCTTCTCCCCATTGTGCTTAATTGTCGGATCTTGTGAGCTGCCTAACATGATCAAGATCATCTATCTGTAATTCTATATGTTGCGTTTGTTGGGATCCGATGAATAGAGAATACTTGTTATGTTGATTATCAATTTATATCTATGTGTTGTTTATGATCTCGCATGCTCTCCGTTACTAGTAGATGCTCTGGCCAAGTAGATGCTTGTAACTCCAAGAGGGAGTATTTATGCTCGATAGTGGGTTCATGTCTCCGTGAATCTGGGGAAGTGACAGAAATCTCTAAGATTATGGATGTGCTGTTGCCACTAGGGATAAAACATTGGTGCTATGTTCGAGGATGTAGTTACTGATTACATTACGCGCAATACTTAATGCAATTGTCTGTTGTTAGCAACTTAATATCGAGGGGTTCGGATGATAACCTGAAGGTGGACTTTTTAGGCATAGATGCATGCTGGATAGCGGTCTATGTACTTTGTCGTAATGCCCAATTAAATCTCACTATACTCATCATAATATGTATGTGCATGGTCATGCCCTCTTTATTTGTCAATTGCCCAACTGTAATTTGTTCACCCAACATGCTGTTTATCTTATGGGAGAGACACCTCTAGTGAACTGTGGACCCCGGTCCAATTTTCTATACTGAAATACAATCTACTGCAATACTGTTCTACTGTTTTCTGCAAACAATCATCATCCACACTATACATCTAATCCTTTGTTACAGCAAGCCGGTGAGATTGACAACCTCGCTGTTTCGTTGGGGCAAAGTAATCCTTTGTTACAGCAAGCCGGTGAGATTGACAACCTCGCTGTTTCGTTGGGGCAAAGTACTTGGTTTGTGTTGTGCAGGTTCCACGTTGGCGCCGGAATCCCTGGTGTTGCGCTGCACTACATCTCGCCGCCATCAACCTTCAACGTGCTTCTTGGCTCCTACTGGTTCGATAAACCTTGGTTTCATACTGAGGGAAAACTTGCCGCTGTACGCATCACACCTTCCTCTTGGGGTTCCCAACGGACGTGTGCTGTACACGCCATCAAGTACTTACAACGGCGCCGGAAAATAGCTTAGTAGCCGAGATCCGGAGTGTGAGTACCTTTTACCTTTCCTCCCCGGCAACGGCGCCAGAAAAGTGCTTGATGTCTACTTCACGCTTCTTTTCCTGTAGACAGTGTTGGGCCTCCAAGAGCAGAGGTTTGTAGAACAGTGATACGCGTACAGCACGCGTCCGTTGGGAACCCCAAGAGGAAGGTGTGATGCGTACAGCGGCAAGTTTTCCCTCAGTATGAAACCAAGGTTTATCGAACCATTAGGAGCCAAGAAGCATGTTGAAGGTTGATGGCGGCGAGATGTAGTGCGGCGCAACACCAGGGATTCCGGCGCCAACGTGGAACCTGCACAACACAAACCAAGTACTTTGCCCCAACGAAACAATGAGGTTGTCAATCTCACCGGCTTGCTGTAACAAAGGATTAGATGTATAGTGTGGATGATGATTGTTTGCAGAGAACAGTAGAACAATTGCAGTAGATTGTATTTCAGTATAGAGAATTGGACCGGGGTCCACAGTTCACTAGAGGTGTCTCTCCCATAAGATAAACAACATGTTGGGTGAACAAATTACAGTTGGGCAATTGATAAATAGAGAGGGCATGACCATGCACATACATATTATGATGAGTATAGTGAGATTTAATTGGGCATTACGACAAAGTACATAGACCGCTATCCAGCATGCATCTATGCCTAAAAAGTCCACCTTCAGGTTATCATCCGAACCCCCTCCAGTATTAAGTTGCTAACAACAGACAATTGCATTAAGTATTGCGCGTAATGTAATCAATAACTACATCCTCGGATATAGCATTAATGTTTTATCCCTAGTGGCAACAGCACATCCATAACCTTAGAGGTTTCTCTCACTCCCCCAGATTCACGGAGACATGAACTCACTATCGAGCATAAATACTCCCTCTTGGAGTTACGAACATCAACTTGGCCAGAGCATCTACTAGTAACGGAGAGCATGCAAGATCATAAACAACACATAGATATAAATTGATAATCAACATAACATGGTATTCTCTATTCATCGGATCCCAACAAACACAACATATAGAATTTCAGATAGATGATCTTGATCATGTTCGGCAGCTCACAAGACCCGACAATTAAGCACAATGAGGAGAAGACAACCATCTAGCTACTGCTATGGACCCATAGTCCAGGGGTAGACTACTCACTCATCACTCCGGAGGCGACCATGGCAGCGTAGAGTCCTCCGGGAGATGATTCCCCTCTCCGGCAGGGTGCCGGAGGCGATCTCCTGAATCCCCCGAGATGGGATTGGCGGCGGCGGCGTCTCTGGAAGGTTTTCCGTATCGTGGCTCTCGGTACTGGGGGTTTCGCGACGAAGGCTATTTGTAGGCGGAAGGGTAGGTCAGGGGGCGTCGCGAGGGGCCCAGGAGACAGGTCGGCGCGGCCAAGGGTGGGGCCGCGCCGCTCTACCTCCTGGCCACCTCGTGGCCCCACTTCGTTGACTCTTCGGTCTTCTGGAAGCTTCGTGGCAAAATAGGACCCTGGGCGTTGATTTCGTCCAATTCCGAGAATATTTCCTTACTAGGATTTCTGAAACCAAAAACAGCAGAAAACAACAACTGGCTCTTCGGCATCTCGTTAATAGGTTAGTTCCAGAAAATGCATAAATATGACATAAAGTATGCATAAAACATGTAGATATCATCAATAATGTGGCATGGAACATAAGAAATTATCGATACGTCGGAGATGTATCAAACAGCAGCAAGTTTCCCTTAAGTGGATCACCCAAGGTTAATCGAACTCAGGGAGGAAGAGGTCAAAGATATCCCTCTCATGCAACCCTGCAACCACAAAGCAAGAAGTCTCTTGTGTCCCCAACACACCTAATACACTTGTCAGATGTATAGGTGCACTAGTTCGGCGAAGAGATAGTGAAATACAGGTGGTATGAATGAATATGAGCAGTAGTAACGGCACCAGAAAATAGCTTGATGCTACAACTGGCGTGTGGTTGATGGTGGTAATATTGCAGCAAGACAGATGCAAAGAAACAAAGAAACAAGCGATGATTGCAGTATTTGGGAACAAGGCCTAGGGATTATACTTTCACTAGTGGACACTCTCAACATTGATCACATAACAAAATAGATAAATGCTATACTCTACACTCTGTTGTTGGATGATGAACACCACTAATTGTGTAGGATTACACGAACCCTCAATGCCGGAGTTAACAAGCTCCACAATATTCGATATTCATGTTTAAATAACCTTAGAGTGCACGATAGATCAACACAATTAAACCAAGTACTAACATAGCATGCACACTGTCACCATCACACTATGAAGGAGGAATAGATCACATCAATACTATCATAGCAATAATTAACTTCATAATCTACAAGAGATTACAATCATAACCTACGCCAAGTACTACACGATGCACACACTGTCACCATTACACCGTGCAGGAGGAATAGACTATTTTAATAACATCACTAGAGTAGCACATAGATGAATTGTGATACAAAACTCATATGAATCTCAATCATGTAAGGCAGCTCATGAGATCATTGTATTGAAGTACATATGAGAGAGATTAACCACATAGCTACCGGTACAACCCTTAGCCTTGATGGAGAACTACTCCCTCCTCATGGGAGACAGCAGCGTTGATGAAGATGGCGGTGGAGATGGCAGCGGTGTCGATGGAGAAGCCTTCCGGGGGCACTTCCCCGTCCCGGCGGCGTGCCGGAACAGAGACTCCTGTCCCCCAGATCTTGGCTTCGCGATGGCGGCGGCTCTGGAAGGTTTCTCGTACCGTGGCTTTTTCGTATCGAAGACTTAGGTCAGGGGCTTCTTATAGGCGAAGAGGCGGCGTCAGAAGGGGTCTGGGGCCACCAGACACTAGGGCGGCGCGCCCCCCCTGGGCCGCGCCGCCACCATGTGTGGGCCCCCTGTGGCCCATCTCTGGCGGCTCTCGGGTGTTCTGGAAGCTTCATGCAATCCTAAGACTCTGGGCGTTGATTTCGTCCAATTCCGAGAATATTTCCTTACTAGGATTTCTGAAACCAAAAACAGCAGAAAATAGGAACTGGCACTTCGGCATCTCGTCAATAGGTTAGTTCCGGAAAATGCATAAATATGACATAAAGTATGCATAAAACATGTAGATATCATCAATAATGTGGCATGGAACATAAGAAATTATCGATACGTCGGAGATGTATCAGTGGTCGGAGTAGACATGCTATTTGGCGCTGCTACAATTACATTTTTTTGTGCTATAAATGTTATGTGGTTATGTTACTTTAGTATAATTTTATTTGCTACGAGGTGTCCGGCGAGGTCTCCGACGAGTCTCCAGTGAAGTCTGTATCTGACGAATTTTTTTCTTTTTTATTCGAAACGAACCATTTTTTGCTTCAATAATGCTATGACATCCTACCACCAGAGTTGGAAGGTGTCGGCGGCGGAGCTGCAACCGGTCAACACGGGAGCTACAAGCCACCGCCAACGGAGCTGCAAGGAGCATCGTTGATTACTGCAAGGAGCCAGTGCCGAGGCTGCAAAGGGAAGGAGCTGGAAGGCGTCGGCGGTGGAGCTGCAACCGGTCAACATGGGAGCTGCAAGCCGCCATCGGTGCTGCTGCAAGACGGATGCTGAGATCGGCGGTGCTACAAGGCGACGCGACAGGAGGCAGTGGTGCTGCAAGGCTGCGCGATCGGCAATGGCGGTGGTGCAAGGCGGGGCTTTTTTGAGATAAAACTAGACACATAAATCAATCTAACGGTTCAAATCGATTTGATGTAACGACGAGGGACTCGGAGGCTAGGGGGTTTGCAGCCTCCAGAGGATCCTCAGAGCATCTCTAACAGAGCCCGAAAAAGTTAAAACCGAAAAGAAAGGATTCAGTCTCCCGAAAACGAGAGTTAGTCTGTTTTTGGCAGTGGCGTAGAACAGAAACCGTACAGACGAACTGAAAACATGAAATTAGAAATCTCGCGGGAGAATTCATCGATGAACACATATAGACGATAGTTGTTGCTCCGATTGAGCACCAAACTTTACATAATTCAAACTAATAACCTAAATGAACTAATATCCGCAGCACCGCGATCTAATTTTGCCCAAAAATCGGCCCGGCGGCCTCTACGCGCGACGGCGGTGGTGGTGGCGGTGGAAGGCGAGGCGATGGACGCTTGGAGCTCCTAGTCGTTGTCGAGCTCGACGATCTCCAGCTGGAAGCGGCGGACGCGTTCTTCACGACGCGCCTCCTCGTATTCCTGGACTTGCCGGACGGCGTCGGCCTCCTCGCGGCGCCAGCGTCGACGGGCCTCCGCGGCGGACACGGCCGCCACCTGAGCGACGACCGCCTCCTCCTTCTCCTCTGATTCTTCCTCCTCCTCCTCCTCCGACTCTTCCTCCTCCAGCTCTTCCTCTTCTTCCTCCGACTCGGACCAACGGAGGCGTCGCGAACCGCCGGTGGAGGACCCATCGCCTCTGAGCGCGTACTTTGCGAGCTTCCCCGGGGGCGTGAGCCCCCTGTTGGTCCACCGGCGGGCGCTGCGCTTGTGCGCGCCCTCCGAGCGGACCCATTTCCGCCGCTCCGCCTCGGTGCGGAATACGGGCGGACGCGGCGGCGAGTCCCCGCCACCCAATCCCGCGGCTGGGCTGCCATCACGTCCACGGGAGGCCATCGCGCGGCGGAGGGTGGAGGTGCGGTGGCTGGCTGCGCGTGGATTGCTCGTCGGAGCGGGGGACTGGCAGCGACAGAGGAAGAGGAGACGACGGAGGGGAGTAGGGTTTGCGAACCGAACTCCCCTCCGCGAACCCTTTTAATAGGGGCCGTGCGGGGAGTTGTTCGGGCCCCTGAACTTCCGATTCGGGCTGACCCACTTTTTCGGGTGCTGATCGGCGCCAACTTCGACCCGAACCCATAAAAGTTCGGTTCCGGCGGGATTTACGGGCTATGTTAGATATGCTCTTGCCGCTGCCCTTGTTGATTTGGAGAGGATTGAATGGCATGGATCTAGCGGGAAGACTGGCTCGTGTCCATGATCAGTTGCATAGGTGGGATCGTACTGTTCTTAAAAGCACCAGCAAACGTATAAAATCAGCACAGCGTGAGCTTGAAACTGTGGCGAGGGGCGCCCTTACTGATGAAAACGTTTCCCGCCAGAAGGAGTTAGCGATTGAAATTGAAAAACTGTTGGTTCAGGAAGAGATTCATTGGGCCCAGCGAAGCCGAGTTAACTGGCTCCAATTCGGGGACAAAAATACATCATACTTCCACAACTTTGCAAAGGAGCGCAGACAGAGAAACAAAGTAAAAAGGTTGAAGGATGAGAATGGAATTTGGAGGGAAGGGACGGCATATCTTAATCCTATGATATCTGATTATTTTTCAGGGTTATTCTCTACTGAAGTATATGATACTGACCCATCACTTTTACAGAAAGTTTTTCCCCGGGTGACAGCTGCTATGAATGACACTCTCCTCCGACCATACACAGCTGAGGATGTACGGAAGGCTTTATTCTCTATTGGGGATATGAAAGCTCCTGGCACAGATGGTTTACATGCAATATTTTCAAAAAATGTTGGCATATATTGGGTGAAGCTTTGACACAGGAGGTGCTACAGGCTATAAATGATAAGGTAGTACCTGAAGGTTGGAATGATACGGTTATTGTGCTGATTCCAAAAGTTGAAAATCCAGAATCAATTTCCCAATATAGACCAATCAGCCTATGCAATGTTCTCTATAAGGTAATTTCCAAGATGATTGCTTTTCGTATTAAGTATATTTTAGATGAGGTTATTTCACCGGTTCAAAGTGCTTTTGTTCCTGGAAGAATGATCACAGATAATATTCTTGTGGCCTATGAAAGTTTACATACTATGAAGAATAAGAAAAAAGGAAAGGTGGGATACTGTGCTGTGAAATTGGATATGCATAAGGCCTATGATCGAGTAGAGTGGATTTTCCTCGAAAGAATGTTAGTTCAATTGGGTTTTCATTCAGAAATGGTCGAGCTGCTAATGTCATGTGTGGAATCTGTGAAGTACAAAGTAAGATATAATGATCAAGAAACAGAAGGTTTTTTTCCAACCAGGGGCTTAAGGCAGGGGGATCCTCTTTCTCCCTACCTTTTTCTGATTTGTGCGGAGGGTTTATCAAGTTTACTAGCTCATCAAGAGGAGGTTCGTGGTATTGAAGGGGTTAAGGTGTGCAGAAATGCACCATCAGTGTCACATCTTTTATTTGCTGATGATTCCTTGATCTTTATGAAGGCAAACATAGTTAATGCAACCTCGTTGAGACAAGTTCTTGATCAATATTGTGCAAACTCAGGGCAATTGGTGAGTGATGGAAAATGTAGCATTTATTTTAGCCCCAATGTTGATGTTCAACTTAAGGCTGATATATGTACCGAGCTGAATATTTTGACAGAGGCGTTATCTGATAGATATTTGGGACTGCCTGCTATGGTGGGGGTGGACAAGAGTGATAACTTCATGTATCTGCTGGAAAGAGTGATTGCCCGGTTAAATGGGTGGAAGGAGAAAACAATGTCGATGGGTGCAAAAGAAATTTTACTGAAAGCTGTAATTCAATCTATTTCAGTGTTTGCGATGGGGGTTTTCAAGATACCCAAAAATATTTGCAAGTCTATTACTGATGCTATGGCAGCCTTCTGGTGGGGTGATACGGATGATCATAAGAAGATGCATTGGAGAGCATGGTGGAGAATGTGTATCCCGAAAATTGATGGAGGGATGGGTTTCCGAGATCTTCATTCTTTCAATTTGGCAATGTTGGCAAAACAAGTATGGAGACTCCTGAACAATCCAACCAGTCTATGTGCGTCGATACTACAAGCTAAATATTATCCAGATGGTAATCTGTTGGCTACGGGACCTAAGAAAGGATCTTCTTTTACCTGGCAGAGCATTGTTAGTGGGATACAAACTTTTAAGAGAGGGCATATCTGGCGAGTGGGGAATGGCAGAAGAATAAATATATGGAGAGATCATTGGGTCCCTGGGAGTGTGACACGCAAGATTGAAACTGCCCGTGGAAATTGTCTTCTACGAACAGTTGATGATCTAATTGATCCAGTTTCAGGTCTTTGGGATGAACAATTACTCAGTGAAATTTTCAACCCGCTGGATGTTAGAAGAATTTTACAGATTCCTATCAGCCAAGAGCTAGGAGAGGATTTTGTGGCATGGCATAAGACTAGCAATTTTTGTTTCTCGGTACGTTCGGCATATTACTCGGAATGGGAACATCAATTCGGCATTAAAATCAGAAGCAATACGGGTCAAAGTTCATCGTCAAGTAATCCAGTATGGGGAATTGTTTGGAAACTACAAGTTCCATCCAAAGTCAGAATCTTCATATGGAGAGCTTTGCATGGTTTGATCCCTGGTATGTCTATTCTAGCTAATCGCCATATAAAAGTGCCAGCCCAATGTCCGATATGTAAGTCGGGAGCTGAGGATATTCTGCACCTTATATTCACATGTAAACGAGCAATCGAAGTCTGGGCAGCATTAGGCTTGAAGGAGTTTATCATGCAATGGTCAAAAATTAATAAATCTGGGAGTGTAGTTCTGGAAGAGATTCTACGATCAGACTTAGTACATACTCCAGTTCTTGGTGCTCTGAGCTTGAAGGAGACAGTGGCGGTGGCAGCCTGGTATATTTGGTGGCAGCGCCGAGAAGGAGTGAAGGGGGAAAGAATAGCTTCAGCTATTAGCTCTGCGTTTTCTATAAAAGCTCTAACAATGAACTTCTCTTTAGCAGATCAGAGAGCAACGCCGAAGGTTATAACGTGGAGTAAACCTCTGGCTCACCAGTACAAACTTAACATAGACGCCTGCTTCTTTCCTAATGGATCGGGTGCAACGGCAGCCGTGATCAGGAACTCTCACGGTGAGGCCATAGGGGGCGGGACCTGGCCATTGGCGAATATTCTGAGCCCAGCCTCGGCTGAGGCAATGGCTATGAAGAATGGCATGATGTTACTGGAGAATATTGGATGTTCCCCTGTAGTTGTAGAATCGATTACTTTGGACTTAATTACAAAGATGCAACGGAGAAATTGAGTTATGGAGCCCTTATTCAGCTATTCTGGCAGATTGTTTTCAAATTGCGCGAAGAATTGGAAGAATCTCATTTCAGCATTGTCCCAGAGAAGCAAACAAGACGGCGCATAATCAAGCTAGATTGAGTTTTGAGTCTAATAGTTTTTCTATTTGGGATAGTGATCCACCCTCATCTGTTTTGACAGATGTGCTAAATGATGTAATCAGATCAATTTGTGAAGCAGCAAGTACCAGACGCACTCTTTTCCTTACCAGGGTACCGAAGGGGACTGGAAGGTTTTTAATGAGGCGGCTTGCTTGCTTAATATATTGGTTATTTCAAAAAAAAAAAAAAGATTTGGAGAGGATTGAGCAGGTTGGGGAGGACGAGTCGGTCGAGCCAGGAGGGTGCGCCCGTGCTGTCCATCGGGCGCACGCGAGCCGCCTATCCAGTCCATCTCCTTCCTCTCTATCTGGCTGGACCGAATCATAGAGTTACCTCTTCGTCTAGTCCCCCCCGTGTTCCGTTCGTCCAAGAGGAAAACCGGTAAGGCAGAAGCGGCGCGGCGCGGCCCGACGGGCGGGCGGCGCGGCCAGCCCCCAAGCGCCGACTCCGGCTCCCACGGGAGGGCGGGGCGGCCCTCCTCCCCCAAGCACCGACTCCGCCTCCCACAGGCGCCGGCGCGGATCCACAGGCCACCGGTGCGGTTCCTCTGCGGGCCAGCCACACGGGCGTGGCGGCCACTCCAGGACCGCGAGCGTGGCGGCGACCACCGCCACGGACGATCCGGCTGCCAGGTGACCCCTTCCCCCTCCCCACTCCTCATTGCGCTCCCAATTTGGCTCACCTCCACCCCACGACCAACTACGGCCACATACGCACACCATCATTCCCCTTCGCCGCCGTCGCGCTGCCCCGCCTCCGCCGCCGGAGCCGGACTCCACTGGCCGCGAGCTCTCTGAGGAGCAGAGCTCCCACCAGACCCAATCTAGCGCGCTCCTCGCCGCCCCTAGGTCTAGAAAAACAGAGGTTACCGGGTCCAATTTGCAAGCCCTAATTCCGCCTCATTGTCTGCACTGCTTACTTTTTTATCAATTCGTTGGATACTGTCGAAAGAGCAGTCGCGAATTGGGCATCTGTTCTCACCAGGAAACCTTGAAATTTTGTTTCTCCGTCGCCGCCAAGTTTGTGAATCCGGGTGTTATGCTACGAGGGTTCGAATGGGCTTGGTAGCTGTTCAGTTCTGTTCGTAGTCCAACCTTCTTAAGACTGCTTTGCGTTGTTTAAGTTTATACGGTTGTCCTATGTATCACATTCTAGGCATGCATACTTGTATTTCTGCATTCCTTCCATTCCGGCTTATTTCTCCAAAGACTTGCCGACAAAGCCAGGTGAATGAAGGAAGTTCTTCTCACCATCTTCATCCTTGATAACCATATGACATCATTAGTTTTTATGCATGAAGCTTTAAGATGTTATAATCAATTTACATTTGGGTGGTTCAGTTATGATTAAAGGGCATCTTTCAACTCAATAAATATTTCCCCAAAAGTATATGATTGTCTTGCACCTGCTATAAGTCAACTGCCATACAAATCTAAAACTGCATCGGCACAAATCCATTACGGCTTCCCCTGTGTGTCAATTAATTAGGGCATTAGCTATATGTATTATGAAGTTTCATTGATGTGTCTCTTTTTTCGTTATTTCCCGCAAGCACATTTTTATGATTGCTAACTCATTTGGTTGTCTTCACCTAATGAATGGCAGAGTATCGGCAATCCTACTTCCTGCCTAGGCTGCACTTGCTTTATCTATAATGGAAGTTGATGATGATGTGGAGGACGATGACATGGATTTCAACCCTTTCCTAAGGGAGGGATCACCATCGGAGACCTCGTCAAGCCTCACCTCAGAGGCAGAATGCGAGGAAACTAGCTTCGAAGATCAACAAGGCACTGAGGTGTATCCTCGCCATAATCCTGATAATGAAAACACAGGTGATTGTGCACTCCTGCAAAAAGATGCTGCAGCTGAAGGTTCCTGCGAAGAAAATATTCCAGAAGGTACTTCTGCCCAGTATTGTGATAATGGAGAAGGTCATGGTAATAGACTGCGAAAGGAACCTGTACAGACCGAAGCTCCCTTGCCTCCATCAGCACAGAATTCTCATCCCCTGTCGCCTGAAGCTAGCGAGGAAGATGCAATTTGCAGGCGCACACGAGCAAGATACTCTCTGGCAAATTACGCACTCGATGAATTAGAGACCTTTCTCCAGGAATCGGATGATGATGGTGACCTGCAGAATGTTGATGAGGAAGAGGAATACCGCAAGTTTCTTGCAGCTGTTCTATCTGGTGGAGGTGATGACACACAGGTTTGCCAGGGGGATGAAACACAGGATGAAGATGAGAATGATGCAGACTTTGAGCTCGAAATTGAGGAGGCCCTAGAAAGCGATGGTGATGATAATGGTGAGAACTATCAAAGCATAAATGGTAGTAGGAATAATAAAGATGACAATAGGCCTCAGACTAGGAAGAATAGACCTGAGTTGTCTAGGGCATTTAAAGGATCAACCAAATCTAATTTACGACCGATTCTGCCAAATGTGTCATCTGCGCTCCTGGCTCCTTCGAATGTTTCTGGATGGCGGTATCCAGCCCAGAACATCAATGTCCCTTCCTCATCATCATCATTAATCGGTGCTGCTGTAGTGAATGGATTTACCGTTGAGCAACTGGGCCAATTGCATACGTTGATATATGAACATGTTCAGCTCATGATCCAAACCTTTTCTCTATGTGTTCTCGACCCATCTAAACAGCGTGTCGCTGTTGATGTTAAAAAAATGATAGTTGAGTTGGTTGGCTTCCGTGATCAAGCATTGGCTAGGAGAGCAGCCAATGGATTCCCTATCAATCAAAGATTCTATTTTGAACGGCAGCATCTCCAGTCAGCACTTAGTCATTCTTCTTCTGAGAGCTCACAATGCCAATGGGTTCCGTCAATTAAGAATCCTATTATGTCCATTCTTGATGTATCACCACTTCATTCTGCCCCCAGTTATTTAAGTGATGTTGCAGCTGGTAAGTTCCCAAAATATGTGTGTCACCAATTTTGAATATACTGTTCTTCATTTTGTTCGCCATCACTTAAGCATTTTTTTTACTCAACTGACAGCTGTTGTGAAGTATAGAAGAAGCCATACGGATGGCACTGCAGATAAAACCAGCTTTAGGAAAGAGCCTCTTTTTCCATCACCGCTACTTGTCACTGGCAATGATGCTAACAATGCTTCTCAAGATGGATCAAATAACGACTCCACAGCATCACCAGCTTCACCTGGGCAGTTACAGCCCAAGAAATCATTAGCTGCTACCCTTGTTGAGAGTACTAAAAAGGAGTCGGTTGCTCTTGTTCCATCTGATATTGCAAGATTGACGCAGAGATTTTATCCCCTTTTCAATTTTTCACTGTTTCCTCATAAGCCACCTCCTGTAGCTAGGGTCAATCAAGTGCTTTTCACTGATGCAGAGGATGGGTATGATTTACATCTTCACTGGTGTTTTCAAGTCATGCATTATAGTTTCCTTTTTCTGTCAAGTATACTCTATCCCTGAATTTCAATCAGAGTTCATTCCATGCTATCTTAACAATGTAAGATTCAAGGAACCTGGGTGTCAAAGTTCTGTTTTAGTCTGTTGAAGCGCTGTTCTCATTCTTGTGTAACTGGCATTGTTTTATGCGATTCGTGGCTGGCTTTACTTAGCTGTCCTTTCATCATCGTATTGAACTTTATTTAGGTCTCCTCTTGGGTGGTTAATCATTAAGTTTGCTATGTTTTTGTTTCACTTCCTTAACATGCCTCATTTATTATTCCTTCTCAAAAGCATGATTATATAACTTTTGTATACAATCTGTCCTATCATTTGTTTTTTCAATGGTTAGTGTAATCTTAGTTTATGTTCTGCCTGCAGATTGTTAGCTCTAGGACTTCTGGAATACAATAATGACTGGGCCGCAATACAGAGGCGTTTTCTTCCTTGCAAATCAGCGCATCAGGTAATGTTGTAGCCTCGTTTATTTGTTTAAAACTGTACTTCGAGCCTAAATTTTTTCTTTATCTTTTGAATAATCCACACTTTTCTATAAGCCGTTTTAGCAAACTAAAATAGTTTGCTAAAAAGGCTTATATTATGGAATGGGGGTAGTATGATTTACTAGACATACCAACTTTGTATTTTCTCACTGTTTTGGGGCTTTTGGTGTTTGCATGTCTCCTTACAGCTGACTCCATCTGACTATCTGAAAATCAGAAGAAAATGGAGTTCATTTTGTAGTCTGTATTACAAACAGTGATGTTCTCATTATATTGACATGGCAGTGAGCACACTGCTGGCACTACTGGTGTTCAATTTGTTGTCTTTTTGTTTTGTCATCCAAGCAAGTAAGCTTGGATCAATCTTGATCCTCTAATCTCAGCGTACAACTATAACTTCCTGCCTTCTGGGAAATACCAATTTTGTGCAGTGCCTACGTTTTAACTTTAGTCTCTTGATCAAATTGTCAGTTTCTCAAAGTATTGGTTTCTCTTTACTGTATGCTTTATGCTCATTTAATAGCACAACCATTTGTTTTGTAGATATTTGTGAGGCAAAAGAACCGCAGTTCATCCAAAGCTCCTGATAATCCAATCAAGGTAAAAGTGCACACTTTTCCATTTACTGGTACATAAGATGACTCCTTAATTCTTACAAGCCTTTAAGAATATGCTCAAAGTTTTAACTGATTAGCATAGTATGATGTGTCAATTAATGCCATCATCTAGGTCCAGCACTGATTTGTGAATCCTATGCAGAGATTTTGTTTTCTATAATAATAATTTAAACAGTAAAGTTTGTGCAGAAGTATCATGACTGTTTTGAATTGCCAATATTTGATCCTTTCTTTTTTATTTTTGCACCATATCTTTCGCGTATGTTTATATGCCAACAGTAAAGGAAGACTAATAAAGTTTCCCTGGGAAACTGTAAAAGCCAACTTCCCTAATGTGGACCATATTAGATTCGGTTGTTATCATAATCCGAAACAAACTGGGGAAATGATTTTGATCAGCTCTATTTTAGAAGAGTAGAGAATGATGTCAAAATTTACAGTGCTTTCGTCGGGCGCGCTGCCATTTTATTCTTCCTCTTGTAGCTGGAAGCTTCAAAGAGCACTCCTGCTTGTTGTAAAAGAGTAGGTCAGCATGCCTTTTAGCCAAACTAATACTGCTTCCGTACTGGGATGACTGAATCCTCGTGCTGTACTGGCTATTATGGTGATCTCTGGTAGCAGTAGATGTTGATCTTTTGATGTCATTTTTCCGGAAGTCAGCATGCTACTAAGTATATTTTGTTTGAAATCCTCGTGCTGCACCAATGGTGAGCTCCGATAGGAGTAGATGTTGATCTTCTTGACTGTCGTTTTTCCAAAACTCAACATGCTACTAAGCATATATTGTTTGAAATAATGCAGGATGTGCGCCGCATGAAGACTTCTCCATTGACTACTGAGGAGATACAGCGTATCGAAGAGGTGGTTTATATTTTTCTGCAGCCTATCTTTTGTTCCCTCTTGAATTGGTATTTGCTTACCTTTTCCCTCTTTCATACGGTTGATGCAGGGGATCAAGATATTCAGAACTGATTGGACATCTATTTGGAAGTTCGTTCTGCCATATAGAGATCCTACACTGCTCCAGCGTCAGTGGAGAGTTGCCACTGGAATCCAGCGATCTTACAGTAAAAGTGACGCCTTAAAAGAAAAAAGGAGATCATATGAAGCAAAGAGGAGGAAATTAAGAGCTTCAGTGCCTGATTCACAAGTTCGTGAGCAGGAGGTTAGTGTGGTTCATAACTCCCACGATACCCATAAGATACTATTTGAATGTCTATGTCCATGTACAGTGTTGTCATTGAGCACAATCTACATTTTTTTTGTGGCAGGCTGATGATGATGCTTCTGAGGGTGTTGAAAATGATGATGATTCATATGTCAATGAAGCATTTTTAGCAGACACAGAGAACAGGAGCATCAATATGATGCAGATGAGCACCAGCGCTGATGACGAATGTGGTGCAGGACATGGCTGCTTTGAGCAGCATAACAGAAACAGGATGAAGCATGGTGTTAGCACCTCATATACACCTTTTAGCTCTTACACTTCTCTTGGCCCTTCAACTAAGAGGGGGTTTCGTGGCACTTTGAGTAAAGAGAAAGGTAGCCATGTGGTCAAGTTGGCTCCAGATTTGCCCGCGATAAACCTTCCTCCTTCGGTCCGTGTGATATCTCAGATGGAATTTCATCAGAACGCAGCACATTTAATTGTCACCTCAGATAATACAGCGAAGGATGTTTATACACAGCTAAACCTTTTCCCCGATCATAGTGCTAGTGATAGATTACAGCAACATGGGATTATTAACGGAAGTGCGAGAGAAGATGGTGCTGAGCAAGATTTTCCGATGCATCCATTGCTTTTTCAGCATCCTCTAGAAGTGCATTCATCATATAGTCATCCTGTTGAAAATCTTAATCAGCAGACTACAGATGGCGTGGCAGGGGATCCTGTGAATGCTAATACTATCGACTTCCATCCTCTACTGCAAAGAACTGAATGTGAGATGCATGGGGAAGCATCCACAAGCCGTTGCGAGAGGGAGAACATTATTGATTTGCAAGCATCGACAAGCGCTTGTGAGAGGGAAAGCAATATTGACTTGGACATTCATTTGTGTTCCTCAGTGGATTTCAGAAATGCAGAGGACATTAGAAGGACTGTTAGTAAATTCAGCATTCAGCCAGAAGGGTCTATAATAGCTAGTATTTCAAATCTGGAGCCTATAAATGCTTTTCATCATAATGTTGAAGAGCCCAGCGGAGGAGCAATGCAAGGCATTGTGATGGAGCAAGAAGAATTAACTGATTCGGAGGAAGATGTCCAGCATGTGGAGTTTGAATGTGAAGAAATGGATGATTCTGAAGAGGAGCTAGTTCAGGATGCAGAACCGTGTTCGACTGAAAATAAGGTAATGATTGGCGTTATATCTGGTAGCATTATCAATCTTTATAACGTTCGTCAATCTGGTGTAGGGCTGTACTGTGATTTCCCCATCTTCTGCTTTGCTTTTGATTAAATGCCAAATATGTTAATTACACTACACTGCTTATGTTTCTGTATGTTTGTCTTATACAATTGGTATTGTATTTTTTGGACTGATGCTCCCACGCTGTACTAGTAGAATGATGAATTGATCACTGATTGGTGTCTGGACCTTTCTTCTCTGCATGTTGATTTTTTTCTCTTCCAAGTTCGCTGACGCCAATAGAACTTCGTTGTGCAGGGAACTTCAACATCATTTGTTTGTTCAGAGTTACAAGAGAGTAATGATCAGTGTCAAATTGAACAAGGATTAGAGCAGGTGGTTGAACAGGGTGCGAGTCCAACATATAAATCACATGAGTCAGGCAGAGGAAAGTTGAAGCCGCAGCGTGCAAGGCGCACGGGATCTAGAACAACGAGCCAACGATTACCCACTCCTCGAACAAGTGAACCTAGCCGTACCAAGACCAAAACCAGAAGGGCATCAGGAAGAGGCAGGTGCAAGGCCATTGATTCCAGGTCTAAAAAGAGCCCTGTCCCGAGTTAAAGGTCGTTCTACCCTTCCATTTATTTGCACTGGGTATCGCATTGCTGCATACGCGAGATGGTAATGGCCGGACGGCTCACTGCAGTTTGAAATTGCTGGGCTGATTAGCCGCCATTGATGCAGCCCATGCTGCAGATAGACCTGCCGTCAACCGTTCGTTGGCACATATCCCTTCTCAGATGATCACTTGAACATGGCAGCAGGAAGCAGAGCCTACGCTTGTCCATGTCTGGAGCTGAGTAGAAAAACTGAAATGTTGACGATGTTGTACTGAGCTTTAGGACGTACAACAGTCCCTGAGAGAATGATGTGAGTGGCCGGCGTTGGTGCACCTGGGATGGTGAGAGGTCTATTCTTGGATTGAATTGTGTACATGTAACATGTAGCATGAGCTAACGCAGATATATAGTTGTCAAACAACAAAAGAGCTATTGTTGTATCATGTAAATGGATCAATGATGCTGCCTTTTCAGTGTTTGCCTATTTTTCTAGCTGGCCTTTATCAAATTCTGCTTACTTGGGATTTATTCTTTCAAATACCTCTTGGCAACTGCAGATTTTTCTGTGCGGGAATTGAACTTTTTAGCTGCGAAATTTACGTGCTGCATCAAAATAGGCTGCCCTTAGAATGGCAGTTTAATTTTACAGCACTACAAATTTGTAAGTTTTACACATAAGAATCTTGGTATTTTTCGCAAACTCCCCTCCTATAATGCTATAGGTTCTTTGTTAGAGGGATCAACCTGGTGGCGTTGAAGTGCTCTAGTGTGTGCCCACTTGAGATCCTTCTTCAACTGGTGCAGCACAACAATGGTGTCCTCTGAGAAATACTTGGCCTGGGGACTCCATCCTGGGGTAAATGTTCCCCTGTTCTTTACCTTGTCGCCCATGTTTAAGATATTAGGGATGGCGATTCCTCCTCTGCCCCCTCCCTCTCCCCACCCTCACTATTCACGTGATCTCATTCTTCTGGTGGTCTCGTTGGCAGGGATCACGCGTGGTGGTAGTAGCAGTGTCAAGGTGAAGATGGCCGAGATGCGAGGATTAGCGGGAGATTCTGGTGCCTAGGGTCTGACAATGAGTCGGATGACGAGTCACTTCACGTCTCACCGCTGTTTGCGGTGAATTCTTGCTCTCCGGTGCCAAAGAGAGGGTGGAGTGTCCTAGTTGAGGCAAAGCCCACTGGTGGTTGATGGGCGGTGTTCGAGTATGGCATGGAGATGTGTTAGTTTGGGGGTATGTAGCTCTCTCAACCACATATCATATGTATACCACTTATATAAATTCTCACAAGAGATTTTAATTACTTGAAGCGTGTCGTTGGTTCTTGTGGACCCCAAGCTAAGGCTTCAACTTTTAGCAGGCATAAAATAGCGGGAGGGTGCTATAATATGTTCCTATAGTATCTCTAGTAAATTCTTTAAACTAGTATACCTTAAAACATGTTTGTCGTTCCCCTTAAAACTGTTTTTAGGTAAGTCAATTCATCTGCCAGAACATATACCATAAGCCTATACATAGCTAGATAGTTTACACATAAATATCATATACATAGATAGTTTGACATAGTCGATAGTTCAAACTACGATTAATTGCCCGCCTAACCCTAACCCTAGAAACTAAAAGTTGGTAGCCAAGATACCTCAATGAGGACTGCGAGCACAGGGTGACGATCATGACGAGCATCACTCACTTTCGGAGAGCTCAACAAAGGGCTAGTGAAGTGCCTTGGGCACCGCGCCTCCACACGAGCCTCGTGCAGCTCGAGTCTCCGCTCTAGCTACTCTCCTCCACCTTGCAGTGGCAATTTGCCTTGCATATCGACCGGGTTTTTAAGGGTTAGACTGTTTTATGTATCTGCTAGAGATACCCTTTATATATGTTGGATTTTTGTCCCATTCAGATTTTCTATGATAGAGAATTAGAGACATCACCAATGACTGGATTCTTTTCTCAAGACACAAATGGTGAGGAGGGAACTTTCCGGTGATCCAGAAAATACAGATTCGTTAAGTTACTCAAACTACAATTTTCATATGACTACATAGAGTGACATGTATTTCAACTATCCCAAATATGAGCATATTAGGACCAGGACATAAGGATAACTATGGGTTTTAAATCTTGTAATCCAATTCAAATTAGAAAAAGTCAGGGTACCTAGGTGAATAAAAACTTGGTCGAGCCATTTCGGTTTTGCAAGCCAGGTCGGTATGTCTGCCAGCTAAGGATGGCAATTTTACCCACGGGTACGGGTACCTGCGGGTACCGTACCCGCATGGGTAGGGTATGGGTACATTTATATGCCCATGGGTAGTACCCATACCCTGCCCGTTAAGTCATGGGTATGGCACTGGTATTGCTTTGTACCCGGGTATGTCCATACCCTTCCCATTTATTGTCAATTTCTTATGTTACACGGTCTACTTTTATTGACTTATGAGTTACTATATGAGAATGAGATTTTTATATTTTTTTAATTGTTAGGTACTCAACTACATATTATCGAGTTGAGATAATTCATTTTTTAATCAAATTTATCATCGATAAATATAAAATTGCGAGAAACTTATGTACAATTTAACCTACCCACCGGGTACCCAATGGGTCAGGGTGGGCACAAAAACCGTGAAACCGAAAACCGGACCGAAGCTGGAACCGAACTAACCGAAATCTCGGTTTTTTCCATTAACCGCTATTTTTTCGGTTTCCATTTATACTAACCGAATTAAATTTGGTAGAATTCGGTTTTTAGCCCCACCAACCGAACAAGACCGAATAGACCGAATTGACTAACCTACCATCAATTTGTGCATAAACCGATCATTCCATAGAAGCTCAATTGCGTTTGATGTTCCAAAAATTGTTCAAATTGTTCATTCAATGAATGACTTTGGTCTTTGATGTACTAGTTTTTTCTGAATATAGCATGAAGCCTGCATAATAGAACACGTCGCTCGAAGTCTTAGCTACCCCTTTTAATCGCTCACGAGTGATGCACCTGTACCACGAGTACCGCAGCCTACCAAATAGCATCCCTCCACGATTGGTGCTCATTTGTCGATTTCTTGCGCAGTTGATGCTTTTTGTGTTGATATGTCAATCACTATTTGATTTCTTTGGTGATGCCTACTATTTGTTCAAGTGAGTAGGTTCATTCGGTTTTAACCGAAAACCGAACCGAATTTATTGGTTAACCGAATCTTCGGTTTACTAAATTTCCATGCCAATTTCGGTTACCATTTTTGAAAACCGAATTTGTTCAAAAACCGCAAAAACCGAACCGAAATTTGGTTAAAACCGAATGCCCACCCTGACCAATGGGTACGGGTACCCGCCGGGTATGGGTATGGGTAAAGTTTTATACCCATGGGCACGAGTATGGGTAGAAGTTTCTGCCCATCGACTATACAGGTATGGGTATGGTATTGCTCTACCATGCCCATTGCCATCCTTGCTGTCAGCTATCTAGAGAAATGAATAAAAACGACTTGCCTAAAGAGCAAGATGGAAAAGAAAAGGTAAATAAAAACCAAGCCTCGAACGGAAGCAAAAATTAACCAGAAAGCGAAAGAAAGCCGAGCCGAGACGAGACAGGAGGCAAGATTAGCCAACCGCGCGTCTCCACGGCAACCCACCCCACGCGGCCAGACCAATCGCCGATGAACAACCTGCAGGTCGTGCAGCGGCCGACGGCGCCGGAGCCAGTCGCGCCGCCGGCGGAGGAGGCCTTCACGGCCCGTGAGCTCGACGTGGCCCAACAGCTCGTCCACCTCAGCGAGAGCAGCGCGTCCTCGGGCACCCCGCGCGCCCCCGCCGGCTCGGGCGGCTCCTCATCTCCGCGCTCTGTGAACGCCCGAGCACCGGCCACGGCGGCCGTACTCCTTGGAGGTTGCGCGGACTGGGAGGAAGACGAGGAGCAAGAGGTGGCCGGGAGCCAGCGGAGGGTGAAGCGCTACCGCTTGATCGCGGAGATCTATGCCGCGACGGGGGAAATTGGACGGCGCGGCGGCAGGAGCCGGAAGAAGAAGAAGGAATAGAAGACGAGATGGATGGATACAAAGGTGCAGGACCTTCTTGTAATTAACGTAGGTGCTAGGGGGTAGCTCGTAGTCCGAGCTCTCAGTCCTCCTTCATGGAGGAGTGTCGGGATCGATCTCGCTGTCGAAAGCTTCATCTTTGCAATAAGACTTGGAATTGCTTTCCTTTTGTGTTCACTACTTCAGTTTAGACACGGCGGCCCCTGAATTTCTATCCCATCCAGCCGATCGCGCGCGCACTCTGTACTGTTGTAGCTCACTCTCCATCGTGCTGTTTATAGCTGAGCCAGGCTCGATCTTCGATCGATGGAGGATCTCTGAGGCGAAGATCACCGGCGGTCGATCTCCATGGGGGTCGATCTGATCAGTCCCGGCCGTGGATTCGGTTAGATCGCTTGCTACTCTGAGATTCTCAGCTCGCGCGCATTCATGCAATTTTTGCAATTAATTATTCCCAGGCGCCCGAGAATGCGATTCGCCGATCGATCAACAATCTGGAGCCCTGTTCGTTTGATTTGGGAAACGGGCCTGATCCTGGAGTCCAGTTCGTAGCATGCATCTGGTCATGGTGGCGAGAAATGCTCGTTCTGTGGCAACGTACTAGCAAGTGAATGAGCAGCAGCGGTGGCGGAGCCTCCAGCAGACCGCAGGCTGGTCGTCGACCCGTATTAGTTTCCCACAGATTCCGACCAACGAGCTTATCCCGATAGGAGCACCCAGTGTTTTTCCATATTGATTCGATCGATTCAGAAGAGTCCAACTTGTTGAGTGCAACATGATCGACAGGACGACATGATGCTGAAGCAGAAACAATGGTGTTCGGACAGATGGAATATTCCAGATGCTATGTATGCCGGTGCGGAATTAATGGCAAGCGAGTTTATCAATTGACCACTAATGTGTGACTAATCTTACCGTAGATAGTTTTTTTTGCAATTTTTCAGGCTGATAAGAGCGATGGATTCACTAGCTCTGGAGTGGACTCATCTCAAAACAGTGTAGTTTATTGTCTTCTGTTAATTCGCCGGTGGCAAGCCAGCAATGAAAGCTAACTGTGCAGTTCTACCTGTCTTTGTTAATTTTTTTTCAGTAGCTACTGCGAAACATACACCTCGAAGTTCATGTGTGCATTCGAAACCCAGATTCTAGCACAAGAAAGAAAGAAATGAATGGAAGCAAGAAAGAATCAATATATTCTGGGACTTAGAGGTGTGATCGATGTATAGGCTCCTCTGGGACTTAGAGAGGTGTGATCGATGTATTTAGCAATTATTTTTGATAATTGTGTGATGGAAGGGGTCTTCCAAGTTTATGTAAAAGCCTGAATCGATGAAGAATGTCATACATTAGATTTCAACACCCCGTAACTTGTGATGCCTCATAAACTCCGGGTGTACACGCTTCTTAATCTAACAGATACTAGCATTACTAACATCCAACTGACGCTGCAGATGTTCCAACCTGAAGCCCATTCCCCCCCTCATCTCCCTCTCATCGCTACAGTTCCCCTTTAGAGTCTTCGTCCTTATTCCGGGGCCTCTCCTCTTCTCCTCCGGCGGCCTTGTCGGCCAGAGTGAGAGGGGGAGAGGCTGCCGGCGTGTATAGTGTAGATTTAGGTGTAGTGGATGTATGTCAGTAGTTTGGGGTAGGTCACCAGTGTCTCCTGGCCGGATCTGGTGTATCCTGTGGTGGATGTGCTCAGGGCCGGTCCTGAGATTTTGAAGGCCCGGGCGAAACTAAAATTTTGGGCCCCTCTTACTACTTTTTTTAACATGTATGAGATGATGAAAAATAAATACTTTTAAGTATACACAACTTCAATATTCATATAAAACAATGTTTACATGATACCTTAAAATTTTCTCCGCCAATTCCTAGAAGCAAAGTCCATGACGATGGAATCAATATCAAACTTGCCATTAACTTTTTGTCGATGTATAGAGTTGCCAAACCAGTTAACCCCGCTCCTACAAATAAGAACAAAAACTACTAATCAAAATTCAGAACCCGAATTATAGGCGATCATATAGTAGAATTCCAAGAGAACTGGGGTGGGCGTTCTTACCTTCTATCTTAATCTAATACGCAGATTGGATAATTGTCTGATTGATGACGGCCGGGCTGGGTCTGCCAACTGCGATGACCACTGGCCGGCGGACTAGCAAGCAACACCGTAGTCCGCAGGAGGGCAGCAGTCATCGGATCGTCTTGCGGTCGGTCGGTCGGTCACGATCGGCGAGAGCGAGGGCAGGAACCAGTCGACTTAGGTGATAGCCAAGAATCGCGAGAGGGCAGGCAAGGAATCGAGGCGTCGGGCTCGGGCAAATTGGCGATGTTTCACATATCGATAGATGGAATGGATTTCAGGCGTTGACTCAAGTCGTGGCCGGCCAGCCGGATTGGAAACCAATAGAAAAAGAAAAGGTACAACTTCAGACCAAGCCCATCTAAAATCGTAAAACTGCTCTCTTTTTTCTGCAATGTATAGTAAACCTATATAAAAAATATGGGCCCCCAATTTTTCTGGGCCCGGGGCGGCCGCCCCGCCAGACCCTCCCCAGGGCCGGCCCTGGATGTGCTTCCTCATCGAGCTCCGGTGTCTGGAGTTGGCGGTGGCTAGCTAGGCCCAAGTCAGGGATCCCCTTTAATAAGGCCTTCTGTAACCTCTTCATCAACGCTGCTACTGAGCTTCCTCTTCCTCTTCCGGCCAACCGTGGATGCGAGGGGAAGAAGAAGGATAGCTCAGCCGCCTAAGGATCTGGAAGGGGCTGGAGATTTTCTCCCGCTCTGGCTCTTCTGCACGTCGCCAAGCGGTCAACAACATGGCCTCCCACTCTGCTTCTGAGGTGGAAGAAGGAGTTTGGCCAGGTTGTCTGTCCCCATATCAAGCGCTGCCATTGTCGTTCTGGAAGCCTCCTCCCTGTCTTCGTTCTCCTGGCCGGCCATGGTGGCGAGGGAGATAAGGAGGATAGGTTGGTGATGCTTTCTGGTGCGCGCTGGCTTTCTGAGCTTCTTCTCCCTTCGGTGTTTTCCAAGCGATGGCGTCGTCTGGCTGCCGCTACTCAAGGTCATAGGGCTGACCACGCCGTGGCACAATGTGTAGCTTGAGCATCTTCGTCCTCCAGCGGAGGAACTTACTCAGTCACGGTGCCGCCATGCTAGCTTCGACTCCCCCAAGTGGTTCTGTCCCCGGCAGGAGTAGAAGTGGCGGCGCTTGTTGGTTGTTCATCACCGGCGATGCGCATGAATTCGATCGCGTTTTCGTGATCGTCACTAAAGTGTTCTTTGTAAAAGGCAAGGACCCAGCTGCCTTTTCCTTTTCTTGTAAGGTCCTATTTGTAAATGTTCACCCACCGCTGAAATAATGCAAGCTCCAGGTCCTTTGGGACTTTTCTATTAAAAAAAAATCCAATGAACTATTTTACAGTTTTTGGAAATTCTGAAAAAGTAATATAGTAGTATAAAATAGAGCATATCGGCTGCACGGGCTCCTCGTGAAGCACTTGAAACGGCATGTCGATGGCACAAAGTTCTGTAGGGAAGTGTTGAGAAAAATACTCAAATAATATTGCATTGCACAGCCCTTTCACAAATGAACCGATGCGGCACACACCCAGCTGATCCTACGCGCTTTCTGGTTTCGTCAGCAAAGACCACGCGCCGGCCGCGCGCGAAGACCTTGACGATGTTTTGTTCTTCCTATGAGGGAAGAAGACCTTGACGACGAATGTATCACGAATGTAGAACGTGTTCGCATGTGTGTGCCATATCTAGCGGAAAGTGTCTTCGATACATGGACACCAATGATCTCTTCATTTTTAGATTTTGAAAATTTTAAAACCTTACATTTCTAGGTCTTAAAAAATTATGACGTTAAATATATAGATAGATATATACGGGACGGGTGTATGCAAAAAAATCCCGTTAAAAATACTTTATATTTTAAACAATATAAAAAAGACAAATTTGTGATAGTAAATGGTAGTAAAATAGTATTACAACAGCGTTTTTTTGTCAAAAAATTATCTTTTTTATATTCCATGTATACTTCTCATGTACATATCTATCTAGAAACTACCATTTATCTATACATTTCTCATACACTTGTCATGTATATATCTATCTAGATATTTAACACCATATTTTTAAAAAACATAAAACTGTGTGATTTTAAATTTTTCAAAAAATTGAAGGTGAAGAAAACACTGATGCACATGTGCACTAAATCCCTATCTCATATCTAGCTACTTTTTCTCCGAAATCCCAGCTTACGACCATCCGCCACCAGCCAGCAAACGGCCGTCGGCTGCAAACAAGGCACGTTCAATAGTTTCTTTTCAATAGTTAATTCTCGTGGCTTCATTCGTTGGTGTACACACATGCTCTGGAGACGGCACGGAACACGAATTAGATCGCCTAGACCTGTATGCCTAAGTACGCTGAGGACCAACCTAAGATTGGGTGGTTAGGAGGATGGTTGTATCCTCAGGTCATCAGAGTTTAAATTCCAGGTTTAACATTTGTGTGTCTGATAAAGGCGGAATATTCATTCAGTGGGAGGCGACGTTCCCGTCGACAGCGAGCGCCTGTGGTGACTTCGTCAATTTCAAGATCCAATCCGCCAGCTCAGTCTTCCGGAGGTGCTAATAAGGGTAGGATGTGCGTATGTGCGTTCATAGGGGTGAGTGTATGCGCGTGTATGTGAGCGTCCGCATTTATACTGTGTTTCTAAAAAAAAAAGTACGCACACGCTTACTCAAATACACGCGTAGCACTAGTGGAGAAGAGGCCTTTGGTCCCAAGCTTTAGTCCCAGTGCTGAACCAAACCGGGACCAATGGGGGGCATTGGTCCCGGTTCGTTTGGCCCAGGACGACCCCACCCGCTGGAGCCTGTCCGGTAGTGGCCTTTGGTCCCGGTTTGTAGTACAAACCGGGACTAAAGGGTCCACCGCAGGGCGCGGCAGGCCGTGTCAGTCGTGGGGAACCCTTTAGTCCCGGTTTGTAATACAAACCGGGTCCAAAGGCCCCGCCTCTGGCTATATAACCTTGCCCCTGCCCAAGTGTGAGCCACACTTGGCCATTTTTTCACTTTCTTCACAAGAGGGGTGTATTGCTCTCCTCTCTTCTTCACATGCACAAGAGGTGTTCGATGAAATGCTTAAGAGGATTTGCCACTTGAGTTTACACAAATCAAGCCACACTTAACTTGCTTTTTTCTTCTTCATCGAGGTTAACAACTTTATCCTTTTCATCTGCAATTGATAAAATGCATGTGTATATATACATCGTGATGTTCTGTAATGGTTTTGATCAGCTTAATTATATCATGCAGATGAATCGGCAATGGATGTACATTGACCGACGGTTTGACGAGTTCACTGCGGGCCTGGATAATTTTATGGCCGTGGCGGAGGCAAACAAACATGGTGGCTTCATGTATTGTCCATGTGTGGACTGCAAGAATACCGTAAATTACGCTCACTCGAGTCTCATTCACAGCCACCTTCTGCGATCCGGTTTCATGCCCAGTTACTATTGTTGGACCAAGCACGGAGAAAGAGGGGCTATGATGGAAGACAATGACGAAGAGGAAGAGGATGATGACGGTTATCCCAATTTCCCTGAATACGATGATACTGCAGAAGGCAATGAAGACAATGAAGTAGAAGATCAAGAGGCACCAGATGAGCCTGCTGATGATGATCTTGGCCGGGCCATTGCTGATGCAAGGAGAGAATGTGAAACTGAAAAGGAAAGGTTGGCCTTCGACAAGATGATAGAAGATCACAACAAATTGTTATACCCAACTTGCGAAGATGGCCATAAAAAGCTAGGGCAAAGACACTGGAATTGTTGCAATGGAAGGCAGAGAACGGTGTCACTGACTCAGGATTTGGAAAGTTGCTGACAATAATTAAGAGGAAGCTTCCAAGGGGTAACGAATTGCCCGTCAGTACGTACGAAGCGAAGAAGAATGTCTGCCCTCTAGGATTAGATGTGCAAAAGATACATGCATGCATTAATGACTGCATCCTCTACCGCGATGAGTACGAGAATTTGGATGCATGTCCGGTGTGCACTGCATTGCGGTATAAGATCAGACGAGATGACCCTGGTGATGTTGAGGGCGAGCGCCCCAGGAAGAGGGTTTCTGCCAAGGTTATGTGGTATGCTCCTATAATACCACGGCTGAAACGCTTGTTTAGAAATAAAGAGCATGCTAGGTTGTTGCGATGGCACAAAGAAGACCGTAAGAAAGACGTGATGTGGAGGCACCCTGCTGATGGCTCCCAATGGAGAAAAATCGATAGAGAGTTCCCAAACTTTGCACAGGATGCAAGGAACTTACGGTTTGGTCTAAGTACAGATGGCATGAATCCTTTTGGAGAGCAGAGCTGCAGTCATAGCACCTGGCCTGTGACTCTTTGTATATATAACCTTCCTCCTTGGTTGTGCATGAAGCGGAAGTTCATTATGATGCCAGTGCTCATACAAGGCCCGAAGCAACCCGGGAACGACATTGATGTGTATCTGAAGCCATTAGTTGAAGAACTTCTACAGCTGTGGTCTCTACAAGGTGTACGTGTGTGGGACGAGCACAAGCAGGAGGAATTTGACCTAAGAGCGCTGCTTTTTGTAACCATCAATGACTGGCCTGCTCTTGGTAACATTTCAGGACAGTCAAACAAGGGATACAATGCATGCACGCACTGTTTACATGAGCTCGAAGGTGATTATTTGGAAAAATGTAAGAAGGTCGTGTACCTGGGGCATCGTCGATTTCTTAGGCTTACCCATCCCGTAATAAAGAAAGGCAAGCATTACAACGGTGAGGCTGATCACCGGAGGAAGCCTCTCCATCGTGATGGTGTTGATATATTTGGTATGGTCAAGGATCTAGATGTAATATTTGGAAAGGGTCCTGGCGGACGGTCTGTTCCGAATGACGATGCCGGACATGCGCCCATGTGGAAGAAGAAATCTATATTTTGGGATCTACCCTATTGGGAAGTCTTAGAGGTCCGCTCTTCAATCGATGTGATGCACGTGACAAAGAATCTTTGCGTGAACCTGCTAGGCTTTCTGGGCGTGTACGGGAAGACAAAAGATACACCAGAAGCACAGGAGGACCAACAACGTAGGAAAGACCCCAAAAAACTGCATGAGAGAGTTAAAGGACGTCATTACTCCAGCTACGCTCTTACAAAAGCAGAGAAGGAAATATTTTTTGAATGTCTGAGCAGTATCAAGGTCCCGTCTGGCTTCTCCTCCAATATAAAGGGAATAATAAATATGGAGAAGAAAACATTCCAGAACCTGAAGTCTCATGACTGTTACGTGATAATGACACAGTTGCTTCCGATTGCATTGAGAGGGCTTCTACCGGAAAATGTTCGACTGCCCATTGTGAAGCTATGTGCATTCCTCAATGCAATTTCTCGTAAGGTAATAAATCCAGAAATTCTACCGAGGTTGCGTAATGATGTGGTCCAATGTCTCGTTAGTTTTGAGCTGGTGTTCCCACCATCCTTCTTCAATATTATGACACATCTCCTCGTTCACCTGGTCGATGAGATTTGCATTCTCGGTCCTGTGTTTCTACACAATATGTTCCCCTTCGAGAGGTTCATGGGAGTCTTAAAGAAATATGTTCATAACCGTGCTAGGCCGTAAGGAAGCATCTCCAAGGGCTATGGAACAGAGGAGGTCATTGAATTCTCGTGTTGAATTTATTCCCGACCTTAAGACGATTGGTGTTCCCGAATCGCGGCATGAAGGAGACTAAGTGGAAAAGGCACGCTAGGAAGGAAATCAATGATATGTAGGGACGGGATTTCTTTGACTCAAGCACACTACACGCTTCTACAAAGTTCCACCTTGGTGGCTCCGTATATCGGTGACCACAAGAACTTTCTACGCTCCCAACCCGGGCGCTCGAACGATTGGATTAGACGTGAACACATGTCGGCTTTCGGCGGTTGGTTGCAAAAACATCTCCTGAATAACAAAGATATTGAAGGTCAGTTGTACTTGCTGGCCCAGACACCATCTTCGACTGTAGTGACTTTCCAAGGGTACGAGATAAATGGGAATACATTTTACACGATCGCCCAAGATAAAAAGAGCACCAACCAAAACAGTGGTGTCCGGTTTGATGCAATAATGAATGAAGGCCCAAATGACACATATTATGGTTACATAGAGGATATATGGGAACTTGACTATGGACCTTTTTTTAAGGTCCCTTTGTTTAGGTGCAAATGGGTCAACAAAACAGGAGGCGGGGTTCAGGTAGACAAGTTGTATGGAATGACAACAGTGGATCTCAACAATCTTGGGTATAGAGACGAACCATTCGTCCTAGCCAAGGATGTGGCCCAGGTTTTCTATGTGAAGGATATGTCTACCAAACCAAGAAAAAGGAAACATAAGGAAACAAATACATCAAACGATGAGCCAAAGTGCCACATAGTTCTTTCTGGAAAAAGAAACATCGTGGGAGTGGAGGACAAGACAGACATGTCAGAAGATTATAATCAGTTTGATGAAATTCCACCCTTCAGAGTGAACGTTGATCCAAGCATCAAGTTAAATGATGAAGATGCTCCATGGTTACGGCCGAAGAAGATTAAATGATGAAGATGCTCCATCATCAAGTTAATTGAAGAATGTTCATGGCACAAATGAGTATCTCAACATGGCAATCAATTTCCCATTTATTTTTGTGTAATCATGTAACTGTATGTAAGATATTAAAAGTGGAGATGCGCCACGGGAGATTTCCCAACCCTTTCGCCAACACTGTTAGATGAGATGTAGTCGTTCAGGGGCTTGCAGGAAAAAAATTCCAAGGCGCAGTTTCTGAAGATGCCGTAGGGCGTGTGCACCAACGACATCTTCGAGAAACTGCGCCACGGGAGATTTCCCAACCCTTTCCCCAACACTGTTAGATGAGATGTAGTCGTTCAGGGGCTTGCAGGAAAAAATTCCAAGGCGCAGTTTCTGAAGATGACGTAGGGCGTGTGCACTTACGACATCTTCGAGAAACTGCACCACGGGAGATTTCCCAACCCTTTCCCCAACACTGTTAGATGAGATGTAGTCGTTTAGGGGCTTGCAGGGAAAAATTCCGAGGAGCAGCTTCCGAAGATGTCGTAGGGCGTGTGCACCAACGACATCTTCGAGACGCTGCGCCACGGGAGATTTCCCAACCCTTCCCTTCATCCATGGGAATGAAACTCTGCTTGGCTTGTTGATCTGCTTGGCAAGGCGTATCGATGCTCCTTTTATAGGCACGGCACCTCTTCTACTTTGTCTTTTTCCTTCGACAGGGCGTCGTGCGCTACATGCTTTATCTCATCGAGCAGTGCGTCCACCCATGCATTCTTATCCTGCCGACATCTTTAGTCCCGGTTGTACCCACCAGCCGGGACTAATGGTTACCCACACGTCCTTATCCCACCGACAGTTTTGTTAGATGACACAAAAAAGGATCTTTAGTCCCGGTTGTACCCACCAGCCGGGACTAAAGGTTACCCACACGTCCTTATCCCACCGACAGTTTTGTTAGATGACACAAAAAAGGATCTTTAGTCGCGGTTGTACCCACCAGCCGGGACTAAAGGTTACCCACACGTCCTTATCCCACCGACAGTTTTGGGCGCCACTGCGTTCCCGCCTATTTTTCTTCCCGCGCTTTCCACTGCTTCCCGCCTCCGTCCTCCCGCCATTTTTTCACTATATATATGTTGGCTTGGCCTCCATTTACATATCACATCTAGACTCATATCTGCAAACCTCATCACCAGGTCACATGGCTTCCATCGTATCTCTAACCCTCCGGGAGGCGGAGGCGCTTTGCGCGTCGAACTACCCCTGCCCGCCGGGCTACCGCGTCCCTACCGGCGGGTTGCTGAGCTGCCGGAGGCGTACCGGTCCCTCCTGTCCCTCTAGGTGTGGCGCGCGAGATGGCCATCACGAACCACTACTACTTCGAGCTCACGCGAGCAGCGGAGGAATCCCTGGCATCCCGACTACAGCCCGACTTGGGAAAGCTTCTTCATCAATCGGCGTGAGAGGGCGCTCGCCAGGCACGAGGAGGGCGGCCCGCCTCCTTCGAACTTCAACGAGGCCGGCCGTCGGCTGTGGTGGCGTGACCGGACTCTCCAGGGCGTCATGGCCCACCGTGGCCCCCGCCTGCGCTACCCTCAGTCCCAGCCCACGCGTGCTCTCCCGCCGAGGTTTGACTACCGCGACCCCGATGCCAGCGACGATGATGACGGCGACTACGACGACTACAGTGGCGAGTACTATAGGGCTAGGCACGAGTATGACTGAATGACTCGAACAGTCGAATCTGGCCATGTATCTTAATTAATTTTCAGTTGAGCTAGGCACGAGTACTATAGGGCTAGGCACGAGTACTATCTGGCCATGTATCTTAATTAATTTTCAGTTGAGCTAGGCACGAGTACTATAGGGCTAGGCACGAGTACTATCTGGCCATGTATCTTAATTAATTTTCAGTTGAGCTCTGTACTTTAATTCCACATGTAATCTGGCGGGAAACTTTTCTCATCATCAGCGTCTGCCACAACGACTTTATTGAAAATACAATTAAAATAGATAAACAACTAGTCTAGTCGATCTACTCGTCGTCGGAGGTTGTCTCGGTCCAAATGTCGTCCCACCGAGGGTCGTTGTCGGCCCAAGTTGTATTCGGGTTGTCGAGCTCGAACACGGCGACGGCCCGACGGTGGCGCCTGTTGGACCTGCGTTGTGCCCCGAGGTCAGCGAAGAACGCGGCGGTGTTGTCGACGTCATTGGGGAACTGCGCCCTCCACTGGCGCATCAACTCCTCGTCGTGCTCGGCGATTGCGATCCGGCGCTGCACCTGGCGGTGGCGGCGACGGTCCTCGTCGTCGACGAGGCACGGCGTCGGCGCGAGGAACTCCGCCTCCTCTAGCGATTCGACGTCTGGGAAGTTCATGTCGCACCGTGGCCGCCGAAATCGCCATGCGGCCGCGTCGTAAGCGCGCGCTGCAGCTACGGGGTGTTGTACGTGCCGAGGGTGAGCCGGAAGCCACCGGCGCGCATCTCGGCGTAGAACCTACCGCTCGGACGCGCTCGGACGCCACGGAAGCCGGACGAGCCGCGACGGCGCGGCGGCATCCCGGCGACGAATGAACGGAGGCGACGGCGACGTGTGGTTCCGCGCGCACGCGGCGCTTTATAGCACAGCGACGCGGCAAGTTTGGCGACAGGTGGCGCGGGGAAGCGGCGGGGCGTGGCACGTGGAAGCGGCGGCGACAGGTGGTGCGGGGAAGCGGCGGGGCGTGGCACGTGGAAGCGGGATCTACACGTCGCACGGCGGTGGCGGCGGGGCGAGGCACGTGGAAGCGGCGGCGACACGTGGCACGGGGAAGGGACACGTGTGGCGGTGGCGGTGGTGGCTAGTACATGGCGGTGGCGGTGGTGGGCAGTACACGGCGGTGGCCCGTACATGGCGGTGACGGTGGTGGCCAGGCGGTGGCGGTGGCGACGGTGGCCTGTACATGGCGGTGGCGGTGGTGGGCAGTACACGGCGGTGGCCCGTACATGGCGGTGACGGTGGTGGCCAGGCGGTGGCGGTGGCGACGGTGGCCTGTACATGGCGGTGGCGGTGGTGGGCAGTACACGGCGGTGGCCCGTACATGGCGGTGACGGTGGTGGCCAGGCGGTGGCGGTGGCGACGGTGGCCAGTACACGGCGGTGGCGACGGTGGCCAGTACACGGCGGTGGCGACGGTGGCCTGTACATGGCGGTGGCGGTGGTGGGCAGTACACGGCGGTGGCCCGTACATGGCGGTGACGGTGGTGGCCAGGCGGTGGCGGTGGCGACGGTGGCCAGTACACGGCGGTGGCGACGGTGGCCTGTACATGCATGGCGGTGGCGGCGGTGGACACGTGTGGCAGTGCGGTGGCTTTTTTTTCATTTGAAATAAGGCGGGAATGAAACTTTTTTAAAAAAGTGGCCTTTGGACCCGGTTTGTAATACAAACCGGGACTAAAGGCCTTTTATGCGCGCGCAGCGAAAACGCAGCAAAAAAGACCTTTAGTCCCGGTTTGTATTACAAACCGGGACCAAAGGGGGGCCTTTGGTCCCGGTTTGTAACACGAACCGGGACGAAAGGGTGGCCAGTATATAACTGCATACTTCGTCTCCGCGTGGAGATCAATCGCGCGGAGACGACGGAACGACGCCGCCAGGCTGCCCCGCCCGCGACTGCCGCCCACCGCGCCGCTGCCCACCGCTCGCCGTCGCGCGCCCGCCTCCGCTCGCCGTCGCGCGCCCTCCTCCGCCGCCGTCCGCGCGCCACGCCCGCGCCGCTGTTGTCCGCGCGCGTCCGCCCGCCGCCGTCCGCCGCGCCCAGGCCCGCGCCCGTCGCCTTTTTCTCCTCCGCCCGCGTCGCCGTCCACCGTGCCGCCGTCGCCGTCCGCCGCGCGCCTCCTCTCCGCCGGCGCCAAGGTGAGCCCCGGCCACACCCTTTTTTTTTAATTTTTTAGATTTTTAGATTATTGTTTGTATTAGAAATTGTTAGATTTTTAGATTTTTAGAAATTTTGGATTATTGTTAGTATTAGAAATTGTTAGTATTAGAAATTGTTAGTATTAGAAATTGTTAGTATTAATTAGAAATTGTTAGATTATTGTTAGTATTAGAAATTGTTAGTATTAGAAATTGTTAGATTATTTTTTAGATTTTTAGATTATTGTTAGTATTAGATCCTTTTAGATTATTAGTATTAGATTTTTAGATTGTTAGTATTAGATTTTTAGAAATAGTTAGTAAACTATTTTTTAGAAATAGTTAGTAAAGTATTTTTTAGAAATAGTTAGTAAAAAGTTACAATAATCCGTGGCGGTGCCCCTACCGGCGCCCGTGGTTGTGCCGCCGCGACATAGTGCCGACGCCCCTGCCGGTGCCGAGTTCGTGGTGGTGCCCCTACCGGCGCCCGTGGCTATGCCGCCGCGACATAGTGCCGACGCCCCTGCCGGGTTAAAAGTAGTGAATTTATTTTTTAATTTATGTTAACGTTGGTACATATATATATGATTTATTTTCGTAGCTACGATGCCGCGACAGCCGCCGCGCCGTGGTCTGACTCTTCTAGAGGAGATGGAGCAGATGGGGGAGGTCCGGGACTGGGCTCCGCCGGGGTGGCACTGGGAGGTCTTAGCTTCCGGGTCGCGCACCTTGGTGCGGAATCCGGGTCCCGTTGTCGACCCGGATATTCTTTGGTGGAGGTCTTATGGGCCACGGTCGTTTCAGAGGGAGCCGGCCCCGCCGGAGGAGGTAGCTCAGCGCATTGAAGCGGAGGACCAGCACGTTCGCCGTTACATGTACGCGTTAGACAACATGTATAGGACCGGATGGAGCGTTATGTGGGGATCTCATGTTAGCTATGCTCCCGTTGTTGTTCCGTGGCTTTGGGGGTACACCCAGCGCGGCTCAGGACCCGGTCGGCGCCCTCTAGGATCCGGTCTACGCGGTTGAGTGGTTGTAGTAGTGATTGATGTATTAGGGTTAAATAAACATGAACCCGATTGATACGTCCAAAACGTATCTACTTTCCCGAGCACTTTTGCTATTGTTTTGCCTCTAATTTGTGTATTTTGGATACAACTAACACGGACTAACGCTGTTTTCAGCAGAACTGTTCTGGTGTCTCGTTTTTGTGCAGAAATCAAACTTTCGGGAAAATCCTCGGAATTTATGCAGAAGGCCCTATTTTCCCAGAAGACTGACGGAGCCAGAAGGACAAGTCAGGTGGAGGCCCGAGGGCCCCACACCATAGGGCGGCGCGGCCCAAGGGGGGCCCGCGCGGCCATGTGGTGTGGCCCCCTCGGCCGGCCTCCGACGCCCTCCTTCGGACTATATATTGCCTTCGACCTAAAAACGCACGGAGAGAAGTCGAAGTCGCCAGAAAGCCTCCAGAACGCCGCCACATCGCGAAACTCCGTCGCGGGAGCCAGAAGTCTCCGTTCTGGCACTCCGCCGGGACGGGGAATTGGAGGAGATCATCGCCATCATCACCACCGACGCCTCTCCATCAACCAGCCATGCTTTCCCCATCCATGTGTGAGTAATTCCCCCACTGTAGGCCGAAGGGGATGGTAGGGATTGGATGAGATTGGTCATGTAATAGCATAAGATTGTTAGGGCATAGTGCCTAGTGTCCGTAATTGGTACTTTGATGATATTGTTGCAACTTGTTATGCTTAATGCTTGTCACTAGGGCCCGAGTGCCATGATCTCAGATCTGAACATATTATTGTTTCATCATGATATTCATTGTTTATGGTCTTATCTGCAAGTTGTATACACATGTCGCTGTCCGGAACCGATGGCCCCGAAGTGACAGAAATCGGGACAACCGGAGGGAATGGTAGTGACGTGAGGATCACATGTGTTCACGGAGTGCTAATGCTTTGCTCCGGTACTCTATTAAAAGGAGTACCTTAATATCCAGTAGTTTCCCTTGAGGCCCGGCTGCCACCGGCTGGTAGGACAAAAGATGTTGTGCAAGTTTCTCATTGCGAGCACGTACGACTATAATTGGAACACATGCCTATTGATTGCTTTGTACTTGGACACCGTATTATTATTATCTGCAAATGCCCTGCTATGATTGTTACATGAGTTTCTCTCATCCATGCAACGCCCGTCATCCGTCCCCGTGCCTACAGTATTTTAATCCTGCTGTTTACTATAATCACTACTGCTGTCTTTGTTACTCTGCTGCTGTTATTTCACTATCGCTCATCGCTATAAAATTGTTACTACTGATAAACTCTTGCGAGCAAGTCTGTTTCCAGGTGCAGCTGAATTGACAACTCCGCTGTTAAGGCTTCCAAGTGTTCTTTGTCTCCCCTTGTGTCGAATCAATAAATTGGGTTATACTACCCTCGAAGACTGCCGTGATCCCCTATACTTGTGGGTTATCAAGACTGTTTTCTGGCGCCGTTGCCGGGGAGCATAGCTTTATTTGGAAGTTCACTTGGATTGATATTGTTCGCTGCAAATTCTCCATCATGGGTAAAGCTCGCGATTCTAAAGTCGCCATATTACCATCCACTACAAGAAAAGGTACAACTCTGAGTACCTCTGCTACACTTGATTCACCATCTGTGATAAGTCAACTTGTTTCACCGCCACAAGCTGGTACGTCTGCTGAATCTGAAAACTCTCATAATATTGATAATGTTTCTACTGTGCTTGATGATAGTGGTTCATTGGGATCCTTTCTAGATGCTACAATTGCTTGGTCTAGACAAATTGAAAATGCTGAAACTCCTGATGAAAATGCCACTACACCTGTTAATTCACCTGAACTTGATTATTCTAGTGATGATCCTGATGAAGATTATGTGGAGCTTAATGATGATTTTATTGATAAATGCAATTCTATTACTGATGCAAGAAACATTAAAAAGTTTCTCGCACAATATACTGTTAGACATAAGCTATCTCCTGATCCTGAATTTGCCACATCTCCTATATGCATTAAGGATAAAGATTATGATTTTTCTCTTGATCTATCTCATATAGCTATTGTAGAGAAAACACCCTTTTGTGGTACTGAAAAAGAAAGTGCTGTAGAACACATGATTGAACTTTCTTCTATGAGTAGCTTGTTTTCTGATGATATCAAGATGCGTACTTACTTTGTCGCTAAAATTTTTCCTTTCTCATTAAAGGATGATGCTAAAACTTGGTATAATAATTTGCCTCCTGGTTCTATTAAAAATCCAACTGAGTTGCGTGATGTTTTCTTTCGAAAATACTTTCCTGCTAGTGCTCAACATGCTGCTTTACAGAGAATCTACAGATTTGATCAGGGAGATGAAGAGAAATTGCCTGCTGCATGGGCAAGATTTTGTTCTCTTATCAGAGCCAGACCTGGACATGATTTGGAAAAGAATGATCTACTTGATATATTTTATAGTGGACTAACCATTGAATCTAGAGCATATTTGGATAGTTGTGCTGGTTGTGTTTTCAGGAAAAGAACTCCAGATGAAGCTGAAGATTTATTGGCTAGAATAAGCCGGAATCATGATGATTGGGAAACACCTGAACCAACTCCAACGCCAATATTGAAGAAGAGGGGTTTAATTGAATTGAATGATGAAGATATGCGGGAAGCTAAGAAGTCTCTCAAGGAGAAAGGTATTAAATCCGAAGATGTGAAGAATCTACCTCCCATAGAAGATATATGTGAGATAATTCCCCCTTCACCCATGATTGAGGTAAACTCCCTTCAACGCTTTACTAGGGAAGATATTCCGTATTCAAAACCTCCTGCGCAATGCTTAGATGAGTTTGATAATTATATTGTTAAGCAAGAAAATTTTAATATGAGAGTAGAGAATCATCCAATGGAAAATTCCCAAGCTATTAGCAATTTGCATGATATTGTGGAGAGAACCTCCAATGATGTTAAGGTGCTTGTTAAACATTTTCAAATGATTCAAACTCAAATTGATCAACTCACTAAAGTGCAAAATGATTTGCTAAATAATAATTCTAAAGAGAAACATGCTTATGAAGTAACAACTAGATGTGGTGTCTCTAACCAGGATCCTCTATATCCTGAAGGGCACCCCAAAAGAATTGAACAAGATTCTCAACGCATTGAACCTAGTGCTCATTCTAAGAAGAAAAAGAAGAAGAAACATAAAAATGTTGTAGAATCCTCTGAACCTGTTAATGATCCTAATATTATTTCTATTTCCGATGCTGAAACTGAAAGTGGTAATGAACATAATAATGATAATGATAATGATAAGAATGATGCTTCTGATAAAGAAGAGGTAGAAGATGAACCTGAAAAGCATGCTAAAAATAAAAAGTATACTAAAGAAGATTTTATTGCTAAGAAACATGGTAATGAAAGAGAACCTTGGGTGCAAAAGCAAATGCCTTTTCCTGCTAAGAAATTAAAATCAAAGGAAGAAGAACACTATAATAAATTTTGCGATTGGATGAAACCCTTATTCTTGCAAATCCCTTTGACTGATGCTATTAAATTGCCTCCTTATTCAAAGTATATGAAAGATATTGTTACTAACAAAAGGAAAATCCCCAATGAGGAAATTTCCACTATGCTTGCTAATTACTCTTTCAATGGCAAAGTGCCAAAGAAGTTGGGCGACCCAGGTATACCTACTATTCCTTGTTCTATCAAGAATAATTATGTTAAAACTGCTCTATGTGACTTGGGAGCCGGTGTTAGTGTTATGCCTTTTTCTCTTTATAAGAGACTTTATCTAGATAAGTTGATACCTACTGATATATCTTTGCAAATGGCTGATAAATCTACTGCTATTCCTGTTGGTATATGTGAGGATGTTCCTGTTCAAGTTACTACTAACTGCTTGATATTAACTGATTTTGTTGTGTTGGAAATGCCTGAAGATGATAATATGTCTATTATTCTTGGGAGACCTTTTCTTAACACCGCAGGGGCTGTTATTGATTGCAATAAAGGAAAGGTTACTTTCAATGTTGATGATAAGGAGCATACTGTCTATTTCCCAAAGAAGATTGATTAAGTATGTGGAGTCAATACTATTTCTAATGTGAGAACTATCAAAGTTGGAACTATCGATTGTCCTATATATGAGCCTAAAGAAGGTTATCAAAATCTTATGATTGGATCCATATCGATACAAATCAAGGTAACATGATTGATTTGAGGTTTATTTCTTCTTATGTTATGTAAAAATTATTCGGTGGCAAGACTTGATCAACCTTGTTAACGAATACTTTTTATATGCATAGAGGAGGTAAACAACATCTCTTTCTTCCTCCACTTGTCTTATTTGTTGTAGCACTTTTGAATTGCAAAGTTCCTTAGTTAATTAGAGTTTTCAAAAAAATTCCTGGCCAGTAATAATAAACTTAATACCCAGAAATGTGCATTTTTCAAAGTTTTCAAAAATTCACGAAAATTATACCGTTGGTCCTATTTTTCGAAGAGGCACCTGGGAGCACCAGAGGATGACCTGTGGGGCACCCCAGGGTGCCACACCACCAGCCGGCGCGGCCAAGGAGGGGGGCGCGCCACCCTGTGGTGTGGGCCCCTCCTTGCCCCACTACTTCATCTCTTTCTCCCAGAATCTTCTCTCTCCCGAAAAAACTTGAACCAGCTTTCTCTCACTCGCGTTTTTGCTCAAGAGCTCAGGATTTTTCGATCTCTTTGCTCAGCCCAGATTTCTGTCTGAAATTTGGCACATTTGCTCTCCGGTATGTGACTCCTCCGCCTATCCAAGTAGAATTTTGTTTGGTTGAGTATATCTTGAATATTTTGCTGCTGTAGGTAACATGTTTAGTGAGCTTGCATGCTTGTTCTAAGTTGTATAAACTAGTTTTGATGCGTGATTAGTACTCTAGCAAGTTCCTATAGTAGTTCCCCTTGATTATATGTCACCAAATCAAATTTTATATTGTTTGTTGAAAATTTCAGAAAATGGAGTGGAATAGATATCAACTTAACCAACAAGAATTGGAGGTCCAACAAGTCATGAGAGTGAACCGTGAAGAGGGAGTATACCCCTCTTACTACCCGTGCGCGGATTTCATGAGAAGCGCGGGAATATTGGAAGATATTCAGAGTCTAATTTCTCGTGCAGGGCTGAGTGATTTTGTTGAAGGAGAGCCAAGCCAATATGCGAAATTAACTATGTCTGTTGTGCAGGACTTTAAGTTCAATTGGTCGCGATCTAACCCCATGGTTCAATATAAGATTTATAATAAAACTGTCAACTTGCCATTCAGTGATTTTTGTGCAGCAATTAGAGTACCGCAATGGGGGTCATGCGAGAAGATAAGGGGATCGCTGCAAGAACTCTTAAGCCTCTTCAAGATGATTTGCTATGGAAGAAGTTTCTCAGAGGATAGTGGTAAAATCACTAGCATTCAGCTCCCGTCTATCCGCTACTTTGCCTATTTCATTACTAAATGCGTTCTTGCTAGAAGGATTGGTGGTAAACTATCTATCCCGGATTTAGCTTTTCTAGCTGCGGCACTGCAAGGTAGTAGGACTTATAATTTGGGAGCATTGATAGCTTATAGACTTGCTACTAACCGTGTGAAAGGTGGAATTTGTGGAGGTCTCATCGCCTCTCGTTTACTAGCTTTGCATAATGTAGAACCTCATCATCTTGACATTCCACTTTCCATAGAAAAACTTGACATAGTCTCTATGATTAGACATGAATTTGTTTCTGACTCCTCCAACTTGGGTAACCTGTTTTACAAGATGACATTTTATAAGAAAGTCTGGAGAATAACTAAGAAAACTGAGAAACTAGTAAGATTGCCTGCGCCTGTTCTGTTTAACCTTGATTCCAGGGAAGATTGGTCGGTCACAGAAGGTGCACTGAATGCACACATAGAGGGAGGAGGCCATCATGCAAGAGACAACACGGAGGAGGCCGAGGAACACCTTGACTCATCATCCGATGCAGCAAGTTCCTCGCATCAACATGTTGGATATGTGGAGCCTCCACGCTTTTCTTCTGCACAGGAACTTTACTATGACTACGCCATGAATTATCCACCGGCGAGGAACAGCGACCCTCGTTGGGGTTGAACTCCACTTAGGCCAAAAGCCTAAGCTTGGGGGGAGGTATACCGGCATCACTCATTCTTTGCATATTATGATTGCTGGATACTTGTATATACTTGTTTTGTTTGTTTGAGTGGTTTTCTAATGAGAGGGAGATGATATTTGGGGAAGTGCTGCCTGAAAACAGATTCTGGACTGTTACCGTAAAAATTCTCAAAAATAGCCAGAACAGTATTTTGCGAAGCCAATTTTTGTGCATGTTCCCCAGGTTGTTATCTAACTTTCATTAGTTGAACACTTTTCTATTTGAGCAGTGGAAGAATTTATTACAAATCGGGTACTGTACTGCTGTCAAGTTTGACGAATTTCTGCTGCTTTGTGTTTATGTGAGTTTTCTAGTTTGCTATTTCTTGTTTTTGCTTTGTTTCCTTTCCAAAACACAAAAAGACCAAAAATATTTCTGTTGTTTCTCTTCACCATTTGTTTGCTTTGGTTTCTTGCATTTGTTTCGCTTTATTTGCTATTGCTAGTTTGCTACAAGAAAACCCAAAAAGATTTTGCTTAGTTTGCTTGTTTCTCTTTGTTCTTGTTTCTAATTCGAAAACACCAAAAATATTTGCTGTTCTTCTTTGGTTTGTAAAGTTCATCTTGAGTTCAATGGTCTTCGGTGGCTGGAGCGTGGTTTTCATTTCATATTATCCAAGCTACACAAGTGAAAGGCAATAATGACGATCTACGACAATTGGATTGTGGTGAGAGGCTGGTATGAACTCTATTTATTTTCATTTTTGTACATATACTCATCCATGTGAGCATGCTTAGTTGGTTCATGTGAGGTATATGTTATTTGAGAAAGTCTAGTAGTATATGATCTCTCATGTTTAGCTCCAATCTATTAATATGAGTAGCATGTCATGGATGTTTGCTTGCATTGTTTTATTCATAAGTAGGTGTGGCATTGTGGTATCCTCCTCTGAATAATTCATTTATATCGACTTGGCACATGCTCACGCATGCATATGACTGAACCAAAGTCAATTAAGCCTCGATGATTTATATTGCTTCAGAGTTTTTGTATCACTTTTATGTCTCCGTTAATTTATTTTGCCGCAAGCATGATTATGACAGTTACTGCTCTCTTGATTTGTCGCTCCCTAGTCTATTGCTAGCCTTCACTTGTACTGAGCGGGAACGCTGCTCGTGCTTCCAAATACCTGAAAACCAAGTTGTTCCAAAGTGTCCACTGATACGTCTCCGACGTATCGATAATTTCTTATGTTCCATGCCACATTATTGATGTTATCTACATGTTTTATGCACACTTTATGTCATATTCGTGCATTTTCTGGAACTAACCTATTAATAAGATGCCGAAGTGCCAGTTGCTGTTTTCTGCTGTTTTTGGTTTCAGAAATCCTAGTAAGGAAATATTCTCGGAATTGGACGAAATCAACGCCCAGGGGCCTATTTTTCCACGAAGCTTCCAGAAGTCCGAAGACGAAACGAAGAGGGGCCACGAGGCAGCCAGAGCATAGGGCGGCGCGGCCCCTGCCCTGGCCGCGCGGCCCTATGGTCTGGGCCCCTCGCGCCGCCTCTTGACCTACCCTTCCGCCTACTTAAAGCCTCCGTGACGAAACCCCCAGTACCGAGAGCCACGATACGGAAAACCTTCCAGAGACGCCGCCAACGCCGATCCCATCTTGGGGGATCCAGGAGATCGCCTCCGGCACCCTGCCGGAGAGGGGAATCATCTCCCGGAGGACTCTACGCCGCCATGGTCGCCTCCGGTGTGATGTGTGAGTAGTCTACCCCTGGACTATGGGTCCATAGCAGTAGCTAGATGGTTGTCTTCTCCCCATTGTGCTATCATTGTCGGATCTTGTGAGCTGCCTAACATGATCAAGATCATCTATCTGTAATTCTATATGTTGCGTTTGTTGGGATCCGATGAATAGAGAATACTTGTTATGTTGATTATCAAAGTTATATCTATGTGTTGTTTATGATCTTGCATGCTCTCCGTTACTAGTAGATGCTCTGGCCAAGTAGATGCTTGTAACTCCAAGAGGGAGTACTTATGCTCGATAGTGGGTTCATGCTCGCATTGACACTGGGACAAAGGATGTGAGAAAGTTCTAAGGTTGTGTTGTGCTGTTGCCACTAGGGATAAAACATTGATGCTATGTCTAAGGATGTAGTTGTTGATTACATTACGCACCATACTTAATGCAATTGTCTCGTTGCTTTGCAACTTAATACCGGAGGGGGTTCGGATGATAACTTTGAAGGTGGACTTTTTAGGCATAGATGCAGTTGGATGGCGGTCTATGTACTTTGTCGTAATGCCCAATTAAATCTCACTATACTCATCATGATATGTATGTGCATGGTCATGCTCTCTTTATTTGTCAATTGCCCAACTGTAATTTGTTCACCCAACATGCTGTTTGTCTTATGGGAGAGACACCTCTAGTGAACTGTGGACCCCGGTCCAATTCTCTTTACTGAAATACAATCTACTGCAATACTTGTTCTACTATTTTCTGCAAACAATCATCTTCCACACAATACGGTTAATCCTTTGTTACAGCAAGCCGGTGAGATTGACAACCTCACTGTTTCGTTGGGGCAAAGTACTTTGGTTGTGTTGTGCAGGTTCCACGTTGGCGCCGGAATCCCTCGTGTTGCGTCGCACTACATATCGCCGCCATCAACCTTCGACGTGCTTCTTGACTCCTACTGGTTCGATAAACCTTGGTTTCTTACTGAGGGAAACTTGCTGCTGTACGCATCACACCTTCCACTTGGGGTTCCCAACGAGCGTGTGCTTTACGCGTCATCAAGCTAAATTTCTGGCGCCGTTGCCGGGGAGATCAAGACACGCTGCAAGGGGAGTCTCCACTTCTCAATCTCTTTACTTTGTTTTTGTCTTGCTTAGTTTTATTTACTACTTTGTTTGCTGCACTAAATCAAAATACAAAAAAATTAGTTGCTAGTTTTACTTTATTTGCTATCTTGTTTGCTATATCTAAAACACAAAAAAATTAGTTACTTGCATTTACTTTATCTAGTTTGCTTTATTTACTGTTGCTAAAATGGCCAACCCTGAAAATACTAAGTTGTGTGACTTCACAACCACAAATAATAATGATTTCTTATGCACACCTATTGCTCCACCTGCTACTACAGCAGAATTCTTTGAAATTAAACCTGCTTTACTGAATCTTGTTATGCGAGAGCAATTTTCAGTGTTAGTTCGATGATGTTGCTGCCCATCTTAATAATTTTGTTGAACTATGTGAAATGCAAAAATATAAAGATGTAGATGGTGATATTATTAAACTAAAATTGTTCCCTTTCTCATTAAGAGGAAGAGCTAAAGATTGGTTGCTATCTACTAAGAATAGTATTGATTCATGGACTAAATGCAAGGATGCTTTTATTGGTAGATATTATCCCCCTGCTAAAATTATATCTTTGAGAAGTAGCATAATGAATTTTAAACAATTAGATACTGAACATGTTGCTCAAGCTTGGGAAAGAATGAAATCTCTGGTTAAAAATTGCCCAACCCATGGACTGACTACTTGGATGATCATCCAAACCTTCTATGCAGGACTAAATTTTTCTTCACGGAATTTATTGGATTCAGCTGCTGGAGGTACCTTTATGTCCATCACTCTTGGTGAAGCAACAAAGCTTCTTGATAATATGATGATCAACTACTCTGAATGGCACACGGAAAGAGCTCCACAAGGTAAGAAGGTAAATTCTGTCGAAGAAACCTCTTCCTTGAGTGATAAGATTGATGCTATTATGTCTATGCTTGTGAATGATAGGACTAATATTGATCCTAATAATGTTCCATTAGCTTCATTGCTTGCACAAGAAGAACATGTTGATGTGAACTTCATTAAAAATAATAATTTCAACAACAATGCTTACCGGAACAATTCTAGTAACAACTATAGGCCATATCCTTATAATAATGGCAACGGCTATGGTAATTCTTATGGGAATTCTTACAACAATAATAGGAATTCACCCCCTGGAGTTGAAGCCATGCTTAAAGAATTTATTAGTACACAAACTGCTTTTAACAAATCTGTTGAAGAAAAGCTTGGGAAAATTGATATACTTGCTTCTAAAGTCGATAGTCTTGCTGCTGATGTTGATCTTTTGAAATCAAAAGTTTTTCCTAATGGAAATCATCATGACAAAATTACTACTACAGCAAATGCCATCCAAGTTAGAATTAATGAGAATATAAGATTAATGGCTGAACTGCGTGCTAGGTGGGATAGAGAAGAAAATGAAAAACTAGCTAAAGAGAAGAATGTAGCTAAAGTTTGGACTATTACCACCACTTGTAATGCTAATGCTACACATGTTGCTGCACCTCCTACTAATACTAATAAAAGAATTGGTGTTAGCAATGTTTCCACTTCTAATGCGAAGCGAGAAACCGCCTCTGAAACTGCTAAAGCCGCTGAAAACTGCTCGTGATAAAGCTGCTGAAATTTTTTCCAACATTGGGGATGATGATCCCATTGCTTTAGATTATAATGGTTTGAATTTTGATGATTTCCACATCTCTGAAGTTATAAAGTTCTTGCAAAAACTTGCTAAAAGTCCTAATGCTAGTGCTATAAATTTGGCCTTTACACATCATATTACAAATGCTCTCATAAAAGCTAGAGAAGAGAAACTAGAGCGCGAAGCCTCTATTCCTAAAAAGCTAGAGGATGGTTGGGAGCCCATCATTAAGATAAAGGTTAAAGATTTTGATTATAATGCTTTATGTGATCTTGGTGCAAGTATTTCTGTTATGCCTAAGAAAATTTATAATATGCTTGACTTGCCACCGCTGAAAAATTGTTATTTAGATGTTAATCTTGCTGATCATTCTACAAAGAAACCTTTGGGTAAAGTTGATAATGTTCGCATTACCGTTAACAATAACCTTGTTCCCGTTGATTTTGTTGTCTTGGATATTGAATGCAATGCATCTTGTCCCATTATATTGGGAAGACCTTTTCTTCGAACTGTTGGTGCTATCATTGATATGAAGGAAGGTAATATAAAATATCAATTTCCTCTCAAGAAAGGTATGGAACACTTCCCTAGAAAGAGAATGAAGTTACCTTTTGATTCTATTATGAGAACAAATTATGATATTGACACTTCGTCTCTCGATAATACTTGATACACACTTTCTGCGCCTAGCTGAAAGGCGTTAAAGAAAAGCGCTTATGGGAGACAACCCATGTTTTTACCTACAGTACTTTGTTTTTATTTTGTGTCTTGGAAGTTGTTTACTACTGTAGCAACCTCTCCTTATCTTAGTTTAGTGTTTTATTGTGCCAAGTTAAGCCGTTGATAGAAAAGTAAGTACTAGATTTGGATTACTGCGCAGTTCCAGATTTCTTTGCTGTCACGAATCTGGGTCTACCTCCCTGTAGGTAGCTCAGAAAATTCAGCCAATTTACGTTCATGATCCTCAGATATGTACGCAACTTTCATTCAATTTGAGCATTTTCATTTGAGCAAGTCTGGTGCCATTTTAAAATTCGTCAATACGAACTGTTCTGTTTTGACAGATTCTGCCTTTTATTTCGCATTGCCTCTTTTGCTATGTTGGATGAATTTCTTTGATCCACTAATGTCCAGTAGCATTATGCAATGTCCAGAAGTGTTAAGAATGATTGTGTCACCTCTGAATATGTTAATTTTTATTGTGCACTAACCCTCTAATGAGTTGTTTCGAGTTTGGTGTGGAGGAAGTTTTCAAGGATCAAGAGAGGAGTATGATGCAACATGATCAAGGAGAGTGAAAGCTCTAAGCTTGGGGATGCCCCGGTGGTTCACCCCTGCATATATTAAGAAGACTCAAGCGTCTAAGCTTGGGGATGCCCAAGGCATCCCCTTCTTCATCGACAACATTATCAGGTTCCTCCCCTGAAACTATATTTTTATTCCATCACATCTTATGTGCTTTTTCTTGGAGCGTCGGTTTGTTTTTGTTTTTGTTTTGTTTGAATAAAATGGATCCTAGCATTCACTTTATGGGAGAGAGACACGCTCCGCTGTTGCATATGGACAAGTATGTCCTTGGTTTCTACTCATAGTATTCATGGCGAAGTTTCTCCTTCGTTAAATTGTTATATGGTTGGAATTGGAAAATGATACATGTAGTAATTGCTATTAATGTCTTGGGTAATGTGATACTTGGCAATTGTTGTGCTCATGATTAAGCTCTTGCATCATATGCTTTGCACCCATTAATGAAGAAATACATAGAGCATGCTAAAATTTGGTTTTCATATTTGGTTTCTCTAAGGTCTAGATAATTTCTAGTATTGAGTTTGAACAACAAGGAAGACGGTGTAGAGTCTTATAATGTTTTCAATATGTCTTTTATGTGAGTTTTGCTGCACCGGTTCATCCTTGTGTTTGTTTAAATAAGCCTTGCTAGCCTAAACCTTGTATCGAGAGGGATTACTTCTCATGCATCCAAAATCCTTGAGCCAACCACTATGCCATTTGTGTCCACCATACCTACCTACTACATGGTATTTTCCGCCATTCCAAAGTAAATTGCTTAAGTGCTACCTTTAAAATTCCATCATTCACCTTTGCAATATATAGCTCATGGGACAAATAGCTTAAAAACTATTGTGGTATTGAATATGTAATTATGCACTTTATCTCTTATTAAGTTGCTTGTTGTGCGATAACCATGTTCACTGGGGACGCCATCAACTACTCTTTGTTGAATTTCATGTGAGTTGCTATGCATGTCCGTCTTGTCTGAAGTAAGAGAGATCTACCACCTTATGGTTAAGCATGCATAATGTTAGAGAAGAACATTGGGCCGCTAACTAAAGCCATGATCCATGGTGGAAGTTTCAGTTTTGGACATATATCCTCAATCTCAAATGAGAAAATTATTAATTGTTGTTACATGCTTATGCATAAAAGAGGAGTCCATTATCTGTTGTCTATGTTGTCTCGGTATGGATGTCTAAGTTGAAGAATAATCAATAGCGAGAAATCCAATGCGAGCTTTCTCCTTAGACCTTTGTACAGGCGGCATAGAGGTACCCCTTTGTGACACTTGGTCAAAACATGTGCATTGTGATGATCCGGTAGTCCAAGCTAATTAGGACAAGGTGCGGGCACTATTAGTACACTATGCATGAGGCTTGCAACTTATAAGATATAATTTACATGATACATATGCTTTATTACTACCGTTGACAAAATTGTTTCATGTTTTCAAAATCAAAGCTCTAGCACAAATATAGCAATCGATGCTTTTCCTCTATGGAGGACAATTCTTTTACTTTCAATGTTGAGTCAGTTCACCTATTTCTCTCCACCTCAAGAAGCAAACACTTGTGTGAACTGTGCATTGATTCCTACATACTTGCTTATTGCACTTATTATATTACTCTATGTTGACAATATCCATGAGATATACATGTTACAAGTTGAAAGCAACCGCTGAAACTTAATCTTCTTTTGTGTTGCTTCAATGCCTTTACTTTGAATTATTGCTTTATGAGTTAACTCTTATGCAAGACTTAGTTGATGCTTGTCTTGAAGTGCTATTCATGAAAAGTCTTTGCTTTATGATTCACTTGTTTACTCATGTCATATACATTGTTTTGATCGCTGCATTCACTACATATGCTTTACAAATAGTATGATCAAGATTATGATGGCATGTCACTCCAGAAATTATCTGTGTTATCGTTTTACCTGCTCGGGACGAGCAGAACTAAGCTTGGGGATGCTGATACGTCTCCGACGTATCGATAATTTCTTATGTTCCATGCCACATTATTGATGTTATCTACATGTTTTATGCACACTTTATGTCATATTCGTGCATTTTCTGGAACTAACCTATTAACAAGATGCCGAAGTGCCAGTTGCTGTTTTCTGCTGTTTTTGGTTTCAGAAATCCTAGTAAGGAAATATTCTCGGAATTGGACGAAATCAACGCCCAGGGGCCTATTTTTCCACGAAGCTTCCAGAAGTCCGAAGACGAAACGAAGAGGGGCCACGAGGCAGCCAGAGCATAGGGCGGCGCGGCCCCTGCCCTGGCCGCGCGGCCCTATGGTCGGGGCCCCTCGCGCCGCCTCTTGACCTACCCTTCCGCCTACTTAAAGCCTCCGTGACGAAACCCCCAGTACCGAGAGCCACGATACGGAAAACCTTCCAGAGACGCCGCCAACGCCGATCCCATCTCGGGGGATCCAGGTGACAAGGTATCAACTTGTCAATGCCTATGGATTGTAGGCTAGGGTTTAGTTGGAAGTAGAGGGTAAGTAGATCTCGAAGGTTTCAGCCGAAAAGTACTCCACAATTATGAAAACTAGGGTTTGTAGACAATGATTCGATCCTTTCTTCGTCCCTCGACTCCCCCTTTATATAGGAGGTGGAGCCGAGGGGTTCGTGCTATACAAGTTACAGAGTCCGGGACGGTTTCTAACTCATCCCGCCAGATTACAGATAACACTTCCTATTACAACTCTTGACTTTCCTTGATATATCTTGGGCTCCCGAATCTTCTTATTCTTCGGGTAGTGGGCCTTCGCAAACCCCGGTACTATCTTCGGCAGGCCCATTTGGGATGCCTATGTCGGTAGCCCCCGAGATTTTGCTTGAATCGTAGAATCGGGAAAATCTCCACCGTTTATTTTAATTCGAAAGCTTCAACTTTTTTATATTTCTTCACATAAAATTCTATATTGTACAGGGATAATGGTAGTTGGGGCTAGTTCATCTGACGGATCAGGTACTAGTTAACTGCTCTAGTGGCAATCCGCAAAAACCTACTTCAAGATCACGTCCCTGGACATGATCTCGGGATACTGGTGTAAACTTCGACAGGTGCCGCTTAAGGTCTTACCATTCTGTCGAGTCCCAGTCAAATTTATCGGGTACCTAACGCGTCCGTTAGGATTTTTCTTCGTATCTGTTGATACGGATAAAGGTAGCAGAGCGCAGTCTTTGGCGATGCCACGCCCAGCAGAACGGATCTGGGGTCTTACCTTCGCAAATTTGCGGCATTCAGAAATTGATCGCAACTTCGGCGTTCTGAGAATATATTGTCGAGTGCTTTTTCGGCTGTTGGAATGGCACATTTTATCGAGTCAATTTTGACTTATATTGTTCTCCCGATGGGAGTATATGTAGAGTTAATTATAACTCGAAATATACTCTCTTGCTTTTCTATCTTTTATTTTTGAACTTCATCGGGTACGCGAACAGTGTTCCCGATGGGAGTAGCCCCCGAGGCTACAACCAAGAACTTGTGCTTGGTTGTAGGCTCGACATTTTAGTCCACCTTGTCGCTATATTGTCGTTATTTCCCAATATGATCTCTCTCTTCTTTTTTTATCTCTCGGGTGCGCGAACAGCGCTCCCGATGGGAGTAACCCCGAGGCTACAGCCAAGGACTTGTGCTTGGTTGTAGGCTCCCGCAATTTCTATATTGCCATACTCGAAATTTTACTTTTTATCGAAGTAGCCCCCGAGCGTTTGGGCAAAAACTTGTATTTGATCAAAGGCTCCCGAAGTATTTAATAATTCCTCCTGTCGCCAATCTTCTTTTATTTTTCTTGTCGACATGCTTCCCTTAAACAAAATTGCTTCATCTCTGTTTATAATCTTGATTTTTCTGCCTTGTGGGTCCATTGTTTCCACCATGTTGACACGTCGTGCAAGTGGGGGACACACGTCCTCCGCTTTTTCTGGCGCACGTACAGTAACGCCTATCTCAGTAAAAATACCTTTTTACCCTTGTATCTAGAAGATCTGTTTTCACCACACGATTTCTTCATCCAACGGCGCACTGCTTCACCCGATTCTTATATAAACCTTTCTTCAACCTCCGTTCATCCCCTCGCTTGCGCCGCTCATCTGTTCCTCTTCGCAAAAGCTTCCCCTGCGCCCAACTCTCTCTGATCATCCGCACTCACGAGCATTGCTCTGCCCATTGCCGTTGATGCCACCGCGCACGCGACTCACTCGCCACAGTACTCCGGAATCCAAGATGGCCGCCGAGGATCTTGAGTGGGAGAGATCTAAAATCTCCAACCAGGACATCAACATGCTGAAGAGGCTTGGCCTCATGAAGAAGGAAGACGCCATCCGCTTTCCCAGCGAAGAAAGCTACCCCAAGCCTCCAATGGAGTACCGGGTTAGTTTTGTTGATCACCTTATCCGTGGTCTTTCGACCCCAATTCACGATTTCCTTCGCGGCCTTCTTTTCGTTTATGGGATTCAACTGCACCAGTTGACCCCCAATTCCATCCTTCACATTTCTATTTTCATCACACTTTGCGAATGCTTCCTCGGAATCCCTCCCAATTGGGCTCTGTGGAAACGCATTTTCTGCCTCCGCCGCAATGGCTCCCATAACGTCACTTATAACATAGGTGGCGTTGTTATCTGTGTTCGTACTGATGTCGATTATTTCGACGTCAAATTTCCTGATTCTGTCCAAGGATGGCGCAAAAAGTGGCTCTACATTCACGAAGAAAGCGCCAACTCCGTTGAACACAACATAGTTCCTTTCGACGGAAGTGCCAGAATTCAGCGCCGCCGCTCCTGGGATGCCGAAGCTTCTGAGGAAGAGAAAAAGGCGACAGAGGCACTCATGTCTCGTATTCATCAGCTTCAAAACACTCGAGGCAAAGAGCTGTCTGGTGTTCAAATCACTGCCTACTTCCTTAGGATTAGAGTGCAGCCTCTTCAGGCTCGCAAAAATCCCCTTTGGACATACTCTGGCGAAAACGACGCCAACAGAATCTGCAACGATCTTTCTGTAAAAGACTTGGAGAAATTGGTTCGAAGAGTTTCTCGACTAGCCAAGAAGGATCCTATTCCCTCCTCTTGTCGAGTAGAACCATACAGTGCTTCCAATCCTCTTCCCGAGGTATTTTGTCTTCTCGAGTTTTTGTCTTGTTCTAAACTTTTCCTTGCATCTCATTGTATTGGTATCTCGCTAATTTTCTTTTGTCGCTATTTTCTTGCAGAACCATCCTACTATGTCTTCCCTTCCTCCTCTTCCTGAGGATGGAGAAGTCGAAGAACAGGCCATCGTTGCCGAAGATACTCAAGGTTCTTCTATTCCTGAAAGTGAAGTCGCGGGTTCTCACAAATCTGCGGCTTCTCACGAAAAAGAAGTTGAGTCTGAAGCCAGTGAGTCAACGCAATCCCTTCCTCCTGCTGTTTCTCCAAGGAACAAAAGGAAAAGGACTGATGCCGAGAATTCTGGCACCTCTAAGGCTGAAGAAGTTGTTCCTTCTCATCCGAAGGCAGCTTACGATCCTTATGTTGAATCCCTCGTCAGCTCGTAAGTCGTCTTTATTTCTCCTTTTTTTTTTTTTGTACTCGAAATATTTATCTTGTCTTGCTTTTTATGCTGCCGATTTTTTGATCAACAGTGATGACGAGGAAGAAGTACCAACTACTGACGTGGCTCCTCGGACAAGCACGTCACGCATCGTACTTGCTTCGTACACGCTAGTTGAAGGAGAAGAAACCTCGCCTCCTCAACAAAACGTCGTCACCACTACTCCACCATCAAGCCCCCTTGCTCCTTCACCAAAAAGGACAAGGGTTGAAAAGATTGTTGAACCTGCCCCTCAGTTGGGCAGTTCGTCGACTCTGCTCTTAGATGATGTAAGCTTGTCGACATCTATATTTTCCTTATTTTGTTTTTTTCACACCTTTTCTCTTTTTCATGCCGATGTTTCTCTTGCTGTGTTCACCTTGAACAGCCTATGATCAAAGATCTTCTCCGCATCGGTTCCCAATTTATTGGATACCGTGAATATGCTAATAGAGCCGAAGGTAACGACTTTTATACTTGTTGTTTTTCCTTGATTTTTTACTCCTGTTGCTTTTCGCGATTTTGATCTTTCTTCTCTCTCTTTTCCATATCTCGACAGAGAAACTTGCAGAGGCCAACGAACGCGCCAACGCACTTGCTCGAAAACTTGAGCAAAGTGAGGCGGCTCGCAAGAAAGCCGAACTCGCTGCTAGCAAAGCCAAGGCCGAAGCTGATGAAGCCAAGGCGAAAGCTGCTGGTGTCGAGGAACTGCAGAAAAAACTTGAGGATGCTACAGCTGCCTTGGATGAGCACAAAGCTGCGCAAGCTTCTCGTGAAGAAGGAATCCTCAAGCGCCTGAAAACTCAGAGTCGCCGCACTTTCAGTAATTTTGCTGATCCCTTCTATTTCTATGAGAATCGTTGTTTCTTGTCTTTTCACTAATGCTTTGTTTCCTTGACAGCCCAAACAAACCAGGATTTTGATCTGACGAATCCTGTCAATGACCCTGTCCTTGACGCACTTTCCTATCTGGAGCTTCATGGATCCGAGATTCGTGAAGGTGTGTCGAATGCTAGCGCAGTGTTGTCGGCATTGTTCCCCTACTTCTTCTCGAAGAAAGAGGAGCCTGCGACTTTCCTCAACCTTGCCAAGATGTTCAATACACCGGAAGACCTTGGACTGAAGATGCGCCAAGAAAATATGAAGGTTGCCGTTGAGAACACTGTCGCGTTGGTTGCTGACAGTCGACAGACTATTGACCGGATGAAAGTGGCGACACCGAGCAGATAGAGCAATCAAGATGGAGGTCGTTGATTAAGGCAGCCAAGCCCAACACGAAGAAGATCTTGGCCTATCTCGGGATCAAACCAGCGTCGACTCGTAGCTCATCAAGGCCGGAGGTCTAGTTGCATGCCTCTTTATTTTTCTTTCTATGTTTCTTTTGCTCTTGTCGCCAAAGTAGTCATTTGGCGACACGTACTTCCTTAGCTCCACTGTAATGCCCTTGTAATTATTCCAAGAGATTAATGAAAACTCTATCTTTGCTTGTTGTTTGATGTTGTCTTGTTTAAATTTCAGTTGATATTTGATAACTATACTCCATCTTCCGCTCCTTCCAATGTTTCGCCTTCTTCTTCTCGCGCGAGGAGAACTTTTGCTGATACTGCACCTGTCGACGATACCTTGTCGCAAGAACTGGATGAGCTTCGACAGCAGCTTCAGTATGCGAAGAAGCAAACACTTGTGATGATGGAGCAATCTCGTAAGTCATCTGAAGCCGAAAAAGTTGCTCTTCAGCAAGCTCGCGAGGCCGTGGCTGCTAAGGAAATTGCTGCTTCCGAGGCTGAAGAGGCGACCACTCGAGAAAATTTCATGCTCGAATTAATGAATGAAGCCAGTGCAGATATGTCGGGTATGCTTGCTTCATCCTCCGATATCTTTCATCCTCATGCTATGTCTCTTAAAGGTTTCCCCTTCGTTGTTTTGATAGGTTCCTTTACTGATGCTGCTGCCGAGAAAGAGAGGGTAAATGCTAGGACGAACCTCCTTGTTAACCTTTCCCTGGACCGTGGTTCTTTGTTTTGGGCTACCCCAGAGAGGACCCGACAAATTGTCAGATTCCAAGATCGCACCTCTCAAACTCGCGATTTCCTTGACTTCTGTACCAAGACCTTGTCCATGGTTTACAACTCCATGTTTCCTCGGAACGTCCAACCAAAAACTCTCCCTGAATTGATGGAAAGATTCAAGGATGCTGGCAGTATCCATGATTTTGTCAAAGCTCAACTGGTAGCTGGCGCCAGATTTGCTCTTATCATGCTCCAGATCTGCCACTCAAATCTTGACCTTACCCAAGTTGTCGCAAAAGTTCATCAAAAGGTACAACGTCGAAGAGTTGGTGTTGACAGGATTAACACGAAGGTTACGCCTATAGCCGAAGAAATGATTGAGGACCTTCTTCGGATGGACGCCGACTTTTTTGCCGATGGCCATTATGCCGATTTTCTTGGTGCTGCTCCTGAAGAAAACAGAGTTACTCTTGATGACATATTGAATCAAGACTAGTTACTTTCCTCTTGTAGATACTTCTTCTTTGTAATCCATGACTATATTGTAAAGCAATCATTATATTTCTCTGTTCGTCTAGCCCCCGAGTGTTTCGGTGACTCTTTATTGTATTTATATATTTGCGAGGTTTTGAACCAAGGCATTTATATATTTATGGCGAATATGAGCCCCGAGCTTCTTTATTGAGTACTATTTTGTACTGACTCACGAGGTATTTTAATACCAAGGCAAGGTTTTTCTTTTTTGATGGACTATATTGAAATTCGTCGGAGCGAAGACTTTGAACATGTCGATAAAGAGAAAGGTATATTGACACTATCTTTATTATATTGCAGCACCGCGAGCCCGCCTCATTAAAAACCTTCTCCGGCCCCACTCGGTGCCCCGAAAAAGGAAAAGAGTGCGTCTGAAAACTCGCGGGCGTTTCAGTATATTGAAGTTTTACAAGGACTATATTTCGACTCTAGGCGTAGAACCGCCTGAGTTGCGCCACGTTCCAGGGGTTTGGCTCCTCCACCCCTGTCTTCTTGTCCTTTATCCTGTATGCTCCTCCTCCGATTACTTCCGTGACAATGTAAGGGCCAAGCCATGGTGACTCGAGTTTTTCATGACTTTTTTGCGTGAGCCGAAGAACTAGGTCTCCCACCTGAAAAGATCTTGGCCGCAAACGTCGACTGTGGTAATTCTTCAAGTCCTGTTGGTATTTGGTTACCCGAGACAATACTTCGTCTCGGGCTTCATCAAGTGCGTCCACGTCGTCTTCTAGTGCTTTTCTCGACACTTCTTCGTCATATTCGACGACACGTGGAGAGTTGTGCTCTATCTCGATTGGTAGTATCGCTTCGCTCCATGAACCAAGAAAAACGGAGTTTCCTGTGTTGCTGTGTTTGGTGTTGTTCGGATGCTCCACAACACACTTGGTAGTTCTTCTGGCCAGGTATGTCGAGCTTTTTCCAGTGGTCCTAACAAGCGTTTCTTGATGCCATTGCAGATTATACCATTGGCTTTCTCGACTTGCCCATTGGTTTGAGGATGTGCAACTGACGCAAAGTGCAACTTGATACCCACCTCTTCGCAATAATCTTTGAATTCGTGGGATGTGAAGTTACTGCCGTTGTCTGTGACGATGCTGTGGGGCACTCCAAATCTGAAAACGAGGCCTTTTATGAATTTTACTGCGGATGCTCCGTCTGGTGAATTTATCGGCTTCGCTTCTATCCACTTTGTAAATTTATCGACAGCTACTAGCATATACTCCTTTCCTCCTGGCTAGGATTTGTGTAACTTGCCTACCATATCAAGTCCCCATTGAGCAAAGGGCCATGACAATGGTATTGGTGCTAGCTCTGCTGCTGGAGAGTGAGGTTTTGCGGCAAACCTTTTACACGCGTCGCAAGTTCTTACTATGTCCTTGGCGTTCTCGATTGCTGTCAACCAGTAGAATCCTGCCCGAAAGACCTTGGCTGCAATAGCTCGACTACTCGCGTGGTGGCCACATATTCCTTCGTGTACGTCCTTCAGAATTATTCTTCCTTCTTCGGGTGTAACACACCTTTGCAAGACGCCTGAAATACTTCGCTTATACAGTTCTCCTTTGACCACCGTGAAAGCTTTGGAGCGTCGAATTACTCGCCTTGCCTCAACTGGATCGTCGGGTATTTCTTTCCTGAGGATGTATGATATGTACGGCTGCATCCACGGTGTCTGTATCATCATGACCAGGTCCTGATCTTCTTCTTCTTCTTCTTGCTTTTCCTTGGTAGCCCCCGAGGGTTTCTTCTCCTTCTTTTTTGATTTTGTTGATTTGGTGGACCTCTCTGTTATCTCTTCCCAGAATACACCTGGCGGGACTGCAAGGCATTGCGACCCGATGTTTGCAAGAACGTCGGCTTCGTCGTTGCTCAATCTGCTAATATGATTTACTTCGCATCCATCGAACAACTTCTCGAGCTCGTTGTACACCTCCTTGTATGCCATCATGCTATCATTGACTGCGTCACATTGGTTCATAACTTGCTGAGCCACCAACTGTGAGTCGCCAAAGATTTTTAGTCGAGTTGCACCGCAGGCTTTCGCCATCTTCATCCCGTGTATGAGAGCCTCATATTCTGCTTCATTGTTAGATGCGTTAGGGAACGTCATCCGAAGGATGTACTTTAACTTATCGCCTTCAGGTGATATGAGTACTACTCCTGCGCCAGCTCCTTCTAGTCTTTTGGACCCGTCAAAGTTCATGGTCCAGGTTCTCGACAAGTCTGGAGGTCCTGTATTTTGCAACTCCATCCACTCTGCAATGAAGTCCGGCAGTATTTGCGACTTGATTGCTTTTCTTTTTTCATACGTGATGTCCCGAGGGGAAAGTTCTATTCCCCAAAGGGAGACACGACCCGTAGCTTCTGGGTTGTTCAGTATATTTGACAAGGGAGCTTCATTGACCACTATGATCGGATGTGCCGAAAAATAGTGGCGCAATTTTCGTGCTGTCGTGAACACTCCATATGCTATCTTTTGGTACTGAGGATACCTTTGTTTTGAGGGCGATAAAACTTCGCTAACGAAGTATACTGGCCTCTGCACGCCGTGGAGTTTTCCTTCTTCTTCCCTTTCAACAACTAGCACCGTGCTCACCACTTGGGGCGTGGCTGCGATATACAGCAGGAGAGGTTCCCTTTCTTTTGGCGCCACCAAAATTGGTGGTGTCGAGATTGTGCGCTTCAAATCCTCGAAAGCTCTGTCGTCTTCTTCGTTCCACTGGAATTTATCTCCTTGCTTTATCAAAGCGTAAAATGGTAACGCTTTTTCACCCAGCCTAGCGACGAATCTGCTCAAAGCTGCGACTCGCCCAGTTAGCTGTTGTATCTCCTTCAACTTTGTTGGCTTCCTCATTGTTACGATAGCTTGTATTTTGTCGGGATTTGCTTCAATCCCTCTTGCTGAGACTAGAAACCCCAGAAGTTCTCCTGCTGGGACGCCAAAGGAACACTTCGTCGGGTTCAGCTTCAGGCAGAATTTGTCGAGGTTATCAAAAGTTTCTTTGAGATCCTCGATCAGTGTTGTCCCCTTTTTTGACGTTATGACGACATCGTCGATGTATACTTGTACGTTTTTTCCGATCCGTGTCGCCAAACACTTCTGCATCATTCTCTGATATGTTGCTCCCGCATTTTTTAGACCGAAGGGCATTGTTCTGTAGCAAAACACGCCGTAAGGTGTAATAAACGTGGTCTTTACTTCATCTTCTTCTTTCAATCTGATCTGGTTATAACCAGAATATGCATCCAGGAAGGAAAGACGTTCACATCCAGCCGTGGAGTCGATAATTTGATCGATCCTCGGGAGGGGAAAGTGATCCTTTGGACAATGTTTATTGAGGCACGTAAAGTCGACGCACATGCGAAGGACCTTAGTGTTTTTCTTCGGCACCAAAGACAGGATTTGCTACCCATGTGGCTTCTGTGAATATCTCTTTGATAAAACCAGCTTCTTGTAGTCGATTGATTTCTGACAGCATGGCTTTGCGGTTTGGTTCCGAAAAACGCCGCAAAGGTTGTTTGATTGGTCTCGCTAGTGGATCCAAGTTTAGGTGGTGCTCGGCAAGTTCCCTGGGTACTCCTGGCATGTCAGCTGGACACCATGCGAAGATTTTCCAGTGCTCACGGAGGAACTCGACGAGCGCGCTTTCCTATGCGATATCCATGTCGTTTGCGATAGATGTCGTCTTTTTCGGGTCTGTCGGGTGAATCTGCACCTCTTTTGAATTTTTCTCAGTACTGAAAGTTGATTCTTTGTTTGGCCTTCCAACGTCCGCGCACGTCGTAATCAGTCATGCTTTTTGACGTCAAGTACTCAGCTTGCATCCCGAAAGTTTCTGACAACCGGTGGAAATCCTTGTCGCACTTATCGGCTAAGGCAAAGCTTCCTTTTACTGTGATTGGTCCCTTTGGTCCAGACATCCTCCACAACAGGTATGTATAGTGTGGCACCGCCATAAATCTAGCATATGCTGGTCGTCCCAACAGAGCGTGGTACTGCGACGGAAAATCCACGACTTCAAATTCGAGCCTCTCGATTCTATAATTTTCTCGGGTCCCAAACTGAACGTCGAGATTGATCTTTCCCAGTGGATAACTTGGTTTCTCCGGTGTGATGCCGTGGAACCTTGTGTCTGTTGGTTTCAAGTTTGCTAAGGATATGTTCATCTTCCTCAATGTATCTGCATACATAAGGTTTAAGCTGCTGCCGCCGTCTATGAACACTCGAGAGACATCAAATCCCGCGATAATCGCCGTGCAGAATAAGTGTCGCCCCTGGTCGAGGAACTTGCTGCGGATGATCTGCTATTGTGAAGCCGATATCTTGTCCCGACCAATTAAGGTACTCAACTGTTGGTGGAGGCATTTTCTCTCGCCATAAACACCTGTCGTGAGATTACTTTACGAGCTCTATTGGACGGCCTTCCTTTACGAATCATCGACACTTTGCTCCGTTGGAGTTAGGATCAACATAAGGTGGTGGTGGAGGTGCTGCCGCTATTCTGAGCTGATGCCGATTGTCGTCTGTAATCGCGGGAGGAGGCGGCAAGTGAATCTCGCTTCTGGGTTCTCGAGGATTTCTCTGTGCTGCCCGCGCATTAGCGTTCTCTGCATACCGCAACATTGCTTGAAAATTTCGACAATCTTTCTGCAAGTGCCCTGACTGTCTTTTACCGTTGCTGTCGAGGAAAAAATGCATCTGGCACGGTCCATTCATCATCTCTTCAGGGGACACGAAAGGCCTTGGGAACCTAGGCCCGCTATTTTGCCTGTTGCGTGAATCATCCCTGTTATCACCTCGCTGTTCATTGCTTCTCTGGTAATCATCTCTATTGCTTCCTCCTGTATTTGTCCGAAATCCTGCCGAAATTTGTCCTGGAGCATCGTAGTTCTGGTACTGCCGAGGAAATCTTCGCCTTGGTTGATAGTTTCGACCACGGTCCTCCTCTGGCGACCTGTGCCGTTTGTTGTGGACAGCGTCTTCTCCATCTGCCCATTTATTTGCTATCTCCATTAACGCGGATACTGTCTTTGGATTGGTCCTTCCCAAGTCCTCGACAAAATCTCCACGCCTGACTCCTGCGACAAACGCATCTATTGCTCTCTCGTCAGATATATTTTCTGCCGAGTTTTTGATGATATTCCACCTTTGGATGTACTTTCTCATTGGCTCATCTGGCTTTTGTCGACATGCTCTCAACTCCTCTAACGACGCGGGTTTTTTGCACGTGGATCTGAAGTTCTTGACGAACACGTCCTCGAAACTTTCCCAGCTGTCGATAGATCCTGGAGTGAGTTTCTTTATCCACGATCGTGCGGCTCCACTCAAATGCACCTGAATGCTTTGCATGGCTGTTGCCCTGGTTCCTCCCGTGAGCTTCACTGTCTCCAGATAGTCGACTAGCCAATCCTCTGGATCTTGAAGGCCGTCGAACTTTTTGAAATTGTCGGGTAGCTTGAATCCTGAAGGGACTCGAGTTTTTCGGACTCTCCTCGTGAAGCATGGCAAGCCGCACATATCTTCGTCGTTAAGCTCCGGAGATTGCCGATGATCCCTTCTGCTTTGTCGTGCTCTGTCGACTCTTGCTTGTGCTGCCGTATCTCTTGCTCCACTTGGTCCTTCAGGGGCTGCCGCCGTTGCTGCAGGTCGTGGACTATTTTGCCTTGCTGTTCCTTCGGGAGGCGTTGAAACGAACGCTGTCCCCATAGCTCCAACTCCTGCTATCGCCATATTGTATAGTGTTTCCCTTGGATCACCTGGGGGTGGTTTAGACGCGAGGATAAAAGCTTGTGTCACCATATACCCAGCTTCTGGTGTCTTAGGGATAATGTTTCCTCTTGTGTCTATCGACATAAAGGACATGTCGAGGTTTTGAACCAAGTGCTCTCTTTCTGCTTCGGGTATGTGTTGTAACCTTGATCTTCCTCTGTTCCGAGCCTCCCTGTGGCTATCACCCGAAGTTCTAGATTGTCGACTCAGATCTGCCCTTCTCCCGCTGGATGCGTAAGCTGCCTCCTTCCTCCTGTTCAACTCAGTTGTCTGTTTTTCCAATTCCCTGGCAGCTCGTGCGAGCCTATATTGATATGCTTGTAATTCCTCTGGTGTGGCTGTGGTAGCCATTGGTTCTGTACCGTTCATAGCTCTCGCGGCTCTGTCCCACGCTGCTTGCGGAAGTTGGACTCTATCTCGCGGCTCTGGCCCGACGTATTTATTGCCCGGGCCTTGTCGCAGATTGGAGGGATCGACGTATGGATTTCCCAGATCGTCGAAAGCCTCAGATGTTTCCTCTTGATCTTCAATGGCATAAATCTGATGATACTTTGTACTCAGATCTATGTTGGGTTTGGTGGCATCATCGTTTAGATTGATGAAGACCTTGCCCACTGTGATAGATTTGTCGATGAAGTCATGGCTGTCGACATCGCTTGAGCCATCGCTTATATATGAGTCCGCAAATGACTCAAACGACATGTCGTTGAAGATCTTGGCGAGTTTCTCTCTTGTTCTGGTGCTGATGTAGCGTGTCGCCGAAGTTTCTTCTTCTCCTGACTCGGTTGACGACGCATAGCTTGAAAAATCGGAATCGACCTTCGACGATCCCGACGAAATCGGAACCTCGACACGATACGATCCTTCCTTCTCGACGCGAAAGTGAAACCTTCCGAACGTCATCTCCATGGGCTCCGCCAGATACGCATATGCATCCAAACGGGAGGGTGGGTGAGGAACAAAATCGACAAGACCAGCAGCGATCTGTTTACCTCGATCCATTGTGTTGCTTGCGGTTGACGATGTCGAAGATCTTGAGCGTGCCATCGAGATCAGATCCTTACGCCTCTAGTTCCCACAGACGGCGCCAATTGACAAGGTATCAACTTGTCAATGCCTATGGATTGTAGGCTAGGGTTTAGTTGGAAGTAGAGGGTAAGTAGATCTCGAAGGTTTCAGCCGAAAAGTACTCGACAATTATGAAAACTAGGGTTTGTAGACAATGATTCGATCCTTTCTTCGTCCCTCGACTCCCCCTTTATATAGGAGGTGGAGCCGAGGGGTTCGTGCTATACAAGTTACAGAGTCCGGGACGGTTTCTAACTCATCCCGCCAGATTACAGATAACACTTCCTATTACAACTCTTGACTTTCCTTGATATATCTTGGGCTCCCGAATCTTCTTATTCTTCGGGTAGTGGGCCTTCAGTAAAACCCGGGTACTATCTTCGGCAGGCCCATTTGGGATGCCTATGTCACCAGGAGATCGCCTCCGGCACCCTGCCGGAGAGGGGAATCATCTCCCGGAGGACTCTACGCCGCCATGGTCGCCTCCGGTGTGATGTGTGAGTAGTCTACCCCTGGACTATGGGTCCATAGCAGTAGCTAGATGGTTGTCTTCTCCCCATTGTGCTATCATTGTCGGATCTTGTGAGCTGCCTAACATGATCAAGATCATCTATCTGTAATTCTATATGTTGCGTTTGTTGGGATCCGATGAATAGAGAATACTTGTTATGTTGATTATCAAAGTTATATCTATGTGTTGTTTATGATCTTGCATGCTCTCCGTTACTAGTAGATGCTCTGGCCAAGTAGATGCTTGTAACTCCAAGAGGGAGTACTTATGCTCGATAGTGGGTTCATGCCTGCATTGACACAGGACGATGTGAGAAAGTTCTAAGGTTGTGTTGTGCTGTTGCCACTAGGGATAAAACATTGATGCTATGTCTAAGGATGTAGTTGTTGATTACATTACGCACCATACTTAATGCAATTGTCTGTTGCTTTGCAACTTAATACTGGAGGGGGTTCGGATGATAACCTGAAGGTGGACTTTTTAGGCATAGATGCAGTTGGATGGCGGTCTATGTACTTTGTCGTAATGCCCAATTAAATCTCACTGTACTCATCATGATATGTATGTGCATGGTCATGCTCTCTTTATTTGTCAATTGCCCAACTGTAATTTGTTCACCCAACATGCTGTTTGTCTTATGGGAGAGACACCTCTAGTGAACTGTGGACCCCGGTCCAATTCTCTTTACTGAAATACAATCTACTGCAATACTTGTTCTACTGTTTTCTGCAAACAATCATCTTCCACACAATACTGTTAATCCTTTGTTACAGCAAGCCGGTGAGATTGACAACCTCACTGTTTCGTTGGGGCAAAGTACTTTGGTTGTGTTGTGCAGGTTCCACGTTGGCGCCGGAATCCCTGGTGTTGCGCCGCACTACATCCCGCCGCCATCAACCTTCGACGTGCTTCTTGACTCCTACTGGTTCGATAAACCTTGGTTTCTTACTGAGGGAAACTTGCTGCTGTACGCATCACACCTTCCACTTGGGGTTCCCAACGAGCGTGTGCTTTACGCGTCATCATCCACCATAAATACCTATGCATGGCATTTCAAACCATTCCAAGTAAATTCTCATGCGCTACCTTTAAAACCTTCAAAATGCTTCTCAATTTGTGTTTATGTTTCATAGCTCATGAGGAAGTATGTGGTGTTTAGCTTTCAACCTTGTCATTTACTTTTGACGGACTCTCACTTGGACTAGTGGCACATCCGCTTATCCAATAATTTTGCAAAAAGAGCTGGCAATGGGATTCCCAGTCCCGAATTAATTAACTTAAATAGACACTCCTCCATGGTTTGTGATTGATGGACGGCACCCGAAGGATTCGGTTAGCCATGGCTTGTGTAAGCAAAGGTTGGGGGGAGTGTCATCATCATAATAAAACTAAAATAAAAAGGCACTCCTTCATGGTATGAGATTGTTGGCAGGCACCCGAGGATTCGGTTAGCCATGGTTTGTGTAAGAAAGGTTGGAAGGAGTGCCACATAAATATGCAAATAATTCATGGGAGCCTCTCTTGAAAGTCCGGTTGGCGAGGTAGTTGCTGTACCCATTACCATTCGTTGACAACAACAAACACCTCTCAAAATAATTTTACTCCTGATTTCAAAAATGAAAAGCTCTAGCGCATGTTAATCCCTGCTTCCTTCTGCGAAGGGTCAATCTTTTACTTTTATGTTGTGTCCCCATTATTTCTTTGAGCACTATCTCGAGAGCACAACTGTCATTCTTAGTATAATATGCTTGTCCCAAAATATGATTGATTGCGGTATAACTTTGATGCTTTTATCTTTGACAATCACTACTTCTAGTCTTTCTATGAACTCCAGAGGTGCCTGGGAATTTATGTTTTGCCAATCAAATACAGGCAAGCGAGATACCACTTTATCATACTCTCTTATGAACATTGCAATCCTGCTTATATACATGATTCATGATGCTTATTATTAATTGTTGGTACCTCTCCATGATTGACATAGCTGTTAGATGATCTTATTTGTATGCATCTCATTATGAACTGCTTAAGTATTAGCCATATCATGAGAATATATACACCATATGAGCAAATGTGTTCGTGAAAGTTCTTTTATCGCTCAGTTGTTAACTGAATTGCTTGAGGACAAGCAATAAGCTAAGCTTGGGGGGAGTTGATACGTCCAAAACGTATCTACTTTCCCGAGAACTTTTGCTATTGTTTTGCCTCTAATTTGTGTATTTTGGATACAACTAACACGGACTAACGCTGTTTTCAGCAGAATCGTTACAGTGTCTCGTTTTTGTGCAGAAATCCAACTTTCGGGAAAATCCTCGGAATTTATGCAGAAGGCCCTATTTTCCCAGAAGACTGACGGAGCCAGAAGGACAAGTCAGGTGGAGGCCCGAGGGCCCCACACCATAGGGCGGCGCGGCCCAAGGGGGGCCCGCGCGGCCATGTGGTGTGGCCCCCTCGGCCGGCCTCCGACGCCCTCCTTCGGACTATATATTGCCTTCGACCTAAAAACGCACGGAGAGAAGTCGAAGTCACCAGAAAGCCTCCAGAACGCCGCCACATCGCGAAACTCCGTCGCGGGAGCCAGAAGTCTCCGTTCTGGCACTTCGCCGGGACGGGGAATTGGAGGAGATCATCGCCATCATCACCACCGACGCCTCTCCATCAACCAGCCATGCTTTCCCCATCCATGTGTGAGTAATTCCCCCGCTGTAGGCCGAAGGGGATGGTAGGGATTGGATGAGATTGGTCATGTAATAGCATAAGATTGTTAGGGCATAGTGCCTAGTGTCCGTAATTGGTACTTTGATGATATTGTTGCAACTTGTTATGCTTAATGCTTGTCACTAGGGCCCGAGTGCCATGATCTCAGATCTGAACATGTTATTGTTTCATCATGATATTCATTGTTTATGGTCTTATCTGCAAGTTGTATACACATGTCGCTGTCCGGAACCGATGGCCCCGAAGTGACAGAAATTGGGACAACCGGAGGGAATGGTAGTGACGTGAGGATCACATGTGTTCACGGAGTGTTAATGCTTTGCTCCGGTACTCTATTAAAAGGAGTACCTTAATATCCAGTAGTTTCCCTTGAGGCCCGGCTGCCACCGGCTGGTAGGACAAAAGATGTTGTGCAAGTTTCTCATTGCGAGCACGTACGACTATAATTGGAACACATGCCTATTGATTGCTTTGTACTTGGACACCGTATTATTATTATCTGCAAATGCCCTGCTATGATTGTTACATGAGTTTCTCTCATCCATGCAACGCCCGTCATCCGTCCCTGTGCCTACAGTATTTTAATCCTGCTGTTTACTATAATCACTACTGCTATCTTTGTTACTCTGCTGCTGTTATTTCACTACTGCTACTGCTATAAAACTGTTACTACTGATAAACTCTTGCGAGCAAGTCTGTTTCCAGGTGCAGCTGAATTGACAACTCCGCTGTTAAGGCTTCCAAGTGTTCTTTGTCTCCCCTTGTGTCGAATCAATAAATTGGGTTATACTACCCTCGAAGACTGCCGCGATCCCCTATACTTGTGGGTTATCACCGATCTATGTATGCATGTAACTGCACTATCTGCTTTCAGCACTATATTATCGATCCTTAGTTAAGAACTACATATGTAACTCCATTTTCAGTTTTCTGCATTATCCTTAATTTGATCATATGATGGTTCCTATGTATAGCTTGCAGGTCGTTGTAGAAAGCATGGACAGAGATGAAATTCAAGAAAATTTCATGGAGAACCTCATAGCAAACGGTACTCTGGATGATCGCGACAACGACGTTATTCCAGATGATGGCGGTGACGATGTCACCGCAACTTATTTGAATGACTCCGGTGAGGGAGCGGAGAATATTGAGGAAGAAGATCCTAGTGGCACCGGTGAGGAACAAGATCATCATAATGGCTCCCGAACTGTAGTTATCACCGAGGTATATAAATTAATTAAGCCGCTGTTGATCGACTAGATGCATTAACTAATTAAATTGTACTGACTATGAATTATTTCTTTTTTAGCCCTCCGGATCGAGCACTTCTTCTGTAAAGTCGAGGAAGCGAGGCCCGGCCAAAAAGTTGGATGACGGTGTTAGGCACGACATCACCCACATCGAAAAGGATGGTAAACCGATTGCTCCAGAGAAAGGTGCAAAGGCATTTATAGCTCAATGCGGAGTGCTTGTTAGGGACCACGTCCCGATCACCGTTCGAGAATGGCACAAGCCGAAGGGACTAGTGCTGTCTGCAGAGGAAGAAGCTCAAGGTCTTTATATCGATGATGTAGCCAAAAACAGCATTCTGAACAAGCTCATGTCACATTTCAACATAGTACCCGAAGAGGGGGATGATGCTGAAAAGGCCAAGATGGAGCAGGCCCTCCGCGAGTTTGGCAAGAAGAAGATGGCCGAACTATTCAAGAACCACAAGAAAAGATTGCGCCGCCTTATCAAGATAAAGAAGACTCCGGACAGTGAGAAGGTAAAAAATCACTGGGACGAATTCGTGAAGTACAGCACGGAGTCAGAAGAATTTAAGAAAAGGTCGGAAACAAATAAGGCAAATGCTGCGTTGAAGCTATATCACCAAATTCTGGGTCCAGGTGGATACAGGGCTAACCGTCCTAAGTGGCAGGCAGCTGAGGCGGAACTGACCAGGAAAGGGATCAGATTAGGGACACACGGTTGGATCGAACGGTGCAAGGAGTGGTTCTACGGGATTGGGGGAACGTTGCATCCAGAAACAGGGAAGTGCATCTATAAGAAAGCTCATCTGAAGTTTCCCATTGAAGCCCTGGAACAAGCACATAGGGACGTGGAGGCGGGGTTGTTCCAGCCCGAAAGAGAGAACGATGAGCTGACACGCGCCCTTGGGAACAAAGAACACACTGGACGAACACGAGGAACAGAAGGCTCCGTTCCGTGGAAGTATGGCTTTCCTGCGGAAAGGAAGAGATTTCCTGATAAAAGCCATGAGAGGAGAAAGGCAAGGGAAACAGACCGCCTAGCTAACTTAGAGGAGGGTATGAGCACCATGAAAGCCCAATTAACCATGGTAACCCAAGTACTTACATCTCGAGATGGCTCGGGGGCAGGCTGTAGATCTGCATTGCTCACTACCCTCGCACCGCTGCTATATCAACCACACCGGAAAAGCAGCGTGGCTTCCTCTCAGCAGGTGGATAATGATGATGATGATGACCAGGTGGTCGAGCCTCCTCGCTACCCCCCCGTGGATGATCTCACTGAGAGCCGTCCTTGTGAGCTGCATGTTAAAGTTTTCAACCTATCCTTCAAGGCGGCGGTCGGCATCCTCTTACCTACAAGGTCTTACCATTGCCGTCCGGTCCAAGACGACTTTGCTGTTGTGATGGTGGATGAAGTGTTGAGAGATTATGAGGGGTTGCTGCTTGAGCACCCTGCAGGTGAAGATGGGGAAATCGAAGAACTGGGAGAAGCCCGTAGAACCACTGTGCAATGGCGGAAGGAGAACATTGTGTTTCCAGGTGAGAAGCCAACAAGCAGGCCACCTCCGCCTCCTCCGCCACCTATGCAGTCTCCTCCGCGTGATGATTCTCCTCTGCGCGATGATGATTCCCCTATGCATGACCAGTCTCCTCCGCGTGAAAATACTCCGCCGCCTCCTCCTCCTCGTCAGGAGACTCCGCCGCCTCCACCTAAGCAAAAGAGGAAGCGGTCCGCGGCACCTCCTACAGCTCCGAAGAGATCATCAACTCCAATGAGGGCACAGACTCCAGAGTTGTTACCACATGAGCAGACTGAAGAGCAAAAGGCGTTTCTTGCGCCGAAGAAGATGTTTATTCCACCGCAGACAGTGAAGCACTTTGCCGAGACGAGAATGAAGAGACCTGAGCTGAGAGCTGATTATGACCGCTCTCTTGGACAGTCCTCTAGAGCGAGCAAAGAAGCAAAAAAAAGTCGCCCAGCTTGGACAGCAGGACATTCAGGCCGGACCCCACTTCATCGTGGAGCCCTATCATGATCCAGAGACGGCATCGATGATCGAACGGGCGGCTAGAGCTCAGGGAGCATCAGTTGAGTACGAAGATTACTATCCAACGGCTCAAGTGGTAAACAAGTATAGATACGGATCTGATCTCGTCAAACCTGGCGAGCTCGCGCGTCTAGGGACTCAGATGCGAAGGTTGCAATAATGGTACCTGAAAGCCTGTCGAAGAGGTGATGCCTACCTCACGGTGTATCTTAGAGATGAGCATTACTTCCGGGGGAAAGACGAGATAAACCTTGAGTTAGAAGAACTGTTTCAGTTATTCAATCAAGACGCCCTCGACAAAGCTGTCATCGGTTGCTACACGTAAGTGATTTATTTGTGTAATTAAGTTTGTAGCTCATTCATTTGCACTAACAATTATCCTCATTATATTCTTTGTGTACGCTATACATTTAATTATGCAGAATGAAGAAGCTGGAATACAAAAGAGGCAAGCTCCTACCGCTGGGGTTCATAGACCCAAACACAGTTCATGAAGTTACGGTTCGAGACTTCGCCAAGGACACAGAGGACAACATCGTAATGTTTTTAGAGAAGCAAGCAGACAAAGAGGATATATTCTTTCCCTACAACTTCAAGTGAGTGTTATATATAACATACATTATGCTTGTGCACCTTCCACTTTATTCTCGTAATCATTGAGCTATGCTTGTGCAGTTTCCACTTTATTCTCCTAATCATTGATCTTCACCTTGGAGTCGTAAAAGTCATGGACTCGAAACGTAAAGAATATGCGGAATGGGCGGACATGGCTGCCATCCTCCAGAGGTAGTTTCAATCAATTTCGTATTGGCATCTTCATCTGCTCTAATTCGAAGATATCATCAACTAATCAATTACTCATTTACTCATTATTTTTTGCCGGGCAGGGCTTGAAAACGGTTCATCAATACTGTTCCGGGTAAATGGAAACCGGAGCTTACATTTGAAGATTACCCTGTAAGTAGTACTATATATATATAGCTATGTCCGTGAAACTTTATATATGATATTTACTTTCAATACGATGCTTGATTATTAGTTTGATCGAACTATTTTTTCGTAAAGTGTATGAGGCAGGAACCCGGGAATAACTTATGTGGATACTACGTCTGCACCTTCATGCATGGCATGGCCTGTCCCAAGGGTGGGGATGCCCAAATACACCACACTCGTGTACGATAACAAAATTTCACAATTAATCTTAATTAGTACCATCTATTGTATTGAGTTCCATTCATATATTGATCACCTTTTTTAAATATAGATGACACGCCTGCGGGACACTCTCATAACGGAGGATCAAATAAAAGCAATTCAAGAGGAAATCGCGGGATTCTTTATTACCGAGGCCCTTACCCCAGGTGGAGAGCACTATCGGCAGATCGTGACGGCGGAGGATATTCGTCGAGGAGATGTTGTATTGTAAATATGCATGCATTACGTGTACTGTTGACGATGTCGTGTACTGTTGACGATGTCTATATATATTCATGACGATTTTTTGTGGTTTCTTGAATGATATATATGCATTGCTGAAACTCTACCGCGGCAGAGAAACGCCCTATTTCTCTGCCGCGGCAGAGAAACGCTGGTACAGCCTAAACCTGTGCCGCGGCAGAGAAATAGCAATTCTCTGCCGCGGCAGAGAAACCTAGGCCCGGTTCGTACCACGAACCGGGACCAAAGGCCTTCCACCGCGAGCTTCCTGGCCGCACCACGTGTCGAGGCCTTTAGACCCGGTTAAACTTTGAACCGGGACTAAAGGGTACCCCCTTTAGTCCCGCCTAATTGGTCCCGGTTTGGGAACCGGGACTGAAGGCCCAAATGGACCGGGCCTATTGCCCCTTTTTCTACTAGTGTAGGCAGCAGTTTCTGCTACACGTCGTCCATGCACCAAGCCACAAGTAAACCCATCTCCAACACGGCGACGGAAACGTTTGCGACCGCGCATCGAAAATCCTCGTCTGTACCCCCTTTGTCCGACGCATATTTTCGATCTGTCCGTCTAGACGCAAACGCTGTTTAAATATGCGCTACGTTTAGGTCTAAGCGGACAGTGCGGTCGTTCGCACCCTTCTCGCACGGGTCTGGCTGACAATGACATAGATGCTTCATCTTCAGCATGGCATAACTTACGGGCGACACATTGTAGCTTTTCTGCGTCACGTTAGGGCATCTCCAGCGGGGCGACGCATATATATGTACGTTTGCGTCGGGCACGGACATAAAAAACGTCCGCATGTCCGCATGCGTCTGCCCCTTCTCCAGCGGCAGAGACGCATTTATTTGACCGCATGCGTGATTAGAGAGGAGAGAGAGGGAAAGATTCTATTTGTGTGGCTAGGAATGAACGCATGCGTGATTAAAGGAGGAGAGAGAGGGCTGCATGTAGCCCAACCGGACACAAACGAACGCGCGGACGCGTCCGCAGAGACGCATTCCTGGCGCATATGGTCCATGTTTGCGTAAGGACGGACGCAGCGGACGTTTTGCGTCTACCCGCTGGAGCGTATTTTTTGTCCGCGCAGACGCAAACGGACGAAAAATGTCCGTTTGCGTCGCCCCGGTGGAGATGCCCTTAATGGCGTGCCTCGCCTCCGCGCGTGTGCGCTGGTAGGCAGGGTCGCAACGGCTTATGACAAGGCATTGAAGGCTAGGTGGCGTCCAAGCCTTTTTAAGGTCCTCTCGGGGCGCCCATTTTCTCGACCACGCCATTGCCAGAGCCCGCCGTATTCACCAGATCGACGCCATGGGGAAGGGTTGGCCGTATCGTAAGACGAAGAACGACCACGAGGCAAGCGGCTCGTGGTCCAGCAAGAAGCCGCGGGTAGGGAGTACGTCCGCACCGATTTCGCGTGCCGCCTCTGGGAGGAGTACCAGCCGGTGCCATGGCCGGATGCGAGCATGCCTGGAGGAGGCTGGTACCTCAACTCCATGCGCGTCTCAGTCTCTCCCGTGCCACGCGAGGGCCAAGAGCGTTGTGATGACGTGCGACGCTACCGAGCCATCTTGCCTGCTGACCTCTGAGAAGATCCAGCGTGCGCGCTCAAATCCTACAACTGGATCTTGTTCGGGACCCGGAAGTTAGACGCGCGCCACCGAGCAGGATATCTCGGCGACGTCGACTACTTTCGACCGCGAGCTCGCCATGGATGATGACGACGGTGAGTACGACGATGGGGACGTGGACGAGGACGAGGACGAGTCCGCCGCCGCCACCGAGGCCGAGTACGAGGCCTCGCGGACGGCCATGTCCAAGGCGGAGACAACGACCACGACGGCGGCGGCCCAGCGTGGGATCTGGAGACCCAGCCGCCAGACATTAGCAAGGAGGAGGCCATTGCCTTCGCAATGACCAATAGCGAGCTCAACCAGCTCGCATTGTGGGATGGCCTCGCCATCCAGCTTCGTGAGTCGTCGCTGGCACTGGGGAGGCCGGCGACTCCTATGACCATGCCGACACGTACCCAAGGGCTGCTCCTTCGAGGGTCTGGGATCCGTGGCCACCTTCACCACCTCTTCTTGCTTCGCCGACTATCTGGCAGCAGTCACCGCATGCTGCCTTTCCTCCTCCACCGCCGATGTGTACCAGCTCCCATGGTGGATGTCGGAATTCATCGACCTCGTCAGCGACGACGAGCAGTAGCCCGTAGTTAGGCTTTAGCGGGCCTGGCTGGCCCTTTTTATTTTCCAAGCTTTTGGAAATTATGGGTTTTTAATGAGAAAAAGTTAGATGTCAAGCTGTTGGAGCGATTTCGATCATTTGGCTCGACGTAAATGGACTGTTCGTGTCTGTTTTGCGTCCGATGCCGGGCCGTTAGAGATGCACTAAGAGCATCTCCAACAGGCGCTCTATCCCGCGATGTATCCAAAAAAGTGACCGGTTTAGCGCGCGGGTGCAAAATAATGCTCCAACAGGTGCTGTAACCGGCGCTGTAAATTACATCTTGGGGCAAAAACGCTATGTCGTGCACTATATCTACCGCGTCGAAAAGAGCGTGTAGTATAAGTCGCGTGCAGAAACAACTAGAGATTTTTACAGCTCCAAGATTAATATATCCTCGCGCGCAAAACATGGATAAAACGCGCTGCAAAGCGCTTTTACAGTGCCAAGATTTAACGCGTGTTGGAGATGCTCCAAGTCCACACTACCGCGCACGAGCAGAGACTCTCCGATGCCGGTGCCATGCGTTCCCGTCCCGTTGGCCACCGACCCCAATGTTCACGTGAGTACGTGACACGCGATACGGGTCCAAGTCTGTCCGCCCACCAACAACACCCAGAGTCCCAAGCCCCACACGACAGTGTCACGGGACCTTCAAGGGACTCACGGCAGCAACCGTCTACATCCCTTCGGCCGCGCGCGAGCCCGACACCGACCAACCCGGTTCCCCGCCAGCCGCTATAAAGCCGCCGCGCGTGCAGCCCACGTCTCTGTCCCGTTTCATCAAGGGCAGCGCTCAGCGTCGGGCGACCGATCCGGGCTGATAAATCGGTTGCTGTGCCGGCCGCCCGATCGCGATCTACCGGCTAGAATTAGCAGCATTTCGATTTTTGCATTTTGCCCCTGGTTTTTGGAAAATCAACCCGCGGTCCTAAGCCTATCAGTTTAAACCGAACACGTATTTCCCTTTGCCCCCAAACTTTCAGCTATTTACAATAAAACCAGTTATTTAGTATAGCAACAAAAACCCGCTGCTTTGTGTACAAAAAATAAAAAGTATTACAACAAAATTTTCACAGTAAATCTTCACATATATGTACAACAAATTATCAATATATTTACAATAATAATTAACAACAAAAACAATATTTTTTATTTGGGTGTTTACAATAATACTCAGTTTCCATGCAATAATATCTTTACAACAAATTGGAAACATACTTACAACAATAATTAATAACAAAAACCAACATTATTTTATTTGGATGTTTACAATAAAAGTCTGCTTTCATTCCAGAAATATCTTTAGAACAAACCAGTAAAATATTTACAACAATAATTAGCAACACAGGCCACAAATAATTTGGGTGTTTACAACAAAAGTCGCAAACATCATCCACAAAAAGCACAGACTATTTACAACTAAAATATATATTTTTGCAAATAATTCAAAAGTTGTTAAGAAATAATTTAATTTGCTACAACTTGAATTACAACAAAAATCATCGTCTATTTTTACAAAAGTTAGAAACAAATACAACAAAAATTCATATGTTTGCAAACAATCAAAAGTGGTCAATCAAATAATTAATTTGCTATAGATTGAATTACAATAAAAGTCGGCATCTATTTTTTACAAAAGTCACAAATAATTACAACAAAAAAATTACTAGGTTATTAGGAACAATGATCAACAACTTAACCAAACTAAAATGTTGGCGGTTTACAATAATAGTCAACAACAAATACATCAAAAATGTTGAATATTTACAACAATAGTTTAACAAACGAATTTCAACACAACAATTACAACATTAGCAATTTCTCCGCCAGAATCGATTGTAACAATTTTTTTAGTAGTTTACCACAAAATTAAACAAAAATATTTATAAAAATATTGGCTCTTTACAACAATTGTTAAAGTTTTGCTACAAATAAAACCACGTGCAGGTGTGTTGGGCCATGGTTTTGATGTACCTTGAGTACTGGGCCAGAAACTGTGGGCGAACAGATAAATATTAGCTGTGAAGCAAGTTCCTTCCAGATCCAGAGCTATCAGCTTTATATTTTCCTGCCACGCGAATCAACTCTCGAAATGGTCGTTGATATAGTCCATAGAAAGAATCATTCGCACGTAGAGGATCGAAGCCCCACATGCAGCTTTCTTGCTGATTCGACTAGAGGGGAAAAAATCATTCTTGATGATAAGGAGAAACTTGCTGGAATCCAATGGATGTTGAGCTCTACAAGCAATGCTATTCTTGGCAACATGGCACGTTGGAACTCCATAGCAAGCATTAGATGAAACCATGATTAATCTGTTGAGATTTGTGGACTTGCACTTGCCGACTTTGACTCGCTAACACATGGTCCCCACATTAGCAGCCGAAGGCGGAGAACAAAGTTATGAAGTCAATTCGAAATTGTGATGTCAAATATATATTTTTTATATTTTTTACACGAATTATAGCATATATATATTATTATGTTTTTGCCAAAATGTTGTGTAGTCAATTGAGTATACACAGCAGGCCCGTGGCTAGCCACTGCCCCCACATAAAATCCCATGATTAATTCCAAATAACAATACTCAATTTAAAGGCTAGTGTTTTCTTTGTTCTGCAAATTGCATAAACACCTCGTGCTTTGAGATTCTTGAAAAAAAGTGATATTCGATGAAAGTCAAATCACCCCACGGTGCAAGGTTAAATTAAATGTTAATTCATGACCAAACTAATGACTAAAATGTTAGCGTTGTTAGTTGACTAACGTTAAACATGCAAATTGTGTGCACTTAATATAGTTGTAAAAGTGCAATTTTTATACATGGCATCACAAAAATGATGGCAACCCCAGATGTGAAAACTGGTCCTTTTTAGTGCAACTTCCCCTTCTGCGGTATTGAACTTGATATTCCCATTGGTAAACTAATGGATGGGGTTTACCTCGGTTGGCAAGATTCACAACAAAAATTATAAATGGTCCAAGTACATTCAATGTACCGTGTATCAAGTATGAGATGAAAACGCTAACTATGAGTACGAATCACCTCTAAAGACAAACTCGGAGTTAATTCTACTAGGGTTTATTATCGAGAATCCACATTCCCAATTTCTATAAAAGTGTTTGAAATGGTAGGTTGAAGTTAAAACTAATTAGTACGTGATGAACTTCAAATAATACACCGATAACTTAAGATTGTTCAACATGTGCTAAAATTTAAAGTACTGTAAGATAGGTATGATTACAACTATCTTTATTATTGAAAGTCACTTAGCTACAAGATTCACTTAAAAAATGGACTTGACAAGAAAATATTTATTTTGTGATCTACAAATGGACGATTGTAGTGACATATTTAAACATCATACAAACATCTACATGGCCCAAGAGAATTTTTGAATTTATATTGGGATATGGGCTAAGGTCCAAGGCTAATTCCAACACAAAACTGAAGGTACCTTCATGGTTGACAGAGCTGGAAATAAATTCCCATAACAAATACATCTGGACAGTGATGTTCTTAAAGACCTGTTGTGCTTCGTTCATCTATAATTCTATATTTGGCGGATGCATATGTAATGGTGACAACAAGTGTGCAAACAATCCGAATACAATCAACATATCTCACATTAGGACCATAACACAGTGTTAACTACGAGGGCGGAAAACGGTAAGAACAATTCAATTAATTCTGAGAGTGTACCTAGGCAGCGGCGGATCCAAATGGTGGCAAAGGCGTGGACCACCATGAGATTTTCATATACAATATATATATTATAGCAGAAAAAATTAAAATAATTGTATTATGTGAAAAATTACACTGTTGGACCATCCTAACATGTTGGGATGGGTCCGCCGCCGCACCTAGGAAGTGGGGAAATAAATTAAGACACAATTTTTTGAATTAAATATGTTGTATATTAGAGAAAAACACCATTTACATCCCAGGAAGTGGGGAAATAAATGAATAAACAAAATACAAGAAAATTTATCATCCATGAATTACATCGGGACAAATAAAACCTTAACTTCTTGGTAATGACTGAACTTGCTTGAGCTCGTGGCGATTTTTTTTAAATAATACACTTTTAATTATTAAATCCAGAAATAATAGTCATTTTTAGCAATTTTTAGAAATAATATACCGTCGGGGTGTGTGAACCCGAAATATGTAAATCGGGGTGCGGAATCCCGAAACGGAGGGAATCTGGCTTGCGAGGCCAAAGTCGGGGACTTGGACCCCGAAGCACGCCTGTCGGCCACGCGCGGCCCGTGTTGGCCTGTCTCCTGGCCAGGAGCAGATGTTGTCGGGGCAAGGAATCCCGAGGCGCTAATTTCGGGCAAGCTGACCCCGAGTCGGGCAGCGTGACCCCGATTCACGCGAAAATAAATGCGCCCGCGCGCGCAGCTTCCTCGCCCGAGCGCACTGCTGCCTCGACCCTCTTCTTCCTCCTTCAGCCTCTCAGTTCATCTGCTTTCTCTCTCTCGTTTGTTGTCAGACCAGCAGCGTTTTCTCTCATTTCTGAGAGATTTGTCCAGCCATTTGTTGTAGTTTGACCACCAAAAGCTGAACAATCACCTGATCTATACATGAGTTAGTTTTTGAGGCGTTTTGGTGGAGGTGTTGTTGTTGTTGTTGGTGGTGGTGGTGGTGGAGGAGCTGGTGGTGGTGCTGTTGCTGTTGCTGCAGCTGCAGCTATTGCGTGGTGGTGCAGCTGCTACGTGGTGGAGGAGCTGAGCTACTGACGGAGGTGTTTGGCACGCTTCAAGGGTAAACCCTAATTCCCGATATTATATGGTGTAATAATGCATGTTGCTTTCGTTAGCTTCGTAGATTAGTTACTGAAATATGTACTGGTACAAAGTA